>NC_043959.1:8723971-9037721 GCF_902148855.1 Sphaeramia orbicularis | reverse complement strand
CAAAGAAACATGTATTTAAAACGCAATATCAGAAAGTGATAAACTGTGTGAAAACTATGAAATAAAAACATTTTTAATGCAGCTAATCTGATGTTTTCTCACATTTTAACATACTCTAATATTAGTTATTACTCACTTCATGGAGATAATATTAAAAAAAAACAAACAAAAACTTTTGATTAAGAAAACTGTTAATTACAGTCTGATAACAAATAACAATTAATTTCCACTCAAAGATGTTAGTGCAGATCAGATTTATCAAGAACAGCAAAGTTACAGTAATGGTCTGAATTGCAGTGTTTGTTTTGGTGCATGAGCGTCCACTGTGCCGGTTGATAAAACAAGTGGTTCCAGGTACAACAAACCCCGCCCCTCGCATGTATTGTCGCTTATTTTGTCATCGATTCAGCTGATGTCATCATGTCTGTGTGTGTGCTGATGTCATCATATCAATTGCTGCTATATATGTGCCAGGTTTGAAGTAAATTGACACAAAACTGATGTTTTATAGACATTTGAAATGTTGCCCATTATAAGTAAATAGGAGAAAAAAAAGATTTAAAAAATTCATAAAAAATGTAACTTTGACCTACTTTATAAAAAAATGTAATGACATTTATTCTGGGTTACTGGCAATCCATAAATGTAATTTGGTATGAATTCAACTAATAGTTTTGCTGCTAGAGCTACTCCTTGCCTCCCCTTTGGTGGGTGGGGTAATAACAAAACCCATGAATATACAAGAGAACAGCTGTAGAATAACTGTCCACTGTAGTGACCACTATGCATGAAAGGGTTAATGCCAGGTCAAAGTTCACTGATCCAAAAGGAAGCTGACACTAAAAGGACTGTTCCTCATGTACAGGTGCTGTGGACTTATCCGGGTTTGGAGCAAGGTTCTAATAGTTTTGGATTTTTCATTATAGTTTAGTTTTATTTAGTTTTGACTTTTTTTTCTCTGATTCAGTTTGTTTAGAGCAGGTTTGCTAGTTTTTGTTAGTTTTCGTTATTTTCTAAATGCTTAGTTTTAGTTTAGTTTTAGTATTAATTTTAGTTTCGTCATATCTTTTCTCCTCCTTGCCGTCGTATTCAAATAAATCCTGTACAGGACTCTGCTGCTTTCTCCCAACTTCGGTCTCCTTATTTATTTATTTATTTATTTATTTATTTATTTATTTATTTATTTATTTATTTATTTATACCATGCAAAGAAACAAAATAAAACAAAACATTTAAGTGGATAGAATCTATCTTCCAGCACATACAAGTCTCAATTTTGCAAAGGAGTAGGAAGAAGTATAAACTTGTATAAACTTTTAGGTAGAGTGGGTACAAGAAGATGACAAGTGACGAGAAGTGACGGACTATGAAGTGCCGTATGGTGCCACTAGCTAAAATTGCTAGAGCAAAATAAATCCATTTCGTATCAATCCGACATTGACAAAGACGAAAACGAAGGGAATTTATCCATAATTTTTATTTGTTTTAGTAAGTTTTGTAAACACACAATACAGTTTCAGTTAGTTATCATTTTGTCTTTTAATTATAGTTTTTATTTATTTCAGTTAACAAAAATGTTTGTTTTTTTTATAATTCTAGTTTTCCTCATTTCGTTAGTTTTTGTTAACGATTATAACCTTGGTTTGGAGGCATCTGGGCCCGACCACAGCTGAGTGGAACTGTGGCTTGTGGTTGTGACTCTGGATTGTAGTGCTTGACAAAGGCACAGATGTCAGTTCTAAAGCATTTTGGTCTTTGGTCTAGAGCACACTCTCAGTTTCTTCCAAACAGACCTGTGGGTACTGCTCGGTCTGGCCATGGTCCATGTTTCCACATGGTTCTGGTCCATCATAGATACCTCCAAACCCACATAAGTCCACAACACTTCTGGACACAGTTCACATAAGGTGCTTCTGGTTCCGGTGTCGCCTTTACACACAGAAATCCATCCAGATTCCTTCAATCTCTTCACTTTATCCTGCACCAAGGTTATTATCGTTAACGAAAACTAACGAAATGATGAAAACTAGAATTGTAAGAACATTTTCGTTAACTGAAATAAATAAAAACTATAATTAAAAGAAAAAAAACAATAACTAACTGAAACTGTATTGTGTGCTTACAAAACTAACTAAAACGGATAAAAATTATGGATAAAATTCCCTTTTTTTGTCTTTGTCAATGTTGGATTGATACGAAATTAATTTATTTCACTTGAGCAATTTTAGCTAGCGGCACTGTACGGCATTTCACGGTCCGTCACTTCTTTATCACATGTTTCCAGTCATCTTCTTGTACCCACTCGACCTGGAAACATGGAGACTAAAGTTGGGAGAAAACAGCAGAGTCTCGTAATGGATTTATGTGAATAAGACGGAGAAGAAGAGAAAAGATATGAAAAAACTAAAACTAATACTAGAACTAAACTAAAACTAAGCATTTAAAAGAAAACAAAAACTAATAAAAACTAGCAAACCTGCTCTAAAAACTAATTAAAACTAACTGAATTAGAGAAAAAATGTCAAAACTAAATAAAACTAAACTATAATGAAAAATCCAAAACTATTATAATCTTGTTCTGCACCATAGAGGCTGAAATATCCAAACCCCATCCTCTTTAACCCTTTCATGCATAGTGGTCACTACAGTGGACAGTTATTCTACAGCTGTTCTCTTGTATATTCATGGATTTTGTTGTTTTAGTTCCATATCAGCCAACACAGTGGACGCTTATGCATCATCACATACACTGACATTCAGTCCATTACTGTAACTTTCCTGTTCTTGATAAACCTGATCTGCACTAACATGTTTGAGTGTAAGTCAATTAGACTATCATGGACAGTTTCTTTTAAAACAATTTTTTTTTTTGCATATTGTCTGAGTAATAGCTAGTATTATAGTATGTTAAAATGTGATAAAACATCAGATTAGCAGCATTTAATTTTTTTTTTTTCATAGTTTTCACACAGTATGACAGTAAATACATGTTTCTTTGCTTCAAAAATTAAACGAATGGTGTTCAGCCTAGTGGACATTTTTGTAACTCCATGATAAATAGGTTCATAAAAACATTTCAATCACTTTTTTTCATGCCTAAAGAGGAATAAAAACACTCAGGAAAAAAAAAAAAATCTTGATTAAGGCTCTTATAATTCATGCATGAGAGGGTTAAGCCAACAAGGTGGAAGTGCTGCTGGGTCTTCCTGGTGATTATCCACAGGTGCTCTTTGGAAACCTTTGGTGTATCTTACTATTTGGAGTCAAAAAAATTAGCATTAACATGGAAGATTTCAAAAAATATTCCAAGGCACACTGTAGGATTTGTGTAAAAATAAAATGCCTTTATTACTCCATGGCAATCTCTTCAAATACAGCCAACGCGTTGCGACCTCTGGTCTTTATCAGGGCTTTTTTCACCAGTGAGTTACACACCTTCACACAAGCACTGTAATGACCTGAAGGAGGGAGGTGTGTGTTTTTTTGTTTTTGTTTTCTTCCCTCACACCTCCCTCGTTGGCTGTATTTGAAAAGATTGCCATGGAGTAATAAAGGCATTTTATTTTGACACAAATCCTACAGTGTGCCTTGGAACATTTTTTGAAATCTTGCATGTTTATGCAGATTTTTTTGACTCCCATCCTCTTTCTTTCAGGAACATCATTTTGAAACATTTAAATCATTTTCTCACGATTGTTGCCAAACTCTTTGCTTCTAAAGGACCAGACCTTTCCTGGATTCATTTTTTGGACCGAATCATGATTCACATCACCTGTTCATGTCACTTGTTTGATATCATACTGTTATTTCATTTATTTAACTCTTTATTAATTTGAAATTGTTCCTATTCCAACTTTTTTTTTTAATTTGTTGCAGCCTGAATGTGAAGAATGGGTGTATGCAAAGGAAATAAAGTGAAATATGATGTGTTCATTCTGTAAACAATTCAACACAAGTCACGGTACATGTTAAGATCCCTACATTATTTTCTCTTTCGCATTTTTCATACTGTTCTTAATATATTTTTTTTATTTGGGGTTGTATCCACAATCAAAGCCTCCATTTTTCACATCCACATTTTGCAGCCCTTCACTTTTTTCCCCATCCACATTGTACCTGGTGTGTTTTCAGGGAAGACTTGTGACCTTCTGTCCATAACTTACTTAAACCCATTTTCCACCAAGAGCAGCATAAGTAGCAATGGTAACTAGTAAATAAATATTAATGGGACTGAATTACAGTGACACCTGCCACACTCTTGAGGTTACCTGCTTGTATTTGCAATCAGTGGAGTAATCAAACCCCCGATTTTCTGAAATTTCAGACTGAAGGAAAAAGGATAATTGTAATAGTAGTTAGTAGTCTAAGTATGGTGACGTTACAAGTTGAGAAATAGAGGCAGATCACCTCACAGGATAAAGAAAAATGACATCTATAAGTAAACATGGATTATTACCTGCGATATACCTAGTTTCAATGTAAAAGGATAGTTATTATTACAGGTTTGGATAATATTAGAGTAGGCAGGAATGTATTACTATGCCTTAGGTGAATTTACGATGCTGGAGATAAAGAATTAATAGCATTTAAGGTAAAGTTTTACACAAATCTTTGTGATTTTGAAACATTCAGCAAAATCTACAAGCATCACAATCATTACTTACGTAGCCACATTTTACAAAAACAATGGGATTAACAAAAATACATATTATTGGCTAAAAAGGTGAAATGTGACAAATAAATAGAAGCATATATACACAACCCCCCATCCTCAAAATTAGCCCTCAATAAAAGCTTCCCTTAAGACTTAATTTGCAAGCCAAGAGACAGCTGAGAAATAAAGCAAGTCCGCCACCTCTGGATCTCCTTCACTGCTTTACTACTTCAATAAAGAATTCAAAAAAGCCAGTGTACAAGCCACTGTTCGTTGGGAAAAACTGCATACAGGTGGCTGTGTGTCAGTGCTGTCAAAACTATTCTAACATTTCTGGGTGAAAACAAACATTTTATGATGAGCAGCTCTGAGAAAAAGATTATCCATGTAGGCAAAATCTCTTCTGGTCTTGTCAGGACCAAACTATTTCACGTCAGCCATTGTGAGATGATGGCGCAGCTGCACAGTGTCTGCAGCAGGGTCTAAGGCCTTAGGGAAGGAAAAGGAGGACCAGTCTCAGTCTTTGCGTCCTCGGTTTCTGCCGCTGCTGAAGGTAGGAAGTAGGAGAAGGATGTGTGTGAGGGGCATCTTTGCTTTGTGATCACAGTATTGCCACATGAATAAGACGAAAGGCATGGTGGCTAAGACTGAGATAAACACAACACTGGGATGCCTCGAAAGACAAAAAGAATGCATCTGCAAAATTTAGAGAGCAATTCAGGATTTGCACATACGTCACATGATCACGTGGTTTTCTGTTTATGACGCCATAGTGGTAGGCAAGCTTTCCTTGGATCGTACAACGTGTTAAACGATGGGCCTGCTAAACTCCTGTGTGTTATTCCTTAGCTTTCACCAATTATAAGCTAGGCAGAAAGACCGCTCAGTTCCATTGGTGGCAGCGGTGGTTCTGTTCTGCTGACCGCTGTTTATAGTTATTATATCTGGTGCAGGTCTGCTCTGTGTTCCCAAAGTCAGAACTAAACATGGAGAATCAGCGTTCAGTTTCTATGCTCCGTATATCTGGAACAAAGTACCAGAAAATATCAGGTCTGCTGAGAGTCTGAGTTCTTTTAAGTCAAGGTTAAAGACTCACCTGTTCACTGCTGCCTTTGACTAAAAGGCTTTTGACTTTTTAAACTTTATATTCCCTTTGAAACTCTGCACTGCAACTCTTACTTTAATATGTGTGTTTTTATTTTTATTTTATTCAATTTTATTTATTTTTTTGATTTTATGTGTTTTTTTATTACTCACTGTTTTTAATCACCTTTTACATGTTTCTTTTATAATGTTTTAATTGTGTTTATTTTTGTTTCTTTTATTTCAATCTCCTGTGTGAAGCACCTTGAATTGCCTTGTTGCTGAAATGTGCTATACAAATAAACTTGCCTTGCCTTGCCTTATTACTGCGGTCAGTGTAGCTTCTCAGTATAGTTAGCCTGTGTGCCTGTTGTTCTTAGTGGCGCAGAATAAAAGAATTGTCATCATGTGGCGATGTGATGTGATGCAGACCCCTTTAAACCTACCAGGAGGGCTTCCCCTGGACTATCACCTATAGAGACAGAGTGACTGTGGATCTACCTGCTCCCTTTGAGTTTCCTCAGCTGGGTGAGGCAGATGGAAGCGGCAGTCGGAGCTACGGCGGGCGACACCGCTGAGTTCAGCGGGGAGCTGGTGACAATACTCCCCACCCGTCTGTGACAGTCTGCTTTTCAACTATGGGACAGCCTTCCCCATGCGGTCGAGTCAAATTATGAAGATGGGATCGGCTTTTGGACAGAGAAAGTTAATGGACCGTTTTAGAGCTAACATATCGGCTCGTTCACGAGTTCCGGGGCAGAGCCTGGAGGTGTACGCGGCTGATGTGAGCCGGCTGGTAGCTGGTACTCCTGTTTTTACCTCTGAGTTGCACGTGCATCACTGTTGTTAGTAAATATTGAAACTATCTATGGGGCCTTTATCACAAACTGGAGGATTCTGTTGGGTTTCTGTAAATTGGCTTAGAGTCTGGTTTTGACCAACTCTATATAAAGTGTCATGAGATAACTTTTTTGTTGTGATCTGGCGCTATATAAATAAAATTTCATTGATTGAGTGATTTGATTGGTTTTCCCCTGTAAGTCTCTTTGGAAAAAAGCGTCTGCCAAATGCATAAACATAAACATAAACAGACATACTCGCAAATAACAAAACACACAAACACGAGTCCAAAGAAAAACATGATCTAAAGCAACAGTTCTGACTTTCTGGATCCAGATAGCGTGCCTGCCAATATGGCGGTGTAAACAACAATCACATGACCAGTGACGTCAGCTGCAAGTCCTGAATAGATCAGAAACAACCTTATCATTGCTTTAATAAAAAGGTGGCAATGCACAAACACTGCTTTGCCGCCACTGAAACATATTACTATAATATTCCTTTATTCAACATGTATCATATTATAGTGCGCACTACGCAGGGCAGCAAGGATTAAGTTATGATATTGTGTGAATTATCACAAAACATAGGAGGGAGGGGGGCTCAGAAGCTTATTGGAGGTCAGAAGTGGTGGCAAAGGAAGCAGCCTTGCCAGTCCAGGAGGGTCAGAGGTCAGACGTTGTTGGGGCTAACGTTCTTCAGGTTGTTGAGCTCCAGCTCCAGTTGGCGTATACGCACGTCCTTGGTGGTCAACTCCTCCTTCAGCCGCCGCAGCTCGTCCTGCTGCCGAAAAAACATCCGCAAGAGCTTCAAGAAGACAAAACAAAAAACATGTAAGAACAGGCATAAAATAAGTTGTGATGAAGAGAATTTGCAAAATCAGAAAAGAGACAGAACATTTTTTTGTCATTTCCAAATCTTGGCAGGTTCAGTGTTAATCCCACACTGTCTTCCAACAGCAATGCATTTGAAAATTACATCTATTGTTTGACCAAGTCAACTAGTTTATTAGTCCATTAATTATTTGCACTCCCACATTCTCTTAATAGAGGGTATGCACATCCGTCACTTCCCCCCAGGCCACGCCCCTCTAAGTCAGACTGAGGGTCTTAAACCAACCTGCTCAACATGACGGAGTATAGCAGTAAACACAGCCAGAGCGGGAAAATGTGAAATCTGAAATTAAATGAAGGACAATTGGACTGGACATGGATCTGTACGAGCTACCAAAGAACAAGTGGTCCATGAACACTGACATGTGGACACAAATGGAGGATCCTGACATCCAGGGTGGGGGGGGGGTCAGCGCTATTTGGACCTGAAACAAATATACATGGTTTCATCAGGACTGACAACCAGGGTCCAAAACTAGGGCCCAGAACCAGCTGATCCAAAGTGCATTTACAGTAGACCGTGGACTGACCCCAATGAATATATGCAGGATCTACTGGGACTGAGGAGATTTACTGAGTCTAGTTCAGATCCAGTACTTTATACAACACACATACTACTGCTGTGGACCAGTAGGGCACCACTGGATTCTGGGAAATTAGCAGATTTAGACCACCTGTTTTTAAATTAACACATTATTCTGCTAATATTATGGCTTTATTGTCGGAATATGATGACTTCAATCTCATAAACGAATGACATTTTTATGAGTTTTTTTTTTATAACTATGACTTTATTCTCATAACATTGTGATTCTTTTTGTATTCGACTTTATTCTCATAAAATTACGGGTTTTATATCGATATTTCATGACTTTATGCTCATAGTAACAAGTGTTTTTATTTTCTGATGTGGTCCTAATACTCCGTCGTAGCTTTATTCTTCAGTTCCCCTGTATTTGAAAAACTGGGTTAGCCTCAGTTTCAGTTAGTTTACTAATCACGTAGGAGCACAAGGTTCAGAATCACAAAATGAAGACAAAAACCATGAAAGATCTGATCATGAAACCAAGAGCTTTACTAAGAAGTAACGTTAGCCAAAACAATAGGTCATTTCAGGTCTGATTTGACCCAAAAATACAGCATAAAGTAATGTTAGCTGACACGAAATGGGATCCACAGATCTAGGTTTGGTTTGCTGGATTTGTGGATCCATCTACTTCTCTTTTCTTTGTCTTTCGGTGTCTGTAAAATGATAGCTCCGACTGCTTTTCAAACCTGTTCATACAATCAATCGCACAACAGCTCTGCCCCATTTTTTTTTAAAATTAAATATTGTTCTTCAGTTTAGACAGTACTGAAACCAACGCTGTCACTCATCTCCCTCTTTCTGCCACTCAGTGGGCGGAACTGCCGTGACTTCCGATAGCACTGACGTCATGTGCAGACCCTCTATTGGGGAATTTCACACGACGCCTGAAATTCCCTTAATCTATTTGTTTATTTTGTTTGTGACCTTGGTAGCATGAGCATTATCATAAAACTTACTCAGATGCACAACACTTTGAAATGTGCAGTATGTGATTACCTAACCTGCACAATCCCATTTTATACAGTGAAGCAATAGGTACACAAGTAACTGAGTAGCAGGAAAATGAAACCAGAATCCACAGTTCCTTGAATGTCCACTTGAGTCTCACAAAGTGACTAAATCCCTGTAGAACCCATTGTTCAAATGTCAGCTTTACACAAATGAACATAATAAACATGTTTCCAATCAGTATGAACAATTTTGGTCTTTATAATCCATTTCCTTTCAGCTACAGCGACCAAAGCTGGGGTGAATTTTTTATATTACTCATTCATTTATGGCTTAATATTATACAGAAATATGGTATTTACCCCTTTTTGTTACAGATGAGTTGATTTCATCCAGTATATAAGGCGTGGACAGAGTCACTGTTGCCCATTTATATCTGAGCTGCTGTTTGGAAACCAGGAGTTTGTGTTCCGTTGCCATGTTACCTTTTCTGGAGGCAGAGATGACCATATTTGGACAAAGGGGTGGAGTGAGCAGTTGAGCTAATGCTAATTTGTAGCTTACTGCTTCAGTAAAATGGTAAACTTAAGCATTTCAGCAAAGTCTTTTTATTGTCTTGTTAATGTATCTTAATTTCTATTATTATTATTATTATTATTATTATTATTATTATTATAGAAACATTAGAAATAAAATAACCTCACCGTATTTTGTGAAATTTTTACACACTTTGTTTCTGTTGAACCCGGTACAGGGTCCATAACAGGTTTAATAGCAACAGCTACAGTCAACATGTCTGCATATGTATAAATACAGACATATATAAATGACCAGCAGCTCTGAAGTATATAAATATACCTGTCAATAAAAGCCCCATACTTTTTAATGGAGCAATAATTCAAAGATTATATATTACATATTAGGGTCTAGATCAAACACATTAAATTAGAAGGACTCCTAAAAAGAGAATATTTTTGAAGAGAAGTTCATTGTGAGTCTATGAACCCAGGGTTCTTTAGAGTAACATCTAGTGACTATAATGAGTATTGCACTTTAAGATACTTTCCATGTTGGCTTCATGTTGCCACAGAGGTCCTCGCTCCCTTTGAATCCATGTTATTATACTTGTAGGGAATGAATGTTATTATCCCTACAGGGATGATAACATTTGAGTTCAGAGGAGCAGTAACAGCCCCTAGAGGTGCATGGAGACCAACTCCAGATGTAAACCAGTCCCCTGGTCGAGGGCACTGGCAAGAGAATTTCATTCAAATAAAGCATTGATACTTTTTCATGCCCGGGAAACTAAAAAACCCCGAGGAAACCTGTGTTCACTGGGACAACATGCAAACTCCAAACAGAACGACCATGGTCCGACCAGGAGCTGAACCTTCAACTGTTTTGCTGTGAGGTGACAGTGCTGGTCAGAGTGTGGAACTGACAGCTTGCTTCTGAACTTTACTGAATACAACATATTTGTTTCCTGACAGACAGCTCTGCTGAAAAAAAAATTACCAAAATGTTTCCTAACATTTACCATTTATTGCAATCCAGCCTATTAACATCACCTAACTACACTGTAAAAAAAAATCCTGTTGTTTTTATGGAAAAAAACTGGCAGCTGTGGTTTCCAGAACAATACTGTAAAAAACACATCCAACTGTAAACATATTTACGGAGTAACATATAGGTTTAACATTTTAAACATGTAGATTGAACAGTTTAAACATGTAGATTTAACAATGGATTTAAATGGTAAATGGACCGCATTTATTTAGCCCATTTTCTCCATCTTCATGGTGTCCAAATCCACCAGGTCCAACTGGGACCAGTTTAAGGTTCGGTGTCTGCCATGGACACTTTGACATATGGACAGTCGGAGCCAGGATTGGAACCACCAACCCTTTGGTTATTGGACGAGCCCCTCTACCAACTCTACCAACCCATTCATTTACAAGTTTAAAATTGTTAAATGTTTACTTTTTTATAACTATATTTTATAACTTAAATAGCACTACATTGTTTTTCAATTGACAGTTTTCTTTTCTAAAAACAATAGAAATACATAATTTCTACATACAAATCTGGTTTTGTTCACATACTCTTCCTGTAAAAACTACAGCTATATTTGATTTAATCGTTAACACAAAAATCTTTTCAAATAAACAACTTTGCATTGTATTGTTACTTACGGTTTTTTATGTTGCAATTTTACAACTTTTTGGTGTTAATTCTACAGTCATTTTTTACAGTGTAGAAGCACTCGGAGAGCGCAGACCTCCGCCAAGGCAGATCAGTGGCCCCCCCACCCCCCCGATCACCACCAAAATTTAATCATTTGTTCCTTGTGCCAGTATCAACATTTCCTGAAATTTTCATCCAAATCCGTCCATAACTTTTTGAGTTATCTTGCACACAGACAGACAGACAGACAGACAGACAGACAGACCAACGCCGGCAAAAACAGAACCTCCTTGATGGAGGTAACTAGATTAGTTAAAATTCGCATGAATTCAGAATTGCATTTTGCAGCCTATCAACTAGCTAACTACCCATCCAGGGTCTACACATTCATGTATATAGAAGATACTATTATTATGAATCAGTACTTTTTATTGTCACTGTTTTGGCTTTTTTCCATTATTTACTGCATTACCGGTGCTACGGGTCTTGTACAACCCACAAAACTGTCCAAATTCTGTTTGATTCCCAGTGTTAGTTGAACGTGTGGACTATCCTCTGATACCTCATTCTCCGTTCTGGGCGGTACATTCTCCAGCAGGTCGATCCCATTCACTACCACGCTCTTCTTCTCCTTCACTGGGGCTTTAAACACTAACTGGTTTGGTCGGTTGAAACCATCCTTCAGGGACATCAAAACGGGATCTGGTGGTTCAGAAGGAGTAAAAATGAACACAAGTCACAAAATGCCAAACTCTACCCTTCACTGATTTAGGTTCACAAACATAAACAGATGAGGAACTGTAAAGAGGTTGTCACTTTATATATACTAGTGACTCTAGTATGTGCAAAAGCAGTGGCCAAAATAATGATATAAGTGAGACTAAAAGTATACATTACAAAGACTGTGTACTGAGTTACTTGGAGGCAGTTTGTTCTTTTGAATTATCAATAAGCTTTTGTCTGAGGAAAAAAGACACATAGGAGCCATATCCATTGTGAACACTGTTGCATATTTGTCCATTAATTTTTATTATTTTCAATATAATTTAATAAAAGTTCAGATATTTCTCTGAATGGCCACACCAAGTTAACTATTACTGTAAAACTATTCAATAAACACCAAGTTTGTGGAAAGTTATAAAAATGTAAACTGTGCAACTATACTGCAAATATGTCAATAATATATATGTAAAGAGAAAGTCATTTAATAGCAGATACTCCTTTATATTTCATGCTTCACTCATATTGCTAGCCTCATAGCATAATTGTCTCAGTTATATTTGTTTTCAGGTCATAGCCAGTGATGAAAATTTAATCAGCAGTGTTAGGAGAGTAAAATTCCAAAGATATCATAATTTAGCCAAAAATATGACTTAGGAAATTATGCTATGAGACAGTTATCTGTATTTTGCTGATATAGACACTGTCCCCCCCCCCCGGCGGGAACAATAAAGTCATATCTTAAAGACAATACAACTGTATCAGAAAAGAAAACTGAACAATAAAATTAAATCTAGAGCTGCAACCGATTAATCGACTCAAAGTGATCCAAACAAATCCTTCAACCACAATTCTCCTGAATCAAAGCTTTGTTTCCTTCATTTCTCTGCTGTTAAACATTGGTTCCACTGTTGTGTTTCACACGGACGCTTATTGTGACGCACAAAGAAGCTTCAGTTCAAGAAGACTGCAATAGAATATCTCCTTTCAATCAATTCGAGTCGATTAATCGAATCGGGACTTTTTGCATTGACTTCAAGCACCTAGTCGATTAATCGGTTGCAGCTCAAATTAAAACAAGTAAATCATGAATTATTTGCCGAACAGTCATAGTCATAACTAGAAATATACAACACATTCAAGTCACAGTAGTACTCAACACAACTCAACCGTCTACTTCACTGTTCTAATAGTTCTCTCTTAAATTCCCAAACATAACGTCCTGCGCACTTTTACTCCCCAGTGCAGTCCAGTCCAGTCCAGTCCAGTGCAGTGCAGTCCAGTCCAGTGTAGTCCGGTCCACTCCAGTCCAGTCCAGTCCAGTCCAGTGCAGTCCAGTGCAGTCCTGTTCAGTGCAGTCCAGTCCAGTGTAGTCCGGTCCACTCCAGTCCAGTCCAGTCCAGTCCAGTGCAGTCCAGTGTAGTCCTGTTCAGTCCAGTCCAGTGCAGTCCAGTCCAGTCCAGTGTGTGTATTGGGACGTTTACCTCTGTTGATGCCGCTCAGCCATTCGCTGGCAGACAGTGCAGGTTCAGTTCCAGCCGTCATGGGGTAGATGTCCTCCTGGTATGTGTCCGACTGAGAATCAGGAGACACCATGGACATGCTCATTAGTTTTAATCAGCTCATATATTGTAGCTGAATATCCAGTGAAAAGGTGATGCCAAGTGGTTTCGTAAAGTAAACAATAGTCAGATATTTCCTTTGGACCGATGGTTACTTACTCCTGTTTATTTTTTTTGACAGTTTCCTAACTCAGTCTATTCTGAAACTATTTCTGCTTATTAC
Source organism: Sphaeramia orbicularis (assembly GCF_902148855.1). Taxonomy (NCBI): domain Eukaryota; kingdom Metazoa; phylum Chordata; class Actinopteri; order Kurtiformes; family Apogonidae; genus Sphaeramia; species Sphaeramia orbicularis. The sequence goes on along the minus strand of NC_043959.1, from coordinate 9,024,025 downwards.
ATGATCTAATGTAACTCTGTGTTTATATCTGTCCATGTCATTAGATCTGGAATTTGTCCCCACGTATCTTCAGTGACATCTCACTATTTCTAATGTACTGAGTGCTGATCAAGGTTCTAATAGTTTTGGATTTTTAATTATAGTTTAGTTTTATTTAGTTTTGACTTTTTTTCTCTAATTCAGTTAGTTTTAATTAGTTTTTAGAGCAAGTTTGCTAGTTTTTATTAGTTGTCATTTTTTCCTTAATGCTTAGTTTTAGTATTAGTTTCAGTTTTTTCATATATTTTATTTTCTTCGCCATCCTATTCAAAGAAATAAGTGAGGTTACTCTGGACACTTTATTTGGGGGTGGGGTTAGGGCGGCTCTGACTGAGCACAGACACAAACACATGTACAGTACCATGGATACATTCCCTATAGCAGGTGGGAGGGGTAATGTAGGTGGGGGTGTGATCCATACACAACATCACTTATGTGAAAACGAAACTGAAACTTTCCATACTTCCACCGTTGGCCTCCTGACTTCTATACCTCTCTTATACCACTGATCTTAGATGAAATATTCACATGTTCTATTTTATATCAACACTGACAAAGATGAAAACTAAGGGAATTTTACCCATAATTTTTAGCCATTTTATTTAGTTTTGTAAACACACAATACAGTTTCAGTTAGTTATCGTTTTTTTCTTTTAATTCTAGTTTTTATTTATTTCAGTTAACGAAAATGTTTTTTCAATTTTAGTTTTCATCATTTCCTTCATTTTCATTAATGATAATAACCTTGGTGCTAATGCTAATGGTAATGCTAGGTGCTTTTCAAGGACCAATAGTAGGATTTCCTTGGCCATTGACAGAAGTGGAAATAAGACTTTTAAGACACTCACATTTCCTTGTCCTGATCAAAGCTGATCAATTAATTCAATCCAGATTATTTTTACTGAGTAAAAAAAAAACATCAATTGAGATGAGAGATTTTGATTTACCACGACAAGTAATCAAAAGGCAGAGCTGCCATGTAGAAATATGTGCAAAAATTACTACAAGGACACATGAACTACACGCATAATTCTCTACAAAGCATTGGAGCTTCTAACAAGTGGTTCCAGGTACAACAAACCCCGCCCCTCATACATATTGTATCTTATTTTATTTTGGCATCGATCCAGCTGATGTCATTATGTCTATGCATGTGCTGATGTCAGCATATCTATTGCATCTATATGTGTGCTGAGTTTGAAGTAAATTGAAACAAAATTGATGTTTTTATAGACATTTGAAATTTCACCCATTATAAGGAAATGGGAGAAGAAAAAAAGATTTTAAAAAATTCATAAAAAATGTGAACTTTGCCCCCCCACACCCCTGATCACCACCAAAATTTAATCATTTCTTCCTTGTGCCAGTATCAACATTTCCTGAAAATTTCATGAAAATCCGTCCATAACTTTTTGAGTTATCTTGCTAACAAACAAACATGCACACACAAAGCAAAGCGATCACAATACCTCCTGGCGGAGGTAATAATAATAATATGTGAACAGAGCAGATAGAGTTTGTTCTCACTAACCCTTCTTGGCACAATCATTGAAATGGGTTCAATCAGGCCCTTAAGGGTGACCAGTTTGTAGAAGCGAAACACCTCACAGGCTGCAACATCCAACCCATGCTTTGGCATCACACCTGCAGACAAAAGCAGAGGGCACAAGGACAACACCAAATCACTTATCAGGACGTGTGGGTCATTGAAATCAAACAGAAAAAAAAGAAACATTTCCAGATAGCAGTATGACAGCATTGGAAAATGTAGTCTAGCACATAAAGTAGAATGAGAGAATATCCAAGTCTAGGGATGGTAATCAATAAGAATTTAATGATTCTGATTCCATTATCCATTTTGCTTATTGATCTGGTTCTCTTATCGATTCTCATTGGGTGAGGGAATAAAAGAGTACAAACAGGTGTGTTTGTATTAACTGTCTTTTATGTTTCCATCTCTGCACAGAAAATATACCATATACAGTATGTACAAATAATAATAACAGATGACGCTGGGCCTGGTTTGGGGGGGGGGGGGGTGTACAGTGAAAGTGAAACTAAAGACTCTTTACTAATTCCTCTATTGCCGCATTTCCACTGTGTGGAACCGGTTCGACTCTGCCGTTGTTGTGCACCTCATTTCCTTTCCTCTACCTTCAGAAACTTGTATTTGAGGGGATACGACGTTTGTTGCCTGCACCGGAACCAGAACTGGGCCCGGATAACGGCCTGGTGTTCACTCTGCCGCTAGATTCACAAGTGCCACTAAGTAGAGAATCAAATGAATCACATGCTGTGGACAAATGTTTGAACAGATTGGAGGAATTCCACCCTTTAGAAGAAATGGAAGCTTTGACAGTGTTCAGCTGGACCTGGTGTGGTCTGTTTGGACCTGGTGTTGTCTGTTTGGACCTGGTGTTGTCTGTTTGGACCTGGTGTGGTCTGTTTGGACCTGGTGTTGTCTGTTTGGACCTGGTGTGGTCTGTTTAGACCTGGTGTGGTCTGTTTGGACCTGGTGTGGTCTGTTTAGACCTGGTGTGGTCTGTTTGGACCTGGTGTGGTCTGTTTAGACCTGGTGTGGTCTGTTTGGACCTGGTGTGGTCTGTTTAGACCTGGTGTGGTCTGTTTGGACCTGGTGTGGTCTGTTTGGACCTGGTGTGGTCTGTTTAGACCTGGTGTTGTCTGTTTGGACCTGGTGTGGTCTGTTTAGACCTGGTGTGGTCTGTTTGGACCTGGTGTGGTCTGTTTAGACCTGGTGTGGTCTGTTTGGACCTGGTGTGGTCTGTTTAGACCTGGTGTGGTCTGTTTGGACCTGGTGTGGTCTGTTTAGACCTGGTGTGGTCTGTTTGGACCTGGTGTGGTCTGTTTGGACCTGGTGTGGTCTGTTTAGACCTGGTGTTGTCTGTTTGGACCTGGTGTGGTCTGTTTGGACCTGGTGTGGTCTGTTTGGACCTGGTGTGGTCTGTTTAGACCTGGTGTGGTCTGTTTGGACCTGGTGTTGTCTGTTTGGACCTGGTGTGGTCTGTTTGGACCTGGTGTTGTCTGTTTAGACCTGGTGTGGTCTGTTTGGACCTGGTGTGGTCTGTTTAGACCTGGTGTGGTCTGTTTAGACCGTTTCTGCCTCAACACCATGTTGGCTATGTTCTGACCAAAAAAACGCAGCGTACGGGTGAAGTCATCGCGCATGCGCAACGAAGGTGGGATCGATAAGCAGAATCGTTAAACAGGCAGGCAAACGATTCCTTTTTTTTTTTTTCTTTTTCTCTTTATCTCTTTATGGCAAACAATTCCAAGGAATCGAGATACTGGGATCCAGTTCTCCAAAAGAACCAATTCTCGATTCCCATCCCTATCCAAATCCTTCTTGCATTTTTTAATAAGTTTGTCCTCATGTCCTTTCAGCCCTGTCAGAGCAGTTCATAACAGTACTGAGTCCATTCACTGTGGTTCATTCCCTCCTGTCCATAAATGTTGCTAATGAAGTGGCTCAGATCCCTCAGTCAGCCCTCAGCAGAGATGAAGTGCCTTACCAAGTCCTTTCTGTGGGGCTGGGGACCGGAACTCCATCAGGTACTGGATGTATGGCTTCTCTGTGGTGATCTCAAAGTATCGGATGTTGCCATCACCCTGTTAAACCACAAACACAACCAAAGCCAACACTTCACAATGTTGGAATGACACATCCTTTGTGTTTAAGAAAGGAGTAGAGCAGGGCTGTCAAACTCATGTTAGTTCAGTTCCACATACAGACTAATATGATCTAAAGTGGGCGGACCAGTAAAATAATATTAATAACAGGATAAGAACTGATAAATAATATCAACTGCAAAGTTTTTTCTTATATTTTTGAGTGAAAAAGTCAAATTCCTTAATGAAAATGTTTACATCTATGAACTGTACTCGAACATAACACGAACAAATATGAACAACATGAAAATTCTTAAGAAAAATAAGTGCAGTTTTAAGAATATTACGCTGTAGTTTATCATTTACACATGTGCATCACAACTTACAGATCACAGTGGATCTACAAACACACAAAACATTTAGTAACAGACAGAATGTTGGTAAAATTCCACATACTTCTCTTAAGACATTTCAGGTTGTTCACATTTTTTTGTAAAAGGCTAGTCTGTAAATGTAAATATTAGTGTAATTTTACCTTTTTTACACTAAAACAAAGAGAGAAATTTTTTTTTCTTTATGTATAGGTTATTATGATAGTACTTTACTGGTCTGACCCACTTAAGATTGAATTGACCTAAAATGATTTCAACATCATTGATCATTAATAACTTCAGTGTAAATTTTACATTTCACAAATTAATCCCACGGGCCACATGCTTGACACCTGTGGAGTAGACTGATCTTGCATTACCTTGCTGTGCCTTCCATGTAGCTCCTGTTTTTTTTTTTATCCTCAACAAAGTCACCTATACATGTGAATCAAAGTGGTTCATGGTCTAGTCCAAGGCTTTCAAACTCATTTTAGTTCAGGGGCCGCATACAGCCTAATATGATCTGCAGTGGGCCAGACCAGTAAAATAATAACATAATCATATAGAAATAATGTCAACTCCAAACTTCCCTCTATGTTTTAGAGCGAAAAAAGAAAAATTGCATCACAAAAATGTTTACATCTACAAAATATCCTTTAAAACAATGTGAATAACATGAACAAACTGAATAAATAAGTGCAATTTTAACACTATTATGCTTCAGTTTATCATTTTGAGTGAAAACTTTTGTGTGAAAAAAGTAAAATTCCCTAATGAAAATGTTTACAGCTCTGAATTGTACTTGAAAACAACATGAACAAATATGAACAACCTGAAAATTCTTTAGTAAATAAGTACAATGTTAACAATATTACGCATTAGTTTATCATTTATACATGTGCATCCCAACTTACAGATCACAGTGGATCTACAAATATACAAAATATTAAATAACAGGCAGAATATTATTAAATTTCCACATACTTCTCTTAAGACATTTCAGATATTCTAATTTTTTGTAAAAGGCCAGTCTGTAAATGTAAACATTTTTGAGTAATTTTACTTTTTTTACACTAAAATAAAGAGACAAATTTGCAGTTTTCATTATTTATTGGTTATTATGATAGTATTTTACTGGTCTGATCCACTTTAGACTGAAATGACCTAAAAGGATTTTTTTTTTTTTTTTTACTTTTTATTTTAATGTTTTAAATCACTTTTACAGTAAAAAAAAAAAAAAAAAAAGAAACAAACAAAACAAAACAAAAACAATACAACAAGGGGGGATGCTGTTCCTTATACATTCAACTACTTTTCCGTACTTGATCTGATTTCCAGAATTTTTGTCCTTGAATATGATCCATTTCTCCCATCTTCGCTTAAAAGTTCCCATCTTAATCCTCAGTTGAAATGTTAATTTTTCCACGGTATATATTTCCCCTATAATGTCCAGCCATTGTTGTGGTCGAAGAGGGTCACTTTTTAACCAGTTCCTTGTGACTGCCTTTTAACAGGCAAGAATTAAAATTTTAAATAAGTGTCATCTCTTTTAGTTACGTCATCAGGTATTAGACCCAGGTAGATAGTCTGGGGGTCCATTGGGATTTTATAATTGAAAACATTCTCCATTGTCTGAACAACATGGTTCCAAACAAGGTTATTATTGTTAATGAAAACTAACGAAATGACAAAAACTAGAATTGTAAAAACATTTTCGTTAACTGAAATAAATAAAAACTATTATTAAAAGAAAAAAACAATAACTAACTGAAACTGTATTGTGTGTTTACAAAACTAACTAAAACTTATAAAAATTATGGATAAAATTCCCTTTGTTTTGGTTTTTGTCAGCGTCAGATTGATACGAAATCGATTTATTTCGCTTGAGCAATTTTAGCTGCTGGTACCATATGACACTTAGTGGTCCGTCACTTCACATCACTTGTCGTTTAGAGTCGTCTTCTCTTCCTTACTCTACCTGGAAACATGCAGACTAAAGTTGGGAGAAAGCAGCAGAGTCCTGTCTAGGATTTATTTCAATACGACGAAGAAGAAGAGAAAAGATACGACAAAAGTAAAACTAAACTAAAACTAAGCATTTAGAAAAAACAAAAAGTAATAAAAACGATCAAACCTGCTCTAAAAACAAATTAAAACTAACTGAATTAGAGAAAAAAGTCAAAACTAAATAAAACTAAACTATAATGAAAAATCCAAAACTATTAGAACCTTGGTTCCAAAACATTTGCATTTTTACACATGTCCAGAAGATATGCGAGTGGTTGGCATTCATGTAACCACATCCTCTCCTGCATTGCTGCTGTTTTCCTAATTATTTGCTTTTAATATTTGGTGTAATAAAAAACGAATGAGGTTTTTCCAGCCAAATTCTCACCAACCTTTAGAGCTGGTGGATGTTAGCTGCATTTTACACATAAAATGCCACTCACTTTCAGACAGAGTAATATTCAATTCTGATTCCCATTTCGATTTAATGTAAAATGAATTCACACCATTACATTTTTGTAGACCCTGATATAATTTAGACACAATCTCAGTGCGTGTTTGTTTGTAAGCTCCTGTGAAGACCTTAATCAGTTCGCTGCCCTCTGATAAGTCCTAAAAGGATTTCAACATCCTTGACTGTTAATATCTTCAGTGCAATTTTTGCATTTTACAAATTCATCCCGTGGGCCGGATTGGATCCTTTGGCGGGCCGGATTTGGCCCCCGGACCACATGTTTGACACCCCTGCTCTATGCTCTTCACCACTTCCCCATCATTGGAACAGACATTTTCACGGCAGACATTCTGGCTTGGAAATGGAGGCAAACCACAGATGTTACTGATAACGTTAATGATGGCTCTGTTCCCTTTAGTTTCCCCAGAAGACCTTTGAAGCAGTTCCTAGATGTGAAACTCATACTCCTAAATGAGATGCAGACATTTTAACCCTATCATGCACAGTGGTCTCTGCAGTGGACAGATATTCTCCAGCTGTTCTCTTGTATATTCATGGGTTTAGTTGTTTTAATTCCATGTCCTCCTGACACCCAGCAATGCATTTTTGTCCTCTGTAGGGGACTAAAGTTTGACAGTTTTAATTAAATAAAAATACTGTTCATTGCAAAGGACATTCCATTAAAAAATACATAAATGAAAATAATTACCTCCGCCAAGGAGGTTATGTTTTTGCCAGGGTTTGTTTGTTTGTTTGTCTGTCTGTTTGTCTGTTTGTCTGTCCGTTAGTGTGCAACATAACTCAAAAAGTTATGGACAGATTTGGATGAAATTTTCAGGGTTTGTTGGAAATGGGATGAGGAAGAAATGATTAAATTTTGGTGGTGATCGGGGGGGGGGGCACTGATCAGCCTTGGCGGAGGTCTGCACTCTCCGAGTGCTTCTAGTTTTAAAAATGTATCTGAAAAAACTGTTGCATTATACAGTTTCCAGTCAAGATGACTGTTTAATGTAAAAAAGCTGAAGATTTTCACTTTCCTGGGTCTCAGGAGGATGTCAACCAACACAGTGGACGCTCATGCATCGTCTACACTGACATTCAGACCATGACTGTAACTTTGCTGTTCTTGATAAACCTGATATGCACTAACATATTTGAGTGTAAATCAACTGCTAATTTTCTCAAAAAAAAAAGTTTTTTTTTTTTTTTTTTTTTTTTTTTGCGTATTATCTCCATATATCCTACTAGTATTAGAATATAATAAAATATGACAAAACATCAGATTAGCTGCATTAAAAGATTTTTATTTCATAGTTTTAACACAGTATATCACTTTATGATGATGAGTTTTAAATATATATTTCTTAGCTTCAAAAATTAAACGTATGCTGTCCAGCTGAGTGGACATTTTTGTAACTTAATGAAAAATAGATTCATTAAAAAATTCTATTGCATTGTTTTTTTCATGCCTAAAGAGGAATAAAAACACTCAGGAAAAAAACATCTTGAGTAAGGTTCTCATAATTCATGCATGAAAGGGTTAATGACACCAGCCATAACTTATGACATTATTGGCCTGGTAAAAAAAATTATTTGTGAATGTAATAACTAAGCCAATAATGCAATAATATATTAATATCACTGTATTTAAGTTTCATTTATTAGATATAACTGTGATAAAATTTCTCTCTCTCTCTTTCTGTCGCTCTCTCTTTCACCAGCCAATAATGTAATAAATAATTATGTAATTGGCCAAAAGTTATTACATTACACTGGTCAACAACAAATTTATTGTTTAAGTTTTTTGAACTGATTTAGGATAATTTTGGTGTGCTGAATCCAAAAATCACATTAATTTTGCTCAATCAGGTCAACTTTCTGAACTATGCTACATATTGGCTTTTTAACATTTTTGCTCACATTTATGGGCGTTTTCACATCATATCATCATATCATATGCAACATAACTCAAAAAGTTATGGACAGATTTTGATGAAATTTTCAGGGTTTGTTGGAAATGGGATAAGGAAGAAATGATTAAATTTTGGTGGTGATCGGGGGTGGGGGGGCCCACGGGGGGGCCCATTTCCAACAAACCCTGAAAATTTCATCAAAATCTGTCCATAACTTCTTGAGTTATGTTGCACACTAACGGACAGACAAACAGACAGACAAACAAACAAACAAACCCTGGCAAAAACATAACCTCCTTGGCGTGGGGGGGGGCCCACAGGGGGGGCCACTGGTCAGCCTTGGCGTAGGTCTGCGCTCTCCGAGTGCTTCTAGTTACAAATTAAATGCATGGTGTCCAGCTGAGTGGACATTTTTGTAACTAATTAACAGCTTTCTTAAACAAATAGTTTTTTTTTTTTTGCATATTATCTCCATGAAGTGAGTAATAACTAGTATTAGTGTATGCTAAAATGTGAGAAAACATCAGATTAGCTGCATGAAAAATGGTTTTATTTCATAATTTTCACATAGTATGTCACTTTCTGTTATTGTGTTTTAAATACATGCCTTTTCTTCAAAAATTAATATTAGTGTCCAGCTGAGTGGACATTTTTGTAACTCCATAGATAATAGTTTCATTAAAAAATATTCAATCACATTGTTTTTTTCATGCCTGAAGAAGAAAAAAAACCAGGAAAAAAAAAAAAAAAACTTGACTAATATTCTTATAATCCATGCATCAAAGGGTTAATCTTGAGCAAATTTGAAAAAGTTTTAAGGCTGTGGAAACTTATTCCCATATTTTTGTGACACAGTAAACACTGACCTTTCCCGCCAGATACAACATATGTGTGTCAGCGTCATAAAATGGAAACAGCAACCCTGAGAGGCCGTCGATGTCCTCGTCAACCATCGGCATGGACAAATCCTCCTGCACAGAGCCATGTAAACACAGGGAATTAGTCAACGCGCGCACACACACTGGCTCCGCCTACTTTGGCATTATAGTCCTAGCCATATGGAGGCGTTTCTGACCTGATCCCACAGAGCGATCTGCCTGGTGTTCCAGCGAGAAACCCCTGTGGTGAGCAGCCGCTTCATGTTGCCCAGGAACACAACTCGGTTTACGCGGTGGTTCTTACAGCTGGCTTGCTGATGGAGGCAAAGACAAGAACAACACTATAAAGCCAACATCACCTGCGTGGAAAAGTGAAACTCACAACTAATTCTCAGGATTCATTTGCACGCTTGCATGTTCTTGCAACAACATGACGTGGGTGTAAGGTGAGCTTCAACCAGGGCTCTCAAACTCATTTTCCTTCAGGTTCCACATTCAGCCCCATTTGATCTGAAGTGGGTCGGACCAGTAAAATAATAACATAAAAACATATAAATAACTAGAAAAGCACTCTGAGAGCGCAGACCTCCGCCAAGGCCGATCAGTGCCCCCCCCCCGATCACCACCAAAATTTAATCATTTGTTCCTTGTGCCAGTATCAGTATTTCCTGAAATTTTCATCCAAATCTGTCCATAACTTTTTGAAAGATCCGGATCAGTCTTTGCCATTTGATAGAACACCCCATTGTAAATCCCTGAGTCAAATTGCATGAGATTTGCACAGTTCCCCCATATTGTGATTTCCACCATAAATATTAGTCCCATATTTATTTTACCTATATTTTAAGATTCCTTGACCATGAAAACATACCATTAGCAACTGGATTCATAATTATATCCTTATTAGTTCAGTAGTTATTCACGAAAATCACATTTCTCATAATGGCGGTTTTCTTCTGGATCTAGCTCCTTAAGTATTAAAGCTACATGAAATCCGGTGGCATACTCCCGATGCGGAACTGACTGAGCTACACGATGGCACTTGTCAGAAATTTCTACCTTTAATATTAAAGGCACAGTAGGCCAAAAAGTAAGGGCACCCCCATTTTTTATATAAATTGAGATAAAATCCGCCTTCTGGATCAGATCCGGATCAGCCTTTGAAATGTGATAGAGGACCCCACTGTCAATTCCTGAGTTAAATTTCATGAGTTTTGGTCAATAATTAAGCGAGATATTGGGAAAAGAAAATTTTGGCCCCATTTACCACAATGTTAACGAAAATTTCAAAGTGATCCAGAATCCAGGATTTCTTCCGGATCACCCCCAAAAGTTAATCATTTCTTCCCTATCCCATTTCCAACAAACCCTGAAAATTTCATCAAAATCTGTCCATAACTTTTTGAGTTATGTTGCACACTAACGGACAGACAAACAGACAAACAAACAAACCCTGGCAAAAACATAACCTCCTTGGCGGAGGTAATGACAACTGCAAATTTTTGTCTTTGTATCAATGTAAAGAAAAAAAAAAACATTAAATTATGAAAATACTTGTGTTTATGTTTATGTTTATGTTTATGCATTTGGCAGACGCTTTTTTCCAAAGCGACTTACAGGAGAAAACCAATCAAATCCTTCAATCAATCAAATTTTGTTTATATAGCGCCAGATCACAAAAGTTATCTCATGATACTTTATATATAGAGTTGGTCAAAACCAGACTCTAAGCCAATTTACAGAAACCCAACAGAATCTTACCTACTTTTATAAACTATCCAAACAAAAAAGATGTGAATAACCTGAAAAAATGAAATTTCTTCAGAAAAATCAGTGAAATTTTAACAATATTCTGCCTCCACTTCTCATTTGTCCATGTGCAGTATGGATCAGATCTACAAAGACACTAAACACAGAGGAACAGGCAGAAAAGAGTTTGAACTGGGCTGAATTTTCTTTAGACATTTCAGGTTGTTCATATTTGTTCAGGTTATTCACATTTTGTTACAGGATAGTTTGTAAATGTAAATATTTTCATAATTTAATATAATTTTTTGCACTAAAACAAAGATTAAAAATTTGAAGTTGTTGATTTGAGATTTTTTGCTAAATTCAAGGTTTTTTTTTTTACATAATTGAAGATTTTTTTTTTTGCTTAATTCAACATTTTTTCCTTAATTCAAGCTAATTTTTTTTTTTTTTTTTTGCTTATTTCAATTCAAGACTGTGGAATTTTTGACTTTGCAAAAATATCCCAGGGGCCTGATTGGAACCTTTGGCAGGGCGCATGTTTGAAACCCCTGGCTTAAACAATTAATCATTTAATCGACTCAAATTGATTTAAAAAATTACTATTTTTCTTAATCGAAGCTTTGTTTCCATAATTTTGCTGTGGCTAAAAATTGGTCCGGCTGTTTTGAATCACTGAAAATTACATCTCATGAATTTGTTTAATGAACATAAACAGCAAACGATGCAAACGGATGTCCTCTGTTATATCGTTTAACAGAGAATTTGTATAATAAGTAAGTGTGGTCCTGAGCACCTCCTGGTGAAATAGGAGGCAGAGACGATTTCTCATAGACTGCAAGGGAAGCCCAGCTTTCCCTAAAATAACGAAAATTAAATGGTTAAATTTGTACAGTTGTGTTGACATTTCATTGACTACAAATGTGTTAAAACTATGTCATCTCACAGACGAGTTCGTTCAGAATCAGCTTTATCACAAATCAACGGACTCGAGTTCACTTCTCATCCATTCCCGTGTCGCTGTTTTCTCATTCGATCTCTGCTCAGTGCATTTGCCCGTAGACGCCTGGCTTTTTTTTGCTAAAATTGATTTGTTTTTGATCATGTAATTGTTTGCCATACTATGTTGCAAATAAACATTAATTTTAGACGACATTTAGGCTATAAAATTTATATTATAATGGACAGACGCAGTAAAGCCAGATGTAAATTACTGCACAAAGTAAGAATTTGATTTTCCTTGGTCAGGATATGTACAGTCAGTCCAGCTGTGAATTATAAGGCTGACAGTTAATACTGAACAAACAAGAACTGAAACTATGAATTATGAAAGAGCTGCAGCATCTGAAACTGACCACAATGAACATTTGACAGATAAACAGAATCACAGTGCTGCAGTTTCAGTTTGTCTGTTATGGATTGGGATTGTCTCTGTCAACTCAACATAGATTTTTTTATGAAGTAATTTTTTTTTTTTTTTTTTTTTTATCAATTACTAGAAATTTCAGGCAACCCCATTTGAATTCCAGGCGACCCCACGTGGGGTTCCGACCCCAAGGTTGAAAAACTGTGCTTTATATGGTTAGAAAGACAGAGTGAAATCTCTGAAATTGAGGCTGTTGGTCTGTAAATGTTTAGATTGATTGCTTTGTGTGTGTGTGTGTTTGCAAATGCTTTTCTATTGTAAACTGTAATGATGTGACTGTTTTGCTGCCGTCTTAACCAGGCCTCCCTTGATAAAAAGATCCCCCATCTCAATGGGACCAACCTGGTTAAATAAAGGTTAAATGAAATAAAAACACATTTTGACCTCATAGTGCACCTTCCAGCCAGTGTGTGTGTGAATATTTATTAAAAAAAAACACCTGAAGGACTCTGCCGGAGCGTGGCTCAATGATGCGCAGCTTCTTGTCTTTGCAGCTGGTGGCCAGAAGGCTGCCGTCTGTGTTGAACGACATGCTGAGGATAACGTCAGAGTGGCAGTCGATCATTTTCACCGGCTCTCCGATCTCCAGGTTCCAGATCAGGATCTGACAGAAGTATTTTTTACATGAAGCTGTTAGAGAGTTCTGTTACTCAAATAACAGATATGTGAGTAGACCAGCAAGAGATAACTTTGGAAAACGTCCTCTGGAACCACTAACTCAGTCAGACACACACTGAGGAAATGTTGGTACAAGGACTATTAACCCTTTAAAGCATGAATTATGAGAATGTTAACAGTAGTGGTAGTAGTAGTAGTAGTTTTATTTCGAGCTCATAGAATCATCAGATAACACAGTCATACAGCAATGCATTTTTGTCCTCTGTAGGGGACTAAAGTTTGACAGTTTAAAAAAAAAAAAAATGCTGTTCATTGCAAAGGACAGATTAAAAAATAAATAAATAAAAATAATTTAAAAACACTTGCATTTTGCAGTTTCCAATCAAGATGACTGTTTAATGTAAAAAAGCTAAAGATTTTCACTTTACTGGATCTCGGGAGGATATCAACCAACACAGTGGACGCTCATGCATCGTCTACACTGATATTCAGACCATTACTTTAACAGCTAATTTTCTCAAACAAAAAGGTTTTTTTTTATGTATTATCTCCATGAAATGAGCAAAAACTAGTATTAGAGTATGATAAAATGTGAGAAAACATCAGATTAGCTGCATTAATGTTTTTATTTCATAGTTTTCACACATTTTATCACTTTACGATGATGGGTTTTAAATACACGTGTCTTTGCTTCAGAAATTTAACACATGGTGTCCAGTTGAGTGGACATTTTTGTAACTCCATGAAAAATAGATTCATAAAAAAATTCAGTTGCATTGGTTTTTTCATGCCTAAATAGGAATAAAAACACTCAGGAAAAAAATCTTAAGTTTCTCATAATTCATGCATGAAAGGGTTAAAAGCTGTAATGCTATAGTGTAAATATGATACAGTCCACATGTGCATGTAGGAGTTTTTGCACATATTTCTACATGGAAGCTCAGCCTTTTGATGACTCAAAATCTCTCATCTCAATTGATTTTTTTTTTTTTTTTAACTCAGAGTGAAAATAATCTACATTAAATTAATTCTGATCAGCTGTTTTGGACTGAAAACTCACATCAGGAATCATGACCTTAGAGTTCAGGTTTAGAATCAGAGGGTTTTAAACCTGTTTTCTGGAAAAGGGTCTAGAAAGTCTCAGCTAATGGAGGTTCTGAACAATAATTTTGAGTGTGATTTCACCTTGTAGTCGTAGCCGGCGCTGAAAAGGATGCCGCTGCTGGTGGGGTGCCATTCGATCAGACCCACCCGTCTGCTGTGGCCGTACAGCTCCAGCACCGCCTCGGTCATGTTGCGCCTCAGACCGCCATCTGGGATCTCCCATACTCGCACCTACCACATTCACACAAACACACAGCATATTCAACACCTACACCGTAAAAAAAAAAAATCCTGTTGTTTTTACAGAAAAAAACTGGCAGCTGTGGTTTCCAGAACAATACTAAAAAAAACACATCCAACTGTAAACATATTTACAGAGTAACATGTAGATTTAACAGTTTAAATATGTAAATTTAACATTTTAAACATGTAGACTGAACATTTTAAACACGTAGATTTAAAATTTTAAACATGCAGATTTAACAGTTTAAACACATAGATTTAACCACATTGTTTTTGAATTTACAGTTTTATTTTCTAAAAACAATAGAAATACATCATTTCTACATACAAATCTGGTTTTGTTCACATACTCTTCCTGTAAAAACTACAGCTATATTTGATTTAATTGTTAACAGAAAAATCTTTTCAAATAAACAACTTTGCATTGTATTGTCACAGTTTTTTTATGTTGCAATTTTACAACATTTTGGTGTTAATTCTACAGTCATTTTTTACAGTGTACATCTCAGCTGTAACACAGGTCACTTTTATTCTGAAGGCCTCTTCATGTTTTTATAACTGAAGTGTCTGAGCTCCAAAACAAACACGGTAAGAGATCTCTGATCAAAAATAGCTCTTGCTATCAATGTAGCCCATGGCATTAGGATTAGATTGGATTACAGCTGTGACGAGAGGCTCTGTGGTGGACCAGAGGAGATTATCTGTCAACAAGTGAAAGTACTACCCAGGACACGGCACTAGCACGGCTTTGCACAGAACAGCACCAGGTGCATGTACAGAAAAGCAGCATATATCATATATAATGTGAGATTAGAATAATGGTGATATGCTGTTTCATAATACGCCTCATATGAGACGATTTATGATTTCACAGTGAAACTCCATTATTTCACAATTTCACTGTCATGTCACATGATGCATTTACTCTAGGACACAGGTGTCAAACATGTGCCAAAGGGTCCAGTCCGGCCCTGCAGGAGGAATTATTTGTGAAATGCAAAAATTACACTGAAGATATTAACAATCCTTTCATTTCAGGTTCCACATTCAGAATATTATATGCATTTATATTATATATGTATATGTGTTTTTGTTTGCTTTTACTGTTTGTTTTGTTTTTTGTTTTGTTTTTGTTCTTTTTAGTTTTTATTGATATCTGGTATTAATATCTGGTAGGAAAAGTTGTAAATGGGCATTATCATATTAGTGTGTATAGGAAAAAGGATGTGTGATGTTGTTATACTATTATTATTATTATTATTATTATTATTATTATTATATTAATATACATACAAAATAATAATTGCTATATCATGATCTTAAGGAAAAGAAATTGGGGGTAGGAGTACATAAGTTTTTACTTCTTCCTACTCCTTTTCGAGCATGTATAATTTCATTTCATTTGTTTTATTATTATTATTATTATTATTATTATTATTATTATTATTATTATTATTATTATTATTATTATTATTATTTACATTTATTTATTTTGTTTGTTTGTTTGTTTGCTTATCAATCATTTATGTACCAGTACTTATATTTTGTTGGTTGATTTTTGTTTGGATTTCACTGTCTACATGTTCGAAATAAAGATTTCATTCATTCATTCATTCATTCATTCATTCAGACCAATTCAATCTCCAGTGGGCAGGACCAGTCAAATACTATCATAATAACATAAAAATAATGACAACTCCAAATGTTTCTCTTTGTAAACGTAAATATTTTCATGTATTTACACTAAAACAAAGTTTAATTTTGCAAAAAAAATGTGAATAACCTGAACAAATATGAACAACCTGAAATGTCTTAAGAGAAGTACAGTTTTAACAAGATTCTGTCTGTTATTAAATGTTTTGGTGTGTCTGTAGATCCACTGTGATCTGTACGTTATAATGTACTTGTGTAAAGGATAAACTGAGGCTGAATATTGTTAAGATTACACTTATTTTTTCAGTTTGTTCATGTTTTTCCACATCTCTTGAAAGGATAGTTTGTAGATGTAAACCTTTTCATAATGTAAATTAACTTTTTCCACTCTAAAACAGAGATAAAAGTTTGGAGTTGACATTATTTATATAATATTCTGTTATTATTTTACTGGTTCAGCTCACTGCAGATCAAATTTAGCTGAATATGGAACTGAACTAAAATGAGTTTGACAGCCCTGGTATATCATGTGAGATTAGAATAATGGTGATATGCTGTTTCATAATACGCCTCATATGAGAAGGTTTATGATTTCACAGTAAAACTCTATTATTTCACAATTTCACTATCATGTCACATGATGCATGTACTCTAGGACACAGGTGTCAAACATGTGGCCCGGGTGCCAAAACCGGCCTGCCAAAGGGTCCAATGTGGCCCGTGGGATGAATTTGTGAAATGCAAAAATTACACTGAAGTTATTAACGATCAATGATGTTAAAATCATTTTAGGTCAATTCAATCTTAAGTGGGTCAGACCAGTAAAATACTATCAGAATAACCTATACATAAAGAAAAATACAATTTTCTTTCTTTGTTTTAGTGTAAAAAAGGTAAAATTACACAAATGTTTACATTTACAGACAAGCCTTTTACAAATAAATGTGAACAACCTAAAATGTCTTAAGACAAGTATGTGGAATTTTACCAACATTCTGTCTGTTACTAAATGTTTTGTGTGTTTGTAGATCCACTGTGATCTGTAAGCTGTGATGTACATGTGTAAAGTTATGACTGTGTATGAGATCAACACATTACAGATTGCCTTATTTGTCCATAAAATTGTCAATAACAGCTCATGTTTACCTGATCAATACAAAGGCTTCTTCCAGTTCAACTCAGACATTCATCACCACAGTACAAGACAGCAGAATCTACTCAGACCCATTATGACAAAATCCAATCAGAAACAATTTACAATACTGTATAGGGGCCCCATCACATGGAACAATTTAACCCAGTCACAGCAAACCTGTGTGTTCTTACCGAGATTCAAAAAAGTTTTAAAACTGGATTTCATAGAACATCCAAGCACTACTTTCACCTCATCTGTTTGCTCTTCTTGATTCATTTATCATTCTTCTTAGTTAGATAACTTATTAGTTTCATTCTGAATTTCGTTTAATAGTTTTGTTGATTCGTATTTATTTCTACGTGCACTGCTTATGATATATTTAGTTTAGTTTTTTAGTTTTTTAGTTTTTTACGTATTTCCTTCTTTTAATTAATTTTGTTTATTTATGATTGTATATCATATTAGACACTGTAAATACTTTTTTTATTTCAAGTCTTTGGGGAGGCCCATGATAAACCACTTTGGTTTTTGGCTTCCCCGGCATGTCTTTTACTGTTATTATTATTGTGTTTTATTGTCTTGTATACATGTGAATGAAGAATAAACAATAAACAATAAATGATAAACTACGGCGTAATATTCTTAAAATTGCACTTATTTTTCTTAAGAATTTTCAGGTTGTTCATATTTGTTCGTGTTATGTTCAAGTACAGTTCGTAGATGTAAACATTTTCATTATGGAATTTGACTTTTTTTCACTCAAAAATATAAGAAAAAACTTTGGAGTTGATATTATTTATCAGTTCTTATCCTATGATTGATATTATTTTACTGGTCCAGCCCACTTTAGATCATATTAGTCTGTATGTGGAACTGAACTAACATGAGTTTGACAGCCCTGCTCTAGGACTATTCTGACAGATTTAAACATTAACAAAGGATGCAGTGACTTGCCGACGTATCTTCAGAGCAGGAAGCGATGATGTTTTCGAAGAATGGATTCCACTTGATGTCCAGGACGTTTCCTTGGTGGCCACACACTTTTGGGTAATGAGAGTCCAGACGGCCAGACTGCAAAGGACAGGCAGACACTGATTTACAATTAAAGCCACATGCAAACATATGATGATGAAAATCAGGTTCAGATTTCAGATCAGATTCAAGTTTATTTGTCATTTCAGCATATAAAAATACACAGAAATCGAAATATTGTACTCAGGTCCCCGACTGTCAGCAGCATTTAGTTAAAAATCGTATAAGTTACTGATAAAATAATAAAAATAACAAAATACTGATATTAAAAAAAAAAAAAGCAATAACAATAACACCCCCCCAAAAAATTACTTATAAATAACTAAAAAAAAAAAGTTTTATTTATAAAGTGCACAACAGTAAAAATGATGAAATGATGAAATTCTTTATTCAGTCATCATATAATAATACAACCAGTGTCAACACTACAGACATTACCAACAGGTTAATGCAGTGTTTTTCAGCCTTGGGGTCGGGAATTCAAATGGGGTCACCTGAAATTTCTAGTAATTGATAAAATAAATAAATAGATAAAAACTTACAAATAAAAAAATCTATGTTGAGTTGACAGAGCCAATCATCACCTCCTGAGACCCAGCAATGCATTTTTTCCTTTGTTGGGGACAAAAGTTTCACATCTTTACAAAAAAAAAAAAAAAAAAAAAAAAAAGCTTGCAGTAAAGGACATTCCATAAAACAATACATACATTTAAAATGTATCTGAAAAAACAAATATTGCATGATGCCATTTCCAATCAAGGTGATTATTTAATGTAAAAACCCAAAACCTTTACTTCCCTGGGTCTCAGGAGGATAATCCATAAAAGACAAACTGTGAAGCTGAAACTGCAGCTCTGTGGTTCTGTTTATGTGTCAAATGTTCATTGTGGTCAGTTTCAGATGCTGCAGCTCTTTCATAATCCATAGTTTGAGTTTTTGTTTGTTCAGTATTAATTGTCCTCCTTGTAAATCACAGCTGGACTGACTGTACAGTAGTGAACTGTACTGACTGTGCAGTAATCTACACCTGGATTTACTGCCTCCGTCCACAATAATACACATTATATAGACTAAATGTCATTTAAAATTAACATTTATTTGCAACATAGTATAGCATGATAAAAAACAAATTAATTTAAAAAAAAAAAATTCAAAAAAAAAAAAAGAAAAAATCTCCGCTTTGAATGTCTGGGGTCACCAGAAATTTGTGATGTTAAAATGGGGTCACGATCTAAAAAAGGTTGGAAACCACTGGGTTAATGACTGAACAGGCCCAGGCAGAAGCAGAATGCTTCTATTAATGCCTGTCCTACAGAACACATTCAGTTACCCAGCATTCAATATAAGAAAAAGAAAAAAAACAACAATGCATACAACCAAACAAACAAGCAAAAACATAAAAAGGTGAAACTAAACCAGAAAAATAGAAAACTTAACCAACCAAATTAATGGTAATTTAATGTAGAGTCAAAAATAAATTATTTACTTATTACTTATTAGATCTTAACAATTGTATCCTTCAAAAATTGCCTTACATACCACTTTTTTAAATGTCAAAAATGGACTGCACATTCTTAAAACCATGCTGGCCTCATTCCATAGTTTAACTCCAATAACACATATATATACATCTGCGTTTAGCCTCTTTTTTTTAGCTTTTTGTTCAACAAATTTACAAACATCTGGCAAATCATATTTAGACTCATGTGTTGAGAAGAACCTTTGTACACACACAGGGAGTCACTTTAATTTGGCTTTATACATTATTTGCATTATTTTACAGTAAACCAAATCATTAAATTCCATAATATGGGATTTCATAAACAATTCATTAGTATGTTCATAGTAACTGGCCTTATTAATAATACGTATGGCTGGTTTTTGTAATCAGTTGTTTTATATATCAAGCCATTTATATGAAAATACATTACAAAACAAACAAACAAACAAACAAACTACCATCTGCCAGAACAGGACATGATGGAATAAAATTATACTTGGCTTTTATTGACATTTTACTGATAATTAAACACTCACCAAATACAAGTTAAATCCCAGCTTCATAAAACAGAAGTGGTTATTGCAGCGCCATGTGGTGGTGAGTTTGTTATTGCACTAACTGTCAGAGTCCACAGAGGGGCACTGGATCATAACAACTCAACAGAAAAGCTGTGGACATCAGTCATGATGTCATGAATGTTTGATGCCACTTCAATCCACTGACCTCCTTTTGATTTCCTCTGGTGTTTACTCAGGAGCGTCGGGTCATGTTTGATTGAAATCCTCTGTGTGTGTCCTGAGTGAACTCTGAACATCTACCACGCATCGTTGGGTCATAAAAAACCCAGATTGACTAAAGGTCTGTAAATTAAAGACAAACAGTGGATTCCAGAAGCACCTCAGTCCTGGCCAGAGCGAAGGGGATCTTAGATTGAAAATCACTTCAGATTTTGTATAATTCACTGGTCTTACCTTATTTAATTTACTGTTTGGAGGTATGGGGAAATACATATACAAGTTCATTACAAAGACTGTTTCTACTACAAAAAAGAGCAGTAAGAATTGTTCTTACTTGGGCATAGAAAAAGTCAGTGTGCCCAGCCGAGGTGGTGAGGGGGTGATATCAACCGTTTGTTACTTCAACGGGAGGCTTTTCGGATTCATACTTTAGATACACTTAACCCCAAAGGCCTCAATGAAGAATTTGATCTCAGACTGTTTTTATAGACTCTTCATAATTCCTCATACGTTCCTAAAATCAGTCTTCACATAGACCACTTCACTCCAGTGTATGTAGTATATATATATCCTCACTCCAACACTGTAGTTTAGCTGTCTATTTGGATGTATCACAACGCTGCCCAATATAGTTTTTTCTTTGCTTTTGTTTTTGCTTTTGTAAATCCATTTTTGTAAATCTGTTCTTGTATTTTTGTCAGTAAGAACTGTGCACACATGCTGTGGTGTTTGTCACCACATTCAGATGGACAGTATAACTACATGGACCTGTAGAAATTTGATTAATACCTGTTTAGAAATATGAGTGCAAAGCAGCTTGATCACTAAAAATTATGTGTATTTGTAGACATTCGAAACATTTGACGAATGTATGTATGATAAGGTTTAATAAGTTATTTTCTGCTCTTCTAAGATGATGTATATTTGCATGTCACGTGCTATTGTGGTCGGACACTGCATATAAAACACCTGTGTATTTTGTATTAGTGGACACTTGGAATGTTTGACTCTTGATCATTTATAATTGATCATATGTTTGAAAAGTTTTAAAAGACTTTTTTCTGTTATTCCAAAATGACGTATATCGCAGGTCACGTGTTGTGATTAGATGCTGTATATATAAAACACCTGTGTAAGTTTGTCTGTCCTCAGTCTGATGAAGGGCCTCGGCCCGAAACGTCACATAACAGAATAAATGGTTTGGGAGCTCACAGGTTGTGCGGACCTTCCTTTATTTTTTCATGGTTAATTTGTTCAGGATCCTGCACACCTCCTATTTTTGGATGTGCGTGTCGTTTACCTTTTTTCGTAATTCATTGATCTTACCTTATTTAAGTTACTGTTTGGAGGTATGGGGAAATACATATACAAGTTCATTACAAAGACTTTTTCTACTGCAAAAAAGAGCAGCAAGAATTGTTCACAATGTTGGTTTTCGTGAACACACAAATCCACTATTTTTCCATTCTAAAACTTTAAAACTCATTGACCTTGTGGAGTTCAAAACTATTCAAATAATGTATAAAGCAAAGAATAACTGACTGCCAGGCAATATTCAAGAAATGTTTAGTGAAAGAGAGGTTTAAGGGGAAAGTTAAATTTAAAGATTCATAAAGTACGCACTAGGTTCAAAAGTTTCTGCATCACCATCTGTGGAGGAAAATTATGGAACAAATTGTGTGTGGAGATAAAACAAATATCTAACATAATTCAGTTTAAAAATATATATATAAAAAAATGATCCTTGAGAGGTTACAGTATTAATAATGACAATGAGGCCTGTTTGTTTATGGATGATGTTGTACTGATAAATCTGCTGGAATTATTGAAGAAAATGGTTGAATTGTTGAGTCTGTTTGTATGACTGCACTGCCATGAACATACTGTTGTGTATCCTTCAGTTATTACATATGGATTTGTTGTGGTTTGATGCTAAAATTAGGAAAAATGTATTGTTTGATTCTTGTATTAAGTTAGTGATAAAGGTGTAAAAGCACTGAGAGGTTGGATTAAATAAGTTTAGACTTCTTCCTACTCCTTTTGCAAAATTCAGACTTGTATGTGCATGAAGATAGACTCTGTCCATTTATATGTTTTATTTTGTTTTGTTTCTTTGCATGTTATAAATAAATAAATAAATAAAGCAAAATAAAAAAAATAATAACCCATCTTATCTTTTTAGTGCAGGATGGTGTCATTTTTCCCATGATGATTGAACCACAAGTTAACATCCACCTATAGAATTTTCTGCCAACATTATAATTGTGCATGTGCGTAAACCTGCCTCTAAACAGCACTAACACTGATGATTATCAACAAGTGAAGCAATTTGGCAAACTGAATAGCGAACAGGTTTCTACTTATACATATATTTAATTGTGCATATTATTCCCATTTTTACGATAAAGTGGGTTTATTACTATTATATTACACATTGTCATCTAATCCAGGGGTGTCAAACATGTGGCCCGGGGGCCAAATGCGGCCCGCCAAATGTTCCAATCTGGCCTGTGGGATGAATTTGCAAAGTCAAAAGTTCCACAGTCTTGAATTGAATCAAGCAAAAAAAAAACAAAAAACAAATTAGCTTGAATTAAGGAAAAAATGTTGAATTAAGCCAAAAAAAAGTCTTCTATTAAGTAAAAAAAAAATCTTGTATTAAGCAAAAAAAAAAAATCTTGAATTAATCAAAAAACAAAAATCTTAAATTTAGCAAAAAATGTTGAATTCTGCAAAAAAAAATCTAGAATTAACAACTTCCATTTTTTGTCTTTGTTTTAGTGCAGAAAATAGCATTAAATTCTGAAAATATTTACATTTCCAAACTCTCCTGTACCAATAAAATGTGAATAACCTGAACAAATATGAACAACCTGAAATGTCTAAAGAAAATTCAGCCCAATTTGAACTCTTTTCTGCCTGTTCCTCAGTGTTTAGTGTCTTCGTAGATCTGATCCATACTGCACATGGACAAATGAGAAGTGGAGGCAGAATATTGTTAAAATTACACTGATTTTTCTGAAGAAATGTCATTTTTTTCAGGTTATTCACATCTTTTTTGTTTGGATAGTTTATAAAAGTAAGTATTTTCATAATTTAATGTTTTTTTTTCTTTACTCTAAAACAAAGACAAAAATTTGGAGTTGTCATTATTTATAGGTTATTATTTTACTGGTTTGGCCCACTTCAGATCAAATGTGGAACCTGAAGGAAAATGAGTTTGAGAGCCCTGATCTAATCCATGGTTTGTACAAAAATAGTGATTTCAGGTGTTTTAACTTTGTCAGATGTCTAATGGAGCCAAAGCTTTGGTGAAACATTTTCTTTCTTAGCTGTTCAGTGACTGGGTAGTTTTGATCCTGCTCTTAAAACTAATTTAATATTGAATCTAAAGGATTTAATAGGCACTAATTAACCTGCAAAGAAATAATGTCTGCTGGGAACCACAGAGTTCAATGAGGCCAAGAGAGGGGAATCAAAAGATATTATGAAACATGAAATTACTAAGAGTAAAAAAAAAAAAGTCTTCATTTGTCTATTACAAACATGCATACAAATAAAAATAAAACACAAACATTGGCCTTCACCTGCCAAGATTCATCTGGAAAACTGTCAGGAAGAGGCTTAGACCTGCCGCCTCAGTATCTCTGTACAGCTCATTTTCAGAGTCTGTGGGATATTTAAGGACTGGAGTTCACATACAGATGTTCTGGCCTGGCACCAGCAGCTCCAAAAAGGCCTGCACAATATACTGTATGTGCATTCAGCCCAGGCCCGGACTGGCTAATCGGGAGGACCGGGACAATTCCTGGTGGGCCGGTATAATATTTAGGCCGCAAGGGCCGGAGTTCACTTTAAATATATGTATGTTTATGTCGAGGCCCAAAACGGAATCTGGCCCGATTCAGAATCGGTCCGGCCCAGAATGGAATTCTATTCTAGGCCGGCCTAGAATGGAATCCTGCTGCTATAATGTTATTTTTATACCATGTTTAATGCAAATGATCTAAATTATTACAAAAATCAATACATGGAATTTGCAAATATGTGAAAAAAAAATGAAACAAACAACATTTTAATTGTAAACTATAATACACTTTATTTACAAATAGAACCTAGTGGTACTCCCCACCAATATATGGTACAGTGAAATCGACTGAAATTGACAATAGTTACTCAAGGTATGTAAGACTGAAAATGTAAAATTATGACAAATTATGGAATTATGGATCATTTGCATTCAACATGGTATAAAAATAACATTATAGCAGCAGGATTCCATTCTAGGCCGGCCTAGAATAGAATTCCATTCTGGGCCGGCCCGATTCTGAATCGGGCCAGATTCCGTTTTGGGCCTTGACATATATATTTTCCTTTTCTTTTTTTTTTTTTTTTTTTTTGGGGGGGGGGGGTGTCAGTCATAGCACTGGGTTGATCACATAAACTACAACCGCTGTTCCTGGGCCGCCACCCCCTCTACTAGCAACACACACAGACACACCGTGACCTGACGTAACATGTCCTTGCATATGGTTAGTAGTTCTATACTGTAGCTGTGGAGCATATACGATCTGTGCTCTGTAGGCTGTGGATGGTCAGCTGTGTTTGCTGTTTAAAACATGGATAATAAAAAGAGCAAGGGTGGTGTGGAGAAGCAAGAATTAAAAAGAGGAAAGCTCTGGAAGCAAACGCAGCCAAATGTGACAAAATCGGCAACTTTTTCACAAAAACGACCTCCGGTTGGAAACAACTAATAAGGACGATGAAACGGGTAAACCACCTTTCAAGTTAGTCAAGTTATCTGATTAATTTGTTAAATTACATCACAGACCAGAGTCGTCTTTCTGACCAGTTACAGTTATGGTTACAAACCAACCAGATTGAATACTACCATGACCTTTTAACCCTTTCATGCATAGTGGTTGCTACAGTGGACAGCCATTCTACAGCTGTTCTCTTGTATATTCATGGGTGTTGTTGTTTTATTTTCATATCAGCCAACACAGTGGACACTTATGCATCATCCCATACACTGTAATTCATACCATTACTGTAACTTTGCTGTTCTAGATAAACCTGATCTGCACTAACATGTCTGAGTGTTAAAAATTGTTAACTGTTATTGGACTGTAATTAAGTTTTGTTTTGCTTGTTTGTTTTTTTAAATAATGTTTTTTGCATATTATCTTCTTGCAGGTATGTTAAACTGGAGCAACTGAACTCCTCATCTAGTTCAGTTTCTTCAGTGCTTTTCCCTTCATCAGTTTCTTTTGTGCTGATGCAAAATGCTATAAAACTAAGCAGAAGAGGTTCTCAATATTCGGTGGTATGTTCTCCCATATGGCCAGTCACTCCTCATTAAAGACAGAAGAACATGCTGAGTCACGCCTATTAAAATGAACTGCTCTTCTGCTGCTGTGGTTTATCAGATGTTCATCGTCTCATAATGCTATCGGTGCTTCTGCGGTGCACATGTGACCTGCCTGCAGCATTCAGAGAATCAGCTGATCTGGTCAGTGTCCATGGATCACTGATGACACTGGATGTGACCTCATAATGAGAGCCCGCATTAATCAGCATCGTACAGACCAATGTTATTATCGTTAATGAAAACTAATGAAGAGACGAAAACTAGAATTGAAAAAAACATTTTCGTTCACTGAAATAAATAAAAACTATAATTAAAAGAAAAAAACGATAACTAACTGAAACTGTATTGTGTGTTTACAAAACTAACTAAAACAGATAAAAATTATGGATAAAATTTCCTTCATTTTCATCTTTGTCAATGTCGGATTTATATGAAATCGATTTATTTCGCTCTAGCAAGTTTCTCTGCTGTCACCATACGACACTTGACGGTCCGTCACTTGTGGTCATTTGTGGTTTCCAGTCGTCTTCTGGTCCCTATTCTACCTGGAAACATGGAGGCTAAAGTTGGGAGAAAGCAGCAAAGTCCTGTCTGGGATTTATTTGAATACGACGGAGAAGAAGAGAAAAGAGATGACTAAACTAAAATTAATACTAAAACTAAGCATTTAGAAAATAATGAAAACCAATAAAAACTAGCAAACCTGCTCTAACAATGAATTAAAATGATCTGAATTAGAGAAAAAAAGTCAAAACTAAATAAAACTCAACTAGAATGAAAAATCCAAAACTATTAGAACTTTGATACAGACAGACAGACAGATTACATAGATAGATAGATAGATAGATAGATAGATAGATAGATAGATAGATAGATAGATAGATAGATAGATAGATAGATAGATAGATTGATAGATTGATAGATAGATACAGGGTGGGGAAGCAAAATTTACAATATTTTGAGGCAGGGATTGAAAGACACTGTATGACCAGTTAGTTTATTGAAAGTCATGAGAATTTATTTGCCACAAGAAAATTTACATAACAAAAAATGTTTTTATTCTATGTGTCCTCCTTCTTTCTCAATAACTGCCTTCACACACTTCCTGAAACTTGTGCAAGTGTTCCTCAAATATTCGGGTGACCGCTTCTCCCATTCTTCTTTAATAGTATCTTCCAGACTTTCTCGTAATAGTTTTGCTCATAGTCATTCTCTTCTTTCCATTATAAACAGTCTATATGGACACTCCAACTATTTTTGAAATCTCCTTTGGTGTGACGAGTGCATTCAGCAAATCACACACTCTTTGACGTTTGCTTTCCTGATTACTCATATGGGCAAAAGTTTCTGAAAAGGTATGGATAATAGTGTTAGGTATGATTATGACATCAATATATGTTTGGTTTCAAAACACTTGACGTAGTGCCTGCTGAGAAAAAACAACTAAATGTTCATTGTAAATTTTGTTTCCCACCCTGTAGATAGAAAGATAGATAGATAGATAGATAGATAGATAGATAGATAGATAGATAGATAGATAGATAGATAGATAGATAGATAGATAGATAGATAGATAGATAGATAGATAGATAGATAGATGTACTTATCCCAAACTGGGATATTACAGTGAAGCAACAGCAAAGTAAAATAAATGTGAAATATAAAATAAAAATAGAATACAAGAGCAAACCAGTGTAAAAAATAATAGAAACACTATACACTATACAGAATAAATTAGAAGTATAAAAAAGATCTCAGTACAAAACCTGGTTAATAAGTGTAATGTGCCAAAAATAAAACTGTAAGGGGCAAAACAAACTGTAAAATTCAGACATCAGATAGGGGTAAGTTATTGTTGAATGACATGGAATGTGGAATTATATATGACTATGATTAAATATTAAAGTATGGAATTATACAAGGTCAGATGTGACTAACATTTCCACATTGCTAGTAGCAGCATTGACAGCACCACACCCACTGGTCTGCCTTTGTGTGTCTGAGGTGTTTGTGACCTTCTGTGTCATTTTCGGGGCTGTTCATGTGCCAGGTGGCACCAGCGGTAGTCCCTCCACCCTCTGACGCCACAGACGACCATATGGCCATCTCGCCGACTGTCAGCAGAACACGTCTGCCACGATACTCCCACATTAGGAATTAGGAAGAACAGCTCAGCAGTGTTTCCAGCTCCTCAGCAGGGCTGTAGTGATACACTAATCCCCCGATATGATACGATACCCAATATTCAGCTCACGATATGATATATATCACAATATTCGGCCAACTATACAATTCGATACACTTACATCATTTTCTGAAAGATTTTAAAGGGACAGAGTGATTTTGGTGACATCTTGTGAGTGTTCCATTGACTTGGATCGAATTAATTGAACTGAAAACTGAAAGCATCTATCAATTAATAATAATAATAATAATAATAATAATAATAATAATAATAATAATAATAACTTTATTTGTATAGCACCTTTTTACAGTTTACAAAGTGCTTTGACAGAGGGCACAACAGCAGGATACACGAAACAAGTAAAAACACTAAAACAGAAGCAACACAATTAAAGAGATGTATGAACAAATTCATAATCAAAGAGGATCAAATTTAAAAATGAAAATTAAAAATTAAAAGTTAAAAAGGGACAGACATCACATAAAAGCAAGTCTATAAAAATGTGTTTTAAGAAGTGATTTAAAAGATGCCACTGATTCCGCAAGCCTTATCTCCTCGGGCAGGCCGTTCCGAAGTCAAGGGGCCCTGATGGAAAAGGCCCGGTCACCCTTAGATTTAAGCCTCGACTTTGGAACAGCCAGGAGCCCTCTGCCCGAGGAGCTAAGGCTGCGTGCTGGCTTGTAGTCAACTAGCATTTCTTCTATATAACTTGGGGCCAGGCCCATTCGGGCTTTAAAAGTGATCAGTATAATCTTAAAATCAATTCTAAAACACACAGGGAGCCAACGAAGGGATGCAAGGATAGGAGTGATATGATGTTGTCTGTTAAAACCAATTACACAATATATGGCTCTGACTGGACAGAGAGTCTACAACTTGGACAAAATGAATAAAAAATGTGATGAGAAAATTAGTTTGATTTATTGAAACAGTGCAGACTGTGGCTTACAAGCCTTTGAAAAGTGCAGTATCTATAACCCCCTTTTATTTTTTTTAATTTAACCTTTATTTAACCAGGAAAACCTCACTGCAAGCCCGGATTAACCATATGGGCAACTGGGCAATTGCCCAGGGGCCCGCGATGTCTGAAGGGCCCTGGGTAGCTCGGGCATAACGAAAATATCTGGTTATCTTTTGCTTATAAATGAAACTGTCCGCTGTCCGGAGCTATTGCACTGCACAGAAACCCTGCTCCTGCTGTCTGTGACCGTGAGCTGAGACCCTCTCCTCATTGGTCAGTCCAAAAAGCAAATCAGCTGTGACGCAAATCAACGTGCGGGCACTGAGCGGGATGTGAGACGTCAAGAACTATGCGACATACGTACGCGAATCAAAACGATGTTTACATTGCACTTACTTTAACTCTCTTGTTGAATTCTGAGGTGACAAGTGGATTTCTGTTTAACTCTTTCTTCGCCAATGACGAGATTTTCCGTCAATCCGTGTTTTCACTGTTATGCTATAGTTGGAGGTGCTGCGGATCATGTGAAATACTTTCCTTAGTCCAAAAACAAACAATTAAGCAGTTTTTTTCGGAAAAATGAAGGACCGGGTTTAACGTTCTCGCACTGGAGTCTCCGTATCCCATGGCAACGCATCCAGCGGCAGTCACTGAATGAGGAAGTGCAGACTGTGCAGGAACCGCGCGCAGTTTCAAAAGCCTTAAAGATGATTATGGAGACAGAGTCTGACAGTTCAATATGTGATGGAGCTACAGAAGAACCATTTAGAGACAGGAACGGAGAAATAGAAGGTGAGGGAGACGGACACGGAACACGGGAAACACGGAGCGGCTCAGGTCCGACACGGAGATGGGATGGGGGGGGCACGGAGCGACACGGAGAAAATGACAGACAGGAGGAAGAGAAAAGAGACATTTATAATGGACATTCAAGGAGAAGACAGACACAGACATGGGACAAGATAAAGGACAGCTAGTGTTCATCTGTTAGAGTGAGTTCAGATTCAGACTGAGGACACAGAACAGATTCAGCTGTAGAATGTCAGCAGGGACACAGGTAAGACACTGTTGGATTTAGCTTTTGTATGAAATAAATAAATAAATAAATACATATATTCATCCAAAGTTAAATAACTACATGTCCATATAATTATTTACAGATCAAACACAGCAGGTGGTCCAACAGGAGGATGTGGTACAGCCAAAGAAAGGCCAGAAATCTGCAGTATTTAGTGAATTTGTTTCTTTCTTTCTTGAAAATGAGGAATATTGAAGTGTTTATATCAAAAAGCTAAACTAATATGTTGTTACTTATAACTGATGTATGTCAAAGTGTAAAGTTTAGAAGGAACCTGGTGCTTTAGAAGATGTTTGGTCTAAAGTTTGGTGTGGATTCCACTAACATTTTGTGGAATGATGGGATATCTTAGAGCTGTTTGTTATTATTATTGTTGTTATAATTATTTTATTTTGTGATTTTGAATACAGTGTTACTGTTGGTAAAGAAGAAAGAGTAAAAAATGTAAATAGGAAATCAGTTTTATCTTGAAAATCAATGTCTTCGAAAAAATTCAATTTTCTCAGTTTTTTGCTCCAAATTCTTTTTTTACCTGAAAATGACCAATATTCAAATATTCATATCTCACGAACGAATGAAGATAGAATAAAATCGTTTTTTGTGTTTAAAAGTTGAAGTTCTGTTCTTTCTTTTGATGTATTCAGTGTTCACATACTCCTAACACAACATTTTCAGTCAGCCTCCAAAGATGAGTGAAAATGACCAAAAAGGCTGGCGCTGGCTACCAACTCACTGGAAAATGCTCTGGCGGGAAAGAGTTAAAATTCATATCTGAGTCTATCAGATTATGTTTGTGTTTTGTCTGTGGGCTTTTTCTGACGATTCAATACATTTGTGTTGGCAAAAAGTGTTCTTAAATATATACTGGATACTTTGGAAATGGTTTCTTATTTATTTTTTGTGAAAATGGAGGACACTTCCCTCTCTTTCTAATGTAGTAGATCAATTTTAGATTATACTGATGCTAATGTGTTTTGTTTTCATATCATCATATGCAAGTGAGTGGCCTTGACAAGAGGCTATAGTGGTGCACTTGTAGTTCTACGAGCATTTACACATTTGTACATCAAAATGCATTTGATGATAGTTAGATATTGAAGTATGGGGTATATTTACATATATTCCTGGAACTTTTTCTGTATTTTGCCAGATTATAGGGATCCTGGGGTTGTGATGATGGGGCCCTTGAATATTGTTGCCCAGGGTACAATGAAGTGTTAATCTGGCCCTGCCTCACTGAGATTAAAAAATCTCTTTTCCAAGAGTGTCCTGGCCAAGACGGGCAACAGTACATTAAATAGTAACAGACACAAACTTTCATACATAAAACGAAAACAAGTTTTCAATAAATAAAAACACATAGTCAAGTCAAACCTTCCAAAGTCAACTTTGCAGAAAGTGCCCATGAGATGAAGACAAAGTGCGTCAGACAAAACATCTGCAGCCACATGTCTCCCTCTCTAAGTCGTACAACATCCTCTTAAAAGTGTCCGACAAAACCAGATCCTTAAGTTTCAGGTCTTTTTGTGGTAAAGACGTTATAATTATATATATCTGTGGTTTGCAGTCACATTTTACTTTAACGCAGACATTTTTACATTTTACTATGTTGCAGCAGATATACTATATACAGTATTACTTTGTATTGTGACAAAGGTAAAACATGCCACCAAAAACTGATTTGTTTTTAGTTAATCTTTGTGTTTCTGGAGATAGGAGGTCTGTTTGTTATGATGTTGATGGTTGACAGTCGCCAACATCCCACTGAAGCTGTGGTCTGTGCTGCTGCCCTTTATGATGACTGCCAACAATCAACCTGTCAACTCAGCAGGAAACAGAGGAGATGCTTCAGCACTACTTTCAGTATGAAGTATCGATCCAGTCTTTGAGTGGTTGACAGATAAACCCATAGACAGCCCACTACAGCATCAGAATGTGCACAAACTTCTGTTGAAAATACTTCAGTGTTTTGAAGGTTACGGAAGTAAAACACCGCCATGCACCAACTACAGAAAATGCCACATTAAAGCTGGAGATGTGGAAAACAGGGAGAATGCCAGAGACAACAAATGTTAATTGTGAACCTATTTTTTCTTCTATTAAGCTTGGAAGTGGAGTAGGTTATGTACGGCACGAAACCACGGCAAGGAGAAGGGGAACGAGTCTTGCTTTCTAGAATCACAATATGCTGAAAGGTTATCTTGGAATTTTTGTCCAGTGACACTGTAAAACAGCGCCCACTGAAACTGAAATCTTTCTGGAAAGGCTTGAAATAATTGAGGGTATTATGACCTTCACAATTCCTAATTCCTTTTGCTGGGACTGCTACCTGGAAATGTATTAGAGAAAGAAGACAAATACCTCTTTAAAATTTTTTTAATCGTTTCCAAAAAGGCCATTACAAGGAACTGGCTCAAAACGAACACACCTCGTGAGGATCATTGGCTGTAATAGAGGAAATATACTCCATGGAAAGACTGACTTACTACTTACAACTCCAGGAACATATCTTCATGAAGCGCTGGAGAAAATGGCTGGACTATAAACAAAACAATGCTCAATTACTGCTGTCTGTGATTTAAATATTTTGTGTTCAACCAGTGACCCCTGGTTTGTGTGTTGTATTGTCTGTTTGTTGAAAAAACAAATAAAAACAAAGTATAAAAAAACAAAAAAAAAACAAAAAAACAGGGCTCACTGAATACTACTGAGCAAAAATGCACATGTACATTGTGCCACATCCTTCCCTTAACACTACTGCTGACGATGTAAAATCAGATCTGGTTTCCGTCTCCTCACCTTCGACAGTAGAACTGCTCAGCTGCTGAGTGCTTCTGGCTGATAACTGCTTGACTCAACCCTGCTTGGCAGCAAAAAGCTTTTTAAGTACCTTGGCAGAGTCACTCTTAAAGAGGGAAAGCACTTTATGGCTTTTCAGAGCATCAGTGTTACTGACAGATGCAACCTAGGTACAAGAACAGAAAACATTCCAAAATAGCAGCCATTTTTGTGCTGCACTTTTCATAATACAGTCCCAGCTGCCACTGCCAGTCATTAAAATCATAAAAACACCACCCAGGACCTGAGATATAAGCAGTGGATTAATAAAGGTATAATGGCTTGGTGTGTACTAATTAAAGACGGTCGCTTTAAAAGTTTTCAAAAATTAAAACAGGAGTTTGACTTGGCAAAGTAAGATCACTTCCTACCTACAACTAAGGGACTTTATTAACAAAAAAATAGGACCAATAGCCCTGTAGCTTACCGGCCAAATGAAAAGCTTTGGGAAATGTATCCAGATGCCATTTATTATAACCCAGTTCTGTGTATTTATTATATTACAGAAATAACCCATGTTTTGGTCATATTCCATTCAGATCTGTAAAAAATTCAAATTCCAACTTGATATCATTGATACTGATTTATTGGATCAATCCACTTCCTATCTGTTATAATGGGAAAATTTTTCAAAGCCACACCAAATCCAGAATCAGATCCGGATCGAAATTATTGCAATACCTTGTGTTGACATTATCATACAGAAGCTGTATACCAAGTTTGAAGTCAATCAGAACTGGAGTTTGGGAGAAGAAGATGATTGAATTTTTTCCCCATAAGAGCCCATGTTAAATTTTTCGTAAGTTCCTGGATCCAGAAGAAGATCCTGATCAGCATGTGGACATTATGTTTTGGTCATCTCCCCATCAGGACTGGACTGTAGAAATTTCCACTGGATATCATTTATATTTACTGAGTTATTGCATCGATCCACTTCCTATCTCTTATAATGGGGAGATTTTTCAAAGTCGCACCAAATCCAGAATCAGATCCAGATCCAAATAATTTCACTAACTTTTGTTGACATCATCATAAAGAAGCTGTATACCAAATTTGAAGTCAATCGGAATAGTAGTTTCGGAGAAGAAGACGATTGAAAGTTTTTTAACGGACAACAGATGCCACCGCCGGACGCCACATGACGACAGTAGCTTATGGCCTGTCGGCTGGCAAGTTAAAAATAAAGCACAATATTGATTCTAATAACAATGATAAATGAATATACCATTCTAAAAAATGCAAAGTTATATCATCTCTTTACAAACATTTAATGGGGAAGAGAGGTTGGAACACTATGGATGTGGAACAGAAATGGGAAAAAGAACTAGGAATATGTGTCTCAGACGAGGAATGGATCAATATGTGGAGAACTCAACAGTCAAACACTTCTTCAAGAACATGGAGGGAACATTGCTGGAAAATTATAATTCGATTTTTCATAACTCCTAAAATTACAGTTAAATATGTGTCCAGAGTTCAACCTTGTTGGAGAGAATATGCAGACGTCACTGTAATCATGCACGTGTCTTTTGGCCATGTCCTAAACTTGCATCATTCTGGGATCATGTATATTCAACAGTTGTTGAGATATTGGGTTATGCAATTCCAAAAACATGTTTGGTGATGTATTTTGGATGTATTATTGGTAATAATGTAAGAAAAAATGACAGATATTTGTTTAAAATACTATTATCAGCCTGTAAAAAAGCTATTACCAAAAAATGGTGCAGATTAGAACCATCTACAACTAACGACTGGATACAAACTGTGAATGGAATATTTGAGATTCTGACCCATAGACTGAGGACTGAAGAAGAACAGGGTCATGATGAATGGAAGAAATGGACAATTTTCACTTCAATGTCACACTACTAAAAATAATTGTTAGTCACAAGGTTTATTTTAGTTAATGTATCCCATGTGTCCCCTATATTGTCTTGTTTTGCAATGTACATAAAATAAACAATAAAAATAAAGTAAAAAAAAAAAAAAAATCATAAAAACACCAAAAAAAATCTGAACAAGAGGGACTGCTTCTCTTGTTTACACTGTGACCACACAGCCACATTCACTGACTATCCTATGGAACACATAGCTTAAAAATACTTTGGCATCTTATTAGTGTTAGAGATAATTCAGCTAAAATCAGCTTTTCTATATGGTGTGCTCTGTGAAAACTCACAGGGGAAAACCATTCCTATTTAGCGATTATTGCAAATATAACTGTGGTCTTCTGTGTTGTTTATGGGCTCTGTTTTTATGTGCTTTTGTTTGTAATTTGGCTGTTTTTACAACCAAGTTATGCTGGCATGTTTTTCAGTTGAAGGGAGGGTCTGTGTGGTGTTGGTGAGAAAACAGTTCTCCAAATTTAAGATCTCATTTTGCTGTAAAGTAGATGAGAGCATCATAATGACAAAAATCTGCAACAATAAACAAAATATCTTATTCCTAAAGCTCTGTAACATATAATACCTTGAAACTATAAATCTGTGTTATTTCAAGTTTTTTTTTCATGTATTTATGTGTTGATCTAAACACCTGATAAGTTAATGTGTATGTTTGCACGTTTAAAATGATCTAAAATGTTATTTATGCTTATTATTTAGATGTTTTATGCATATTTTCAGCTTTTTTGTTCAGTTATTTTATAATTTAGTGAGACTCGATTAGTATTAGTATTTTGTTAAAGAGGCAAAAAATATAAGCTCTTTTGTTCTTCTTTCTGCTCCTTTTCATTCATATTGTTTTCAATTTTCTGACATGTAAAAGCAGATTTCCTTTTATCTCATGAATGAAATTAATACATGAACTAAACTAACTAAAGCGCACCAGTGCTCTGCATCCCTCATGAAAACTCTGATCATCTTGGCATGTGTTTATGTCAGAGCGGTACTGTCAAGAATGTTCTTATGTTTAAATATTTTCATATCAGACCATATTAGAGCTGCAACCGATTAATCGATTAGGTGCTTGAAGTGAATGGAAAAATTCAAGAGTCGATTAATCGACTCGAATTGATTGAAGATAAATATTCTATTACAGTTTTCCTGAATTGAAGCTTCTTTGTGCGTCACAATGGGTACGGTTACGTGATGTTTTTTAAATCCGATTTATTTTTCCAGAAGAAATTAATCCGAACTAAAGTACTTTCTCTTCTGTTTCCATGGAAATGTTAAACCCGAATAAAGGTTTACATGACAAATGTTTATTCGGTTCTGGCAGCCCTTCTGTTAGCTTAGTTTAGCATAGTCACTACATTTCCATGGTCACACGTAGCCAGTTTTTTAAAGGTGATTTGTTGTCTTTTGTCAGTGATTTTGTGAAATCCAATTCTCCCTAATTATTTCTTTAGATCTGCGACTTACTGCACTCATACAATCTTGGGACTGTTGTGTTGACGGAAGTTGGAAAATCTTTTTGTTGGAAGGGATACATGCGCTAAATTAGCTTTGCTTTACCGTTTTAGCTTTGCATTAGTTTTTATTTCCCCAGATTTTATTAGTGCAGTAAGTCACATGGCCATGATTTGAGCCTCAATTTGTGATCATATTGACCCCACCGGACTAAAGTAACGATTAGGGAGAAGTGAATTTCACAAAATCACTCATAAAATACTACGGATCACCTATAAAAGCCTGGCTACGTCTGACCATAGGAATGAAGCCATTATGCTAAGCTAGGCTAAGCTAAGCTAACGGAAGGGCTGCGAGAACAAGGCAATCGGTGCACTGCAGTGCAAACTGTTTTGGCCACTTATTGAACTCATTAGTTCATGACAAATGAATGAATCAAAAACAAGTGGTGAACTCTTCCTTCAGGGTTTTCCAGGCTGGTAGATCCCATCAGAATCGCCCACTGGAACGGTTTGGGTTGACTAGACTGCAGTGCATATTCTTCCACCAGTGCAGAATGTGTGCGTCAGTGTGACAGGACAAGACAACGAGCATGTGCAGAATGGAAGGAATAAAGTCCAAACGGAATAAAGGGTTTACATGTCCCAGGAAGAATTTAGACCGAATTAAAAAGTGGATTAAACCAGTGACTTTAATTGGGTTTAAATTTAATCCCAAATTTTCTTTTTCAACTGGAATAAGGTGTTTACATGGGCATCTGAAATAGGATCTAACCTTCAATCAGTTTCAACCAGGAATAAAAGTTGTCATGGAAATGCACGGAATAAGCATCTGTGGAACCAGTGTTTAACAGCAGAGAAGTGAAGGAAACAAAGTTTTCATTCAGGAGAATTGTGGTTGAAAGATTTTTTTGGATCACTTTGATTTGATTAATCGATTGCAGCTCTAGGCCATATCAATATCTGCTTCAATAAATGCCAAAAATGGCAATGATTCTTTCTTTTTATTTTTAGTTTAAAGGGAACACAGCCCAAAGCTAATAGAAGTGTATTATTTACCTGTGGTACAGGTATGACAATGAAGGAACCCCCTCCGGCGCTCTCTGTGACGACTGCCAGGAACTTGGAGTTAACGGCACAGAAGTGGTTGTCATGGACGTTTTTGGTGATGGGAATGCCGTCGAAGCAGTTCTCCCGGTTGGCTACTTTTCCATAGACGTTTCGAAACTTGGAGCTTCGGTAGGTCGGACGCCATGACATCTGAGGAAAAAGATTAAGAATAAGCATTTTCTTCATGACAGTGTTCAGCTCTCAGTACTAACAACCCCATCAAACCCCAGGGCAATGTCAGCGCCAACAATCTATTTCCATGTGCAATAGCTTTTTTAAAAAAATTATTTACAATTTTTCACTTTTAAACTGTACTGAATATTTTGTATACCTACAGGGCGTACAGTGAAAGTGAAACTAAAGACTCTTTTACTAATTCCTCTATTGCTGCATTTCCACTACATTGAACCGGTTCGACTCTCTCCTGTTGTTGTGCACAACATTTCATTTCCCGTACCTTTGGAAACTTGTATTTGAGGGGGTACGACGTTTGTTGTCCGTGCCAGAACCAGAACTGGGCCCAGATGATGCCCTGGTGTTTACTCTGCCACTAGACTCACAAGTGTCACTAAGTAGTGAATCAAATGAATCGCATGTGGACAAATGTTTGAACAGATTGGAGGGATTCCACCCTTCAGAAGAAATGTAAGCTTTGACCGTGTTCAACTGAACCTGGTGTCGTCTTTTTAGTCCGTTTCTGCCTGAACACCATGTTGGCTACGTTCTGACTAAAACAATGCAGCGTACGCATGACATCATCGCAACAAAGGTGGAATTGATGAGCAGAATCGTTAAGCAGGCAGGCAAACGATTCCAAGGAATCAAGCTACTCGGATCCAGTTCTCAAAAAGAACCAGTTCTCGATTCCCATCCCTAACTGTCACCAAGTGTTTGCTCCTGGAGGATTCTGTTCGTTTCTGTAAATTGGCTTCAGAGTCTGGTTTGGAGCAACTTTATATGTAAAGTGTCATGAGATAACTTTTGCTATGATTTTGCGCTATATAACTAAAATTTGATTGATTGATTGATTGATTGACACTAAGCCAGATTTCAGTTACTGTCAGGCTTGACTGGATGGTTGATACGGTGTGAATAATTCAATTCAATTCAATTCAACTTTATTTGTATAGCCCAATATCACAACAAGGTTATCTCAAAGGGCTTTACAGAGTCAGTTAGAACAGTTAGTCAGTCAGAATAACAACAAGGAGAAATTATTCATTGACCTGGGAAAACGTGACAAAATATGTAGACCCGGGCTGTCAAACTCATGTTAGTTCAGTTCCACATTCAGCTAAATTTGATCTGAAATGGGCTGCACCAGTAAAATAATAACATAATAATATATAAATAATGTCAAATCCAAAATTTTCTCTTTGTTTTTTGGCGAAAAAAGTGAAATTAAACAATGAAAATGTTTACATCTACAAACTATCCTTTCAAACAATGTGAACATTAACAAATTGAAAAAATAAGTGTAATTTTAACAATATTCTGCTTCAGTTTATCATTTCCACATGTACATTGTAACTTACAGATCACAGCGGGTCTAGACATGCACAAAACATTTAATATCAGGCAGAATATTGTTAAAATTGTGCTTAACTTCTCTTAAGACATTTCTGATTGTTCATATTTGTTTCATTTTATTCACATTTTTTGTGAAATTATACTTTGCTTTAGTGTAAATTCATGAAAATATTTACATTTACAAAGAGACAAATTAGGAGTTGTGAGTATTTATATGTTATTATGATAGTATTTTACTTTTCCGTCCCACTTGAGATTGAATTGGTCTGAATGTGGAACCTGGACTAAAAGGATTGTTAATATCTTCAGTGTAATTTTTGCATTTCACAAATTCCTTCCAAGACTAGACCCTTTGGCAGGCCGGATTTGGCCCCTGGGCCGCATGTTCGACACCTGTGATGTAGACTGTATCCTGGCCTTTGAAATTCTTGGTAGATTAGCCCCTGCCCCATTACAGGAATTTGTACAAAAAATCCAAACCAGATCAACCAGGGCTAGTTCCTGAGGTGACTGTACAATTGCATCTAGAAAAAGC
The DNA here is from genome assembly GCF_902148855.1 of Sphaeramia orbicularis. NCBI lineage: Eukaryota > Metazoa > Chordata > Actinopteri > Kurtiformes > Apogonidae > Sphaeramia > Sphaeramia orbicularis. The sequence continues at coordinate 8,984,578 of NC_043959.1, read as the reverse complement.
ACCTTTAGACAGGCTGTGTTTTCATTCCATGGCTCTCAAAGTTGGAACACATTACCAACCATTATCCGAGACCTGCTCTTTCACTAAACATCTAAAATGATTGTTATTGGATAATCAAACCTACCTCCACAATCTCATATAAAGTAATCTTGCACACTGCAGTTGTGTGTGTGTTTTGTACAATGTAGCCTAAATGTGTAATGTGTTTTACTGGTCTGTTGAATGAGTGCACTGGATTATACTGTTTTACATGAACTATGTTGTTTTATATAGGGACTAAAGATGGAAATAAGCCTTGGCTATAATCTTGTGTTTTGGCAGATATTGTGTTTATTAATATGCACTGTCCTTTTGAAAAAAAATAAACTTCAAATGCTTCTTAAATGAAATGAAACTATGAGCAATGAAAGGGATGCTATGGTTATAGAGACAACGCTTTAGTTACAAGCAGGTGTATTTGTTCTCTTAACTAAATGTAAATATAAAAATTCATACCATATGTTATCCTATTTTTCACCCTAAGAGGTAGCTTCAAACAATAGTCGCTGGTTCTTTAAATTATGTTATTATTATTATTATTATTATTATTATTATTATTATTGTTATTATTATTATTATTAAATTTAGGTAAAAAAAAAAAAAAGAATAAGTTATTGATCAACAAAAAAGTGAATATGATTTCCAATAGTCAACTAGAAGCACTCAGAGAGCGCAGACCTCCTCCAAGGCTGATCAGTGCCGTGCCCCCCCCGTGGGCCCCCCCACCCCCGATCACCACCAAAATTTAATCATTTCTTCCTTATCCCATTTCCAACAAACCCTGAAAATTTCATCCAAATCTGTCCATAACTTTTTGAGTTATGTTGCACACTAACGGACAGACAAACAAACAAACAAACAAACAAACAAACAAACAAACAAACAAACCCTGGCAAAAACATAACCTCCTTGGCGGAGGTAATGAATGCATGGTTTTGTTTTGATTTTGCTTTGATTTGTCACTCTTGTAGAAACAGAAAAGTAGCTATTGTTTGCAGACACTAACACAACAAAAGACAAGAGGGTACTTTTGAGTCAAGATGCTTCTTTTGTTGTTACTTCACCGCAAGAATTCCTGGGCTGCTTCTGCTTAAGGACTCCATTAGGACTGTGGCTGAAGGAGATGTCAGGCACTTTTTGTCCTGCGGGGAATTTACTGGAATTCCTTGATAAATAATACAATACTGAAACCAGATCTATTTATGTGTGGAATTTCCGTGGCACGACTGGTGGACTAAATCAGTTCACAGGAAGTGGAGTAAGGGGATATATGGCCGTGCAGTGGATGACATCAGGCAGCTGTCCATTCAGTATTGTTCTACAGACATGGTGGTGGGTGGGTGGGAGTGGAGTACACAAGCAAACAGACACATCCCCAGACCATGCTGCTGCCATTGTCTTCCCATTTCAAACCAGACTCAAGAAATGACATCCAGAGCACTATACACAACACTGGGTGGGCACTTCACATTCACCTCAGAACTCACATATGACGGTTGGAGTTACACCACTGTCACAACTCAATGAGGCTGAAAAATTCAACCAATCCTAATAGAGCTGCAGCTATTGATTAGATTTGGATCAACTGATTAATCTATCAATTGTTTTCTTCTATTCCATTTGATTAAATGATTATTTGAATAGGCGAAAAACGGTAAAAACATGAGACATGTCTGAAAAGGACAAACAACTTGTCCTTTATTTTTTTTTTCCCAACCTTTGTTTATTTGGAGTTTTATTGAAATTGGGCAATACAAACATTGTATCATATGTGACATCAGTTGAAAATAAATTGTTGAACGATTTCTTTTTTTTTTTTTTTTTTTTTTACATGCAAACAAACCCAAGAACAAGTACAAGTACACCAACCTTCTCCATGAACAAAAACACACAAAACAAAGACAAAAAAAAAAAAAAAAGGTCTTGAAAGGTTCACATTTAGAATATTGATGTGGTATGTGTTACACAAGGTGCATTACTGAATAGAAAAAACAAAAAAGAGGACCAGGCAGAAAAATTGCCATAAAGGTCAATCTGGAACAAAGGGGAAATTTGTTTTCCTGACTAGTTGAAGGATTCCAAATTTGTGAAAATTTATCAGTAGAGCCATAATGTGGCATTTTAATTTTTTCTAATTTGAGAAAATACATTCACTGAACCATTGAATAAAGGACAGGGGCTGTGATGATTTCCATTTCAGGACAATTACCCTTCTTGCTAGAATAGTCATAAATGCAAGAGAATTACTTTGAGAGGTGGAGAGGGAAGGTGTCCCGACAAAAAACCCAAACAGGGCACTCAAGGGGTTTGGATTAATTTTCCTACCAATTACATTAGAGATGATGGAAAAACAACTTGTCCTTTATTTCAGAACTAGCTGTAAAAACAACCACAAAAAGTATAAAAATAAAAGGATATACAAAAATATCTATATACAAATGACAACGACAACAGTATAAAAGTGTGTATAAAAATATCTATAGATATAAACAACAACAAACAAGTCCAGTGACGTCTACAAACAATCTGTGCACTGCAGCCTTCAACACATTTGGATCCAATTTACTAACAACTGAACATGGAACTAACATACAACTGAAAAAATAAAGACAAATATTTGTAATGTTTGTGTTAAAGCTTCAAAGTTTAAAGGAGTATGTGATGGTTCCAGTGTAGAAAAGTGAACATATAGACATTTTCTGCCTTTGTGTCCTCGTCTCTTCTGAGGTACACTCCATGCTGTTTGTGTTGATCCTGGCGTCATGTGCATCACAATAAGCGTCCATGTGAAACACAACAGTGGAACCAATGTTTAACGGCAGTGAAATTAAGGAAACGAAGCTTCTATTCAGGAAAATTTCAGCTCTAGTCACAAGCCAGTGGAGGCTGAGATATGAAACCAGTGCTAAGTGTCAAAATCTGTAATAACTTCAGTGTTCACCAGGGGCTGGTGTCAAAGGGGAGTCAATTAAATAGTCAAATATAAACAGGTTTACAGCCTAGTTTTGGTCTCTATTATTCATATCCCTCTGTGAAAACTGCGGGGGGATGAATTTTTGTATAACTCACAAGTTTACATTTTAATAAGACCAAAAATTCTGCATGGTTCAGGCCATGGCCACTGTGATTGACAGGTGACTCTGCCTGAGCCTGTGTGGGCTTTGATTGACAGCTAATGTTAACTCAGGAGTTTCCGAACTACCTCTGAGTGGGTGATGGTTGAGTCTACAGACGACACTTCTGGAAGGTGTGACGGTAGAGCTGAGGAGATGCTTACAAAGGTAATGGTAATTAGTTTATTGGTTGTAGCGGGGCTCTACTTGTAAACTCAATAATATGGCTTGTTGAAGAAAAACAAAAAGATGAAGGTCTTCCTTTAAAGGCTTTTTATTGCCTGTGACAGCTATTTACATGATTTAACAGAAAAAGAGTAAGAAAAATTAAAAACCTCTTTGCAGACTGACAAAAAAAAAAACACCCTCAATGTGCCGTCAGCTCCATCTCACTCTCTGAACAAAGCCAAAATGGCCGACGTTCATTCATTCATTCATTCATTATCTGAACCTGCTTTATCCTTACTAGGGTCACGGGGGTCACTTGGAGCCTATCCCAGCTACATAGGGGAGAAGGCGGGGTACACCCTGGACAAGTCACCAGTTCATCGCAGGGCTGAACATATAGAGACAAACAATCACTCTCACATTCACACCTATGGGCAATTTAGATTAACCTATTAACCTATCAGTGCATGTGTTTGGATGGTGGGAGGAAGCCGGAGTACCCGGAGAGAACCCACGCAGACACGAGGAGAACATGCAAACTCCACACAGAAAGGTCCCACCCCCCGTCAACTGGTGTTGGAATTGAACCCAGGACCTTCTCGCTGTGAGGTATGAGTGCTAACCACTGCACCATCGTGTCGCCCTGACCGACATATAAAGGGAAAAGCCCCTCCCACTGGGCATGACCCACAGTAATCAATTACTCAAACATGATTATTTCTCACAAAATCACAACAGGAATACACATTAGAACACAAGGAAAACAAAGAAAAATACCCTCTCTAACATTTCCACTGTATATTTATCACAAACCACTCTCTACCACAAAAACATAATAAGTGTAAACAACCAATTAAAGGGTCAGGTGACCATTTTCCCGGCCGGCCCCCCTTTATTAGGCGGCAACGCTAGCCACGCCCCTGTTTGTCTATCTACAGGATCCCGACTGTTTTAACCAACCAGGGAGAATGTAAGGACCTCAGTGCCCAGAGACAGAGGGAATGGATTACAGCCCTGAGAAGAGCTTACCTGAATATCAAAAACCTAGACCAGTACCAAGTATGGTACTTGACCTACTGTCACCTGTTGACTGTATATTATGCATAATCGTTGAATGTGGTGCACAATAGGGATGCAACGGTACAGGTTATGCAGGCTTTGGTACATATTGCAGATCTGGAGTCATGGCTCATATGGTTTGGACACAGAGGCCGCCTGTGTGCCCAGAGGTGGCTGCAGTGCACAGCCGGGGCTCTGCATCCAGCTCCAGCTGAGCTCTGTACCATGAACCATGACTCAAGAACCACAGCACGTACCGTGGATAACCTGTACCACTGCATCCCTATTGTTCACTGCTTTCAATGGTTTTACGTAATACACAGCCGACAGGTGACCGCAGGTCTACTTTGTGTACTGATGGTGATTTGCCCACCACCTCTTTGAACTCTTGTCATCTGGCAAGAGTTACAGATCTATGAAAACACACACCACATGATTCTGGAGCAGTTTTTACCCCACAGCCATAACTACACTGAACAATGAACTCAACCACTAAAGCAGTGGTTCCCAACCTTTTTTGGCTCGTGACCCCATTTTAACAACATAAATTTCTGGCGACCCCAGACATTCAAAACAGAGACATTTTTTTGCTAAAATTAATTTGTTTTTGATCATGTAATAGTTTGCTATACTATGTTGCAAATAAACGTTAATTTTAGAGGACATTTAGTCTATATAATGTATATTATTATGGACGGAAGCAGCAAAGCCAGGTGTAGATTACTGCAGCGAGGGAGAATTTTCTTTTCCTTGGTCAGGATATGGCCAGTCAGTCCAACTGTGATTTACAAGGCTGACAATTAATACTGAACAAACAAGAACTCAAACTATGAATTATGAAAGAGCTACAGCATCTGAAACTGACCACAATGAACATTTGACAGAGAAACAGAACCACAGTGTTTCAGTTTCAGCTTCACAGTTTGTCATGTCTTTTAGGTATTGGGATTGTCTCTCTCAACTCACCATAGATTTTTATTGGTAAGTTTTAGTTTTTTTTGTTTTTTTCATCAAGTACTAGAAATTTCAGGCAACCCCACGTGGGGTCCCGACCCCAAGGTTGAAAAACACTTCACTAAAGCATAGACATTACTTAATTGCACTATTTTATTCAGAGCACTGTATACACTGGCACTGACGGGATGTCGTCCCTTGAGAATCAGCTGGTTCTATGTCCACTTTTCCTCATTTTGAGAAAACAGAGTTTGAAAATTTCACCTGTCTGATCTCTGATATTTGGAGAGTTATCAATCATCTTTTGTGTGGAATAGTGTCGACTGTGGAAGGTACCCTAAACATATTGTTAACACGTTCTAAACCTCCATAGGCTTAGAGACATAAGAAGTCAAAAATGGACATAGAACTTTCTGATTCCAAGGTATGGAAGTGGTCAACAAGTTCTATGTCCAGCATAGGAGCTGGTGTCTTGACAGATTTCACATATGATTGAAATCAGGAAGTTCTATGTCCACGAGAGTTGTTTTTTTTTTTTTAAAGTTATGAACAAACTTAGAATGTTTTAGGCAGTGATTACATTTATTTTATACTGATGTCACAAAATGCAACATTAAAAACCATCCTTTGCTAGTGTTTTCCAATCCACATGTATTTAAGGTTGACAACTAAAATGAGCACATCTATCCTTTTTCATTTAAGGTAGAATGGTGAATAAATGTGTTCAGACACCTGGAGTACCTGAGTAAATTGTGTTAACTCAGTTTTCATGGCAAACAACCATTTTCCAGCCATACTTCAATCCTCAAAGGCAAAATGGTTTTGATTAATCAATAAATGTTTAACTGAACATTAAACTAAACGTAAGGAATCTAGGTTCTGCTGATACTCATAGCTTGTACAATGTTCTCTTGATTAACTCCTTACTGCACAAATTTATTTATAATTATAGTTTTTTAAAAAAGTGTTTGTGTTGGTGCTGTGAAGTGGATGCTAAATTAAGTGGAGTTACATCAATATAGCACATGCAATAACTATGAGGCAAATCAGTGACATAGTACTATGCCAGTGCATAATTGGCGTAGTAGTAATTAAACATTTTCTGTTCTCAGCTTTGTAAATTATTTTTCTGATACTACTATCGATAAGTTATCCCAGTCAACAATCCAAACAAAACAAAAATGATCCAAAATCAGTTGAATGTCATAAAATTAATAACAACCATTAGTGAAACAGGGCTTTGAAACTGATCCAAGAACATTAGGGATCATAGAAAACCCGGAAATATGTCGGCTAAAATTTACTTAGGGGGTCAAATGAGTGGCCATTTTTGTCAAAAAAAAAAAAGTTATAAGAAATGCATAGAACTGTGTTGAAATAATGCTAATCCATTTGTGCACAGACTACTGATATTATTTGACAATGGAAGCTATATTTTCAGAAATATTGGATTTTGAATAGCACGTGTATGTGAAAACTTTTGCTGGTGGATGGACGTGACATTACCCGTGATGCTCTGGTCAGTACCAGTACTTTATTAGGAATAAACTTATAGACTTACTATTGCTAATTCTCCTCTTATTCATAAATGTTAGTATTGTGGATCTAAAACAATAACAGCTGACACAAAAACACAAAATGTGGCAGTGGACGGATGTGACATGGTTGTTACAGATCCCATCATACTGATGCTCAGCAGCCATGTCACCGTTTCCACAAATGATCCCTGTGCAAAAACTAGGATCAGAATTATTTATTGTATAGTTTATCATCATACTAAAGAGGAAATAACAATATAGAATTGTTATTTCTTTAGAAAAAGGCTTATTATTAGAAAACTGTTGATTTCAAAAGTGACGTGTGACATTCTTAATGTATGTATTGGTGTAACATAAGCAGGATGGATCAGCACCATACTCCATATTGCAACCTGTAAAAATAAAACATGTGGTATGTAGTATATAATCTGGTAAGAAAAACTGGAGAATCTAAAAGAATAGAATATTTGTTTTTCAGGTAAATTCAGTTCAAATATAACTTGGCCATTTGTGACATGAAAATATAGCATTAATTGTGATGAAATTGGACATTTTTGAGCTGAAAACATAGTTCATATGACCATCAACATGTTGCAACAGAACTGAAATCCTGTAATTTTGCAGAACTTGCATTTACCAACACAAAGTTCCTTTGGGGATTCACTTATATTGATTTCTTTTGCACAAAGACAGAAATAAGACCTCTAAGCAAATTTTAGCTGATGTACTTTCAGAAAGAGCCTTGAACACACAGTACCTTTTAGAAAAACATACAATACTGAGGAGAATTCACAACAATAGTCTACGAGGGATTAACTTGCCTATCTCTAAACTAAATTTACTCATGCACAAGGAAAGATTAAGACTTAAGTGATATCAAAAAACCAAACTGAATGATGAAATTAATAATAATGGATGATAAGTGGAATGGTTACAGGATGTTTCTGAGCTAGTCTGGCAATAAATGACAAATGACTTTGATTTGTCTCTGTCATGTTAAGATACTAAATTCTGAATCGACTTCACATTCATTAAAAATAAACAGATGAGGACAATAATAGTTGGTCCTACTCATATGATTTTGCCGTCATAGGCATCCAAAAACACATGTCCTACTCATCCCTTCCAAACCCACACGGACCGCTCTGAAGTAATGTCTGTTTGAGCAGCATAATGGCAGCTTGTTAAAGAATTAATGTAGAACAGAGAGCAGCAGAGAGTGGCCTGAGGGAGAGAGAGGAGACTCATCTGCTCTGAGCTGGCATTACAACCACGCTCATTCATTGGTCACTGGTGAACGGCACAGAGAGGATGTCTGTGTGAGCGTGTCCGTCATGAGGCTTTACAGCATAACACACAAAAACATGAGCGGCAGTAGGGCTGTGTATCAGCAAGACTCTGGCAATACGATACAAATCATAATACTAGAATCACGATACGATATATCACAATACTGTTAACCCTTTCATGTATGAATTATGAGAACTATAGTCAAGATTTTGTTTTTTTCCTGAGTGATTTTATTCCTCTTTAGGCATGAAAAAAACAATGCAATTGATTTTTTTTTTTTTTTTTTTAATGAACCTATTTTTCATGGAGTTACAAAAATGTCCACTCAGCTGGACACCATGCATTTAATTTTTGAAGCAAAAAAACATGTATTTAAAATGCAATATCAGAAAGTGATATACTGTGTGAAAACTATGAAAAACTTTTTTTAATGCATCTAATCTGATGTTTTCTCACATTTTATCATACTTTAATACTAGTTATTACTCACTTCATGGACATAATATGCAAAAAAAAATTGTTTAAGAAAATTGTTAACAATTAGCAATAGCTTTACACTCAAACATGTTACTGCAGATGAGGTTTATCAAGAACAATAAAGTTACAGCAATGGTATGAATTGCAGTGTATTAGATGGTGCATAATTGTCCACTGTGTTGGCTGATATGGAACTAAAACAACAAAACCCATGAATATACAAGAGAACAGCTGTAGAATAACTGTCCACTGGAGTGACCACTATGCATGAAAGGGTTAAAAAGGCAATTTTTTTTATCGTTTGTTTTTTTTAAAAGATTTTTTAAAAAGATTTTTAAAATTATTTTTATTATCATTTATTCATTTTACATTCATTTATTCATATATATTTTTAAGATTTTTTATATATTTTTAAGATTTTTTTCCTGGAAGAACTGAATTACACCACAAATCTGCACAAATACTAAACACATTTTTATTTAATCAAAACAGGATCTAATGCTATATCACAAAATCTTCCTGTGTTAAAACTTAAATTATGTTTTATAGACGTTAAAATTTAAGATCCTGCTCAAATGTTCATATTCCATTAGATCAGAACTAACATCATAACATTATTTTAGTTCAATCCCAACAAAGGAACTCCCATCTGCTTCTCTCAGACAGTAAAAAGTGCTTTTAGGATGCTTCAAATAACCATTATTTAATAAAACAGTGTTAAATTATAATAAATAAGATAAAAAACAATAAGAAAACCAAAAAAACAAACATGAACCTCCACCATATCTGCATTTGAATAAATACTTAAAAATATCCATTCAGTACTTTTTAATATCGATGCAGTATTGGGAAATGAAATATCACAATATATTGCAGAACTGATGTTTTCTAACAGCCCTAAGCAGCAGCAGGAGAAGACATGACTTTGTATCCGTCCACATGGATCATAAGACTCGTTAAGTGCCTTAGAGGTTAATTCTGAACTTTGGAGACATTTTGTTTTCTTGTGTCAAACAGGATTCATATAAAATCTTTCTTATCAAACATGTTAGATGAGTCAGTGCAGATGGCTCCTTACCTTAACAGTGTCCTGACAGTGACACTAAGTCACACTGGTTTCAGATTCCACACATCCACCCTCCTCTCTAAACTACCAGCTCATCCTCTCTTCCTTCCTCCTCTTCCTCCTCAGCCTGTGTCTGCTGCACCGCCCCCCCACCCCACCCCTGTCTCCTCCTACTCTTTCTGATAGCTGCAGGGGTAGTGCTTCCCCTTCCTCCTCTGACCCAGCCGCTCTCTCAAAGCCTCCTCACTATCTGTCGGTCTGGGCCGAGCAGACACTGCAGAGGAAGTATCCATCCTCTTTCCTTTCACACCCACCCCTTGTTTGGACTCACAAGATCCTTCTGTTCGATTCCAACAAATACCAGGAGTTCCCTCCATCCTACAGTCTATTCATCTCTCACGCTGCTCTCATTTTTTCTACATAGTCTAATCTAGAGCTGCAGCTATGGGTTATTTTTGTGATTGATTAACCCTTTCGTGCATGAATTATGAGAACCTTAGCCAAGATATTTTTCCTGAGTGTTTTTATTTATTTATCTATTTTATTTTATTTTATTTTATTTATTTCGAACATGCAGAGAAACCAAATAAAACAAACACAAAGCAAAATAAGACAAAAACAAAACATTTAAATGAACAGAATCTATGTTCAAGTACTGTATGTGCAAGTCTGAATTTTGCATGGTCGAAAAGGAATAGGAAGAAGTATAAACTTATTTAATCCTACCCCTCTTTAGGCATGAAAAAAATCAATCTGATTGAGTTTTTTTTTTTTTTTTCTAAGGAGTTACAAACATGTCCACTCAGCTGGACACCATACATTTAATTTTGGAAGCAAAGAAGCATGTATTTAAAACCTAAAATCAGAAAGTGATAAGTAAAACCATGCAATAAAAACATTTTTAATGCTGCAACTCTATTGTTTTCTCATATTTAATATACTCTAATACTAGTTATTACTGACTTCATGGAGATAATATGCAAAAAAAAAAAACCCAAAAAAACAAAAAACCTGTTAATTACAGTCTAATGTCAATTAGCAATTGATATACACTGAAACATGTTTGCGTAGATCAGGTTTATTAAGAACAGCAAAGTTACAGTAATGGTATGAATTGCACTGAATAAGATGGTGCATCAGTTTCCACTGTGTTGGCTGATATGGAACTAAAACAACAAAACCCATGAATATACAAGAGAACAGCTGGAGAATGACCACTATGCATGAAAGGGTTAATCTATCTATTATTTCCTTTGATTCGGTTTGATTAAATGGTAATTTGAATAGGCGAAAAAAAATTGTGAAAATGTGAAAAAGATGTGTGAAAATGACAAACAATTTGTTGTTTATTCCAGAACCAGTTGAAACAACCACAAAAAGAATAAAAGTAAAAGAATATAAAAAAAAATCTATATAGAAATAACAACAGTATAAAAGTATATATAAAACTATCTATAGATATAAACAACAACAAACAAGTCCAATGACATCTACAAACAATGTGCGCACTGCAGCCTTCAACACATTTGGATCCAACTGACTAACAACTGAACATGGAACTAACATACAACTGAAAAAAATAAAGACTCACATTCACTTCAGGACTCAGGTATGGCAGTTGGAGCATCAGTTATACTGCTGTCACAACCCAGCAAGGCTGAAAAATTCAACCAATCTTAATAGAGCTGCAGCTATTGATTAGATTTTGATCAACTGATTAATCTATCAGTTGTTTTCTTCTATTCTATTTGATTAAATGACTATTTGAATAAGTGGAAAAATTGTACAAATATGAGACATTTCTGAAAATGACAAACAACTTGTCCTTTCTTTCAGAACTAGCTGAAAAAACAACCACAAAAAGTATAAAAATAAAAGGATATACAAAAATATCTATATACAAATAACAATGACAATAGTATAAAAGTATATATAAAAATATCTATAGATATAAACAACAACAAACAGGTCCAATGACATCTACAAACCATATGTGCACTGCAGCCTTCAACACATTTGGATCGAAATTACTAACTTACAAACAACTTAACATGGAATGAAGATAGAACTGAAAAAAACAGACAAATATTTGTAATGTTTGTGTGAAAGCTTCAAAGTTTAAAGGAGTGAGTGATGTTTCCAGTGTAGAAACGTGACATAGACATTTTCTGCCTTTTTGTCCTCGTCTCTTCTGAGCTACGTTCCATTTTGTTTGTGTTGATCCTGGTGTCATGTGCGTCACAATAAGCACTGAAACACGAATGACGGAAAAAAAAACTTTGATTCAGGAAAACTGAACTCGTTTTTTTAAATCGATTTGATTCAATTAATCAATTAGTCATTTCAGCTATAATCACAAACTAATCTACAATCAATTTTCCTTTCCTCTCATTTCCCATTCTGACTTTACAGAGACTTTAAGATGTTATTTTATGCCACAGCAACTGATTCAGAAGATTGTCAGTACTCATGAGTCTAAAGCAGGTTTTGTCAAGGATCGTCCAATAAACCACAGTTAACATTGCATACTGTACCATACAGACATGACTATCTTATTTTAATAAACTCCTTCATAGTGGTATGAAAAAGCAGTTTGTTTCAAAAAAATGTTTGTCTTCATCTTATACTGTCTGTCACATCCCAGCCCTCCTCACTGACTGCCAACATTATTATTATATTACATTTATAGTCTCAAATGATTTCAGCTCATGTAAAACCAACCTTCACTGCTTCATGTGTTCCTTTGTCTTACTTTTACTTTTTGGTGACACAGATGGATGAATATGGAGCTTTAATTAAGCTAATTTCCATATTTCTTGAACATGTAGTCATTTACACACATTCATCAAATTTACATAGGTCATTTACAAAGTTACATGCTTAAGATAAGATAAGATAAGATAAGATAAGGTAAAGGCGGCCATACACTGTGCGATTATTTTGATCATTGCACGCAGCCCCATCTCGAACTGTGCGAATCAATTGTACAGTCAGGCTCACAATTCATGTTCTCACACTGTACAGACCGATGCTCGTATGCGACCTGACTGCTCACACAGTAGGACCATACACCAGAGGATGCACGACACGTTCCAGTGTTGTATCCAGAAATACAACGGTAAAATACCAAGGAATCTGGAAGTGCATAGACGATTGTGTATTGGCGTGAGTCACGAAATGGTAGTGCTAAACAAAAACCAACGAGCTGCTTTGGCAATATGTGCCATTATCTGTGGGGAATCAAAAAAGAAGCCAAGACGACGACATGTTTGGTGCATGAATTGGTTGTCCAGACGTGGACAGTATGGGCTGTCAGTCCTACAGCAAAGGGAACTAGAGGTAAGCTGCAAAAGCTAAACTGCACTAGGACAATAGCCAGTGACTGTAAGCTTAGAATTAGCTTACAGTGGCTGGATATTATTGTGTTCGCGCATGCACAGTGCGAGAATTTGAGGCACATGGGCTTGTGACACTGCTTTGACAGTGCAATACCCTCACGAGGAGCGAGCAGGATTTCAAACAGCTCCATTTTCCTTGCGAACACACGATTGCTGGTTGTGAGGTGTTAATGGCTTCTCCTTACACCATGTACACTGCACCAAGCACCACACCATTAGAGGCACATCTGGCCCCATCCCAGAAAGAGTCGCATGAGTGAGAAATCGTCTCTAAAATCGCACAGTGTATGGCCACCTTAAGATAAGATAAGATAAGATGAGATGAGATGAGATGAGATGAGATGAGATAAGATAAGATATCTGCCTTGGCGGAGGTCTGCGCTCTCCTTTCTAGAAAAGCACTCATAGAGCGCAAACTTCCACCAAGGCAGATCAGTGCCCCCCCGATCACCACCAAAATGTTTTCACAATCATTTGTTCTTTGTGCCAGTATCAACATTTCCTGAAATTTTCATCCAAATCCGTCCCTAACTTTTTGAGTTATCTTGCACACAGACAGACAAACAGACAAACCAATGCCGGCAAAAGCAGAACCTCCTTGGTGAAGGTAAAAAACAAGAATTATCCCAGTAGAACTGACACAGTAGTTCATTTGTAGTTCTAAAGATATTTAGGGTGTTTTTATACTCACTTTTTGTCTCTAATGTAATGTTATTCCTCTCTCTTACATACTTCATTCCAATTACATGAACATGTACAATTATGCAAATTAGGTGATGATGTCACTTAGCAACATCTAATGACTTTTAGGACAATAGATACTTTCACTACTGAGGATTAAACCCTGGATTAAAGCCTCTTGACAGGAATAAATATATTTAGATTGACACTAGACTTGGGAAGCAGTAAACATTAGATCTATCTTCTACACAGTTCAGACTGGTGGAGTGACTGAGTCAGGCTCCTGAATCATTAGTGTTTTCCAGACAGTGGAGCCCTGAGGTCTCTGCTCCTTCACAATAAACATGGTCTGCCTCTGGTCAGGTCGATACGCTGAAGCAGGTGCTGAACTGAAAACTGCAACCCCCCCCCCCCCCCCCCCCCCCCCCCCCCCCCCCCCCATGATACTGTGTTTTGAAATATCTGTGGAACCCTGCAGGCTCAGTGTGTAGAAGACCTGCCCCAGTCTAATGGCTAACTGTGTGTGTGTGTGTGTGTGTGTGTGTGTGTGTGTGTGTGTGTGTGTGTGTGTGTGTGTGTGTGTGTGTGTGTGTGTGTGTGTACAGTTTAATAGTCATGTGTCTTTGCTGCAGGTTGTAAATGCATGTTGCATCCATGTCTGGCCATGTGTTGTGTGTTTGCAGGAGTGTATGTTCACTGCAGTTTTCCAGGCAGACTACTGGACAGAGCAGACTGTTTATGGAGCTTTTTTACACTTTGCCTTGGGACACTACTACTGCTTTGTGCACACTATATGTTCATCTTAGTCTCTCTTTGTTGCCAACCTTCCTACTTATTACTGTTATTACTTATTTAACCCTATCATGCATGAATTATGAGAAACTTAATTGAGATTTTTTTTTACCTGAGTGTTTTGATTCCTCTTTAGGCATGAAAAAAAGAAAAAAATAATGCGATTGAAATAGTTTTTTATGAACCTATTTTTCATGGAGTTGCAAAAATGTCTACTCAGCTGGACACCATGTGTTTAATTTTAGAAGCAAAGAAACATCTCTTTACTGATACACTGTGTGAAAACTATGAAATCATTTTTAAAATATTGTTAATCTGATGTTTTGTCACATTTTAACAAACTCTAATACTAGTTATTACTCACTTTATGGAGATTATACACAAAAAGAAACAAAAAAACCCTTAATATTAATGACAGTCTGACAACAATAACAAGTACCTGATTTACACTCAAACATGTTACTTCAGATCAGGTTTATCAACAGCTAAGTTACAGTAATGGTATGAATTGTAGTGTATGGGATGGTGCTTAAGTGTCCACTGTGTTGGCTGACATGGAACTAAAATAATAAAATCCTTGAAAATACAATAAGAGAACAGCTGTAGAATAGCTGTCCACTGTAGTGACCGATATGCGTGAAAGGGTTAATTTTCTGAAATTTAAACACTTACTGAAACGTGAATGTCACTGTTCAAACAAGTGACAGCATTTTTATCTTCAGCAATGTGATGTTTTTCTGACTGAAATGTTGTCAGAGAAAACCCTGTCTTTGAGAAACTGCATTTGTTTGTAACGAAATTATAGATGTGAATATGATTTTTTGCTTTGTTTGCTGATATTAAAGTCATTTCAAAGTGGTTCAAATGCTGATCCTGAACATGCAAATTATTCAGAGGTATATTTTGTTCAGTCAAAAACCATCAACTTGATTTACAAGATCAAGCTGATTTTAACAATAGCATTTTTTCCATTTTTTATGGTTAGATTTAGGCACTGACAACGCTTGTTTAAGGCTAAGAAAAGATGCCAGGGCCTCATTTAATACAGAGCAATCTGTAACAGTATGATTAAAAATGACACACAAGGCCAGATTGGACCCTTTGGTGGGCTGGATTTGGCCCCCATGTTTGACACCTGTGCTTTAAACTATCCAACATTATTGTACAGGATATAGTACAGGTTTACGTTTTACAAATTCTCCATTTCACTTTATGCTTAAGGGTGCGACTCCAGCTCCAGCTAAACATCTGTTCCTTTTACAACAAATAAACAGCATGCAGACTCATTCTTAACCATGGAGAACCATTTATACATCACTCTGAATCAATGCATTGAACTGTTCCAATCAAGATTTGCTCAATGTTGCTGCCAAATGAGGAAGTCGGACCATCTGAGCTCATATTCACACAACAACACAAAGAGGAAATCCACAGGGTGACTGCTTCTCTCATCACTCAGACATACTAAGGCTCTGTCAACTCAGACACTAATGGTGTTCAGCCTTTTCCTCTTGTCTCTATACAGTCATTTATGATGACGTCCCATCTCTGCCAGGAGTAAAAATCACAATAAGACACATATCCTGTCGCCTCTTGGATTCAAATTGTGTCTCAGCGTGAAGTGGCCTCTCCATTTCACACACACAGGAAGTGTCCCGTCTTGGCTGTAAATGCCGGAATAATTTTTACACTCCCATGGCAATGCCTGACTGGACAACTCTACTTTAGAAAAGACATGCGTA
This sequence comes from Sphaeramia orbicularis, assembly GCF_902148855.1. NCBI lineage: Eukaryota > Metazoa > Chordata > Actinopteri > Kurtiformes > Apogonidae > Sphaeramia > Sphaeramia orbicularis. The sequence continues at coordinate 8,968,261 of NC_043959.1, read as the reverse complement.
CTGTGAAGCTCTAAGCATTTCCATTTCACTAGATATCAGCTGACTGTATGATGGTTTAGAACACAGCCGATTCAGAGCAGCAACACTGACTTCAACCCATAAAAAACCAAATATCCACCACCAACCAAACTAAATTAAAATAAAATATTTATATCGGCTAAAATTTCCTTAGGGGGGTCAAATGAGAGGCCATTTAAAAAAAAAAAAAAAAAAAAAGTTGTAAGAAATGCATAGAACTGTGTTTAAATAATGCTAATCCATTTGTGCACAGACTACTGATTTTATTTGACAGTGGAAGCTATATTTTCAGAAATATTGGATTTTGAATAGCACGTGTATGTGAAAACTTTTGCTGGTGGACGGACGTGACATTACCCATGATGCTCTGGTCAGTACCAGTACTTCATTAGGAATAAACTTATAGATTTACTATTGCTAATTCTCCTCTTATTCATAAATGTTAGTATTGTGGATCTAAAACAATAACAGCTGACACAAAAACGCAAAATGTGGCAGTGGACGGATGTGACATGGTTGTTGTGGATCCCATCATACTGATGCTCAGCAGTCATGTCACCGTTTCCACAAATGATCCCTGTGCAAAAACTAGGATCTCCATCACAGCTCCAACTCTCTGGAACTCCCTCCCACCTTCTATCCGACACTGCTCCGACCCCAACACCTTTAAATCCCTTTTAAAAACTCATTTATTTAAGATTGCTTTTAATGTTTAATCTTAATGTTTAATTTTTAACTGTTTTACATTCGTATACCTGCCTTTTGCACCTGCTTTTAATCTGTTTTTAATATGTCTGGTTTCTGTTTTTATCTGCTGCATGCAAAGTGTCTTTGAGTTCTATGAAAAACCCTATACAAATAAAATTTATCATTATTATTATTTAAAAAATAGATGAGTAAATACAAATAATGTAAAAAAAATGTATCTGAAAAAACAGTTGTATTACACAGCTTCCAATCAAGACAATTGTTTAATGCAATAAAGCTGAAACTTTCACTTTCCTGGGTCTCAGGAGGATATGGACAGCCTTAATCATACCACAGTTAAGTGAAAAGGCTTTCCTAATGCAAAAAGAAAGCCAAAAATGCCAAATGTATATCATAGTACAGCTAAAATATTTGCTATCTGTCTGTTAGCATAGGTAAGCTAGCATTTAGCATTTATTCTGACTTCACTGTAATCAAACACAACTGTGTTTATAGCATTTAATGTGTTAGTGAGAGTATGATTTTTGTTTTTTGAGTCAATCAATCAATCAATCAATCAATCAGTCAGTCAATCAGATTTTATTTATATAGTGCCAAATCATAACAAAAATTATCTCATGACACTTTAGAGCTGGTCAAGACCAGTGAGTGAAAGCTTGGTAAGTTTCCCTCATCCCTCTTCCATATTGCCAACCTCCTGTCTAGTAATGGTTCCAAAATACACAAGATGGTAGCTAACGGCCAATGGTTAAACTTAATAATAATAATAATAGATTGGATTTATATAGCGCTTTTCTAGACACCCAAAGCCTTTTACATCATTGACCCATTATTCATTCGCTCTCACATTCACACTCTGGTGGTGGTAAACTACATTTGTATCCACAGCTGTCCTGGGACAGGCTGACAGAAGCGTGGCTGCCAATTTGCGCCTATGGCCCCTTCCGACCACCACCAAATATTTATACACCAGTGTGGGTGGCACTGGAGGCAGGGAGGGTGAAGTACACAAAGACTGACTAGGACAGAGTGGGATTCGAACTAAACTAATTCAACCCTTTGGTTACTGGACGACCCGTTCCACCACCTGAGCCACAGCTCAACTTTAGGCTTTGAAACAGCAAAACCATTACCATATTCAGTGATGAAAGTGAGGAAAGAAAAAAAACCCTGAACTTTTCTGAATGACTTTAATAAAAAACAAAACCTGGTTTGCTTGTCTTCCAGACGTACTGCGACAGAAATTCTCCATCTCTATCAGTTTCCTGGAGCCAGGACCACTTGAACTCATGTTGGATTCCTGCCTCACACTTCAGTTCGTCCCCACACTGAAGGACCATGAACTCTGACATGATTTCACAGAATATTTAGACCAAATACATTGGCGGTAAAATACTCAAAGTGAATCCGCCATCTTGTCTCCAGAGATACAAAACAGACCACGTGTCATCAACGGACCAATCAGAGCCGTCGATACAAGTTCTGCGTTGTAAACGAGCATCTCATTGGTCGAGACGAATGGAGAAGAAAGCAATATGACCGCGCCCATGAGATGGACCCAAATAAACATAATTTACACTTTTAGGAGCGATTTATACGTAATTTTCCAGCTGAAATGTTGCCAAACCAGACGGAAATGATCCAGACACATTTAATTTACTGGAACATATGCTCAGTTTTCAGAAAAAAATGGATTTCCGGCAAAAACCGGAACACTTTCATTACTGTATATTATAATCAAAGAAACGGACAAATCATACAGTATTAGGGCTCAAGTTGCATCAGACTTTACACACCAAAATGGCTGTGAGTTCTGCCAGGGCTACAAGTCTGGAATGAGTGGAAAACAGAATACAGTAAAAACTGAATAGACTTTTAACACACTGACTCCTGCAGAACCAAAGTGAATCAGTCCTTCTTGATTTTGTCAGATTTTCCAGATGGCCAGTTCAGGAATGTTGGAAAGGTAGTCTTTTATTTGAGCCTTCGTTAATTTCAATGAGCAGCAAAGAGAAGGTCACAGGAGCTGCTGGAATTCACTCCGTCTCCATTATCTGGGCCATTCATGTCTATTGTACGATTTCTGGAGCTTCTCATGCAATTAAAATTCAACTGTCTTTTATCACATTTGCAAGTACATCAGGTAAGAGCTGACTAGCCAATTTTTTTTCTACAAAATTCAAGCACTAATAGTTGGTGGATTTAAAGGGGTGAAGAGATGCTGTATAACCTAATGGTAAATCTAAACCTCTCACCAGTAAAATGACAATACAGGTTGATTGTTTTTGTTCATTTGTGTTTATTAATGAACAGTGTTGGGAATAACGGCATTAAAAATAGCGGCATTACTAACGTTATTGTTTTCCAGTAACAGGTAATCTAGTGAATTACTATTTGAAACAAAACAACGCCATTGCCATTACCGGCAGTGAAATGTGGTGCGTTACTATGCACTGATATCTAACAGCTGTTATCTGTCCTGACTCGCTCAGCCAGGCAACAGAGGTGTGACGTTCACGGATGAGTCGAGTCTTTTGAACGGCTCTTTTCAGTGAAGGATAAGAACCGATTTGTTGCGAATCGTTCATTTACGAGCCGTTCTTCTATTCAAATTGCCCACACTGCCTTCACCTGTGTGTCCATGAATCTGAGTTGTCCACGCTGCCTTCACCTGAACCACTAATGACATCTACGAGTTTGAGTTGTCCGCAGCACAGCCCATTCACTTGAATGCAGCTATGTGTGCAGTTTAATTTAGGGGAGGAGTTATCAGTGAGTCTGACTGACTGGACTGAAGACATTTACCGCTGTATCAGGGAGGAACGACTGAAAAAAGTGCAGATGTGGGATTAACTGGAGGAGCATCTTCTTCTATAAATGCACATATGCACATATGTGGTGGAAAAGTCGGGCCCTGGTGGACCCCAGTCGGGCTCTGGTGGACCCCAGCCTCACCACAGTCCTGGTATTCAGTACCTGTCTGCTGTTCTAGTCTATGAAACTGACCTGTGAAACACGCTCAAAAATCAGTTTCTTTCTACATATTTGAAGGTTTTTCAAAAAAGCAACCCGATAATTACTTTCCCTGGTAACTAATTACATGTGTGGAGGAGTAATTCCGGTACTAATTCAATTACTCTTTTGGGAAAGTAACTATAACTCATTACTTTTTTAAAAAGTAATTTGTCCAACACTGTTAATGAACTGTTTATATCTACAGAGAAAGAGAGTGAACCTCTGCTTATTTTCAATTCTGTTTTATGGCAAATAGCATCCAGTTCATGACCATGACTGGATATGTGTGAGTGTAGACTACCATTAATATGCCCTTCAATAAACATTCCTAGATGGAGTTGATAACTTTCACATTTTTTGTGATCACTACCACATGATACTATTAAAGGTGTAGTTAAACCATTAACAATGTTAAAGAAGAAAAAGAAGAAAATAAAGATGTTCCATTGGTGCACTTTAACTGGATGCTGTGGTTAAATGTGTCTGCATATTGGAGGTAAACATGGAAGCTCTGACACTGTAGTGAAGAGCCCTAGTTTCATCTTTTCTGGTCAAAAACATCCATACTTTGGAGTGTTTCTGAACCAAAATATGGAAATAACACGATGACACATTTGACATGAAGACATCACAGAACAACAACATCCTTAAGCAAGCACACAAACAATTCCCAGAAACAGAGCTACTGAGAACCAGCTGTCGATTCCCATCCCTATCCATGAGGCAGCAGTAATGGAGCAAAGAGCACTACCCAAGGACAGGAAACATCAAAATCCAGCTGAAGAGTTAAAAAATGTAAAAAGGAGAAGGACATAAGGATATTTAGCTGGCTGGCTTATGATACAAATTTCAAACCAGGGACTATGAATACTAAATTTAAGGAGTGGGCAAATAAGGGTCTAAATCAGTGTTTTTCAACCTTGGGGTCGGGACCCCACGTGGGGTCACCTGGAATTCAAATGAGGTCACCTGAAATTTCTAGTAATTGATAAAAAACTAAAACTTACTAATAAAAATTTACATTACATAGCAGTGGTTTCCAGCCTTTTTTTACTCCTGACCTCATTTTAACATCACAAATTTCAGGCGACCCCAGACATTCAAAATGAAGACATTTTTTTGCTAAAATTAATTTGTTTTTGATCATGTAATAGTTTGCTATACTATGTTGCAAATAAACGTTAATTTTAGACAACATTTAGAAAACTTAATGTAAACTTACTAATTTTTATTAGTAAGTTTAAAATTTTAAATTTTTTTAAATAAATTATTAGAAATTTCAGGCGACCCTAGACATTCAAAACAGAGACATTTTATTTGCTAAAATTAATTTGTTTTTCATTGTGTAATAGTTTGCTAGAATATGTTACAAATAAACATTAATGTTAGGCAACATTTAGGCTATATAATGTACATTTTTACCAGTAAATTTTCATTTTTTATCAATTACTAGAAATTCCAGGTGACCCCACGTGGGGTCCCGACCCCAAGGTTGAAAATCACTGTTATATAGCCTAAATGTCCTCTAAAATTAATGTTTATTTGCAACATACTATAGCCAACTATTACAGGATCAAAAACAAATTAATTTTAGCCAAAATAATGTCTCTATTTGGAATGTCTGGGGTCGCCAGAAATTTGTGATGTTAAAATGGGGTCATGAGCCAAAAAAGGTTGGGAACTACTGGTTTAAATATATTAAACACTTTTATAAAAAAAAAAGAGGGGAAATTATTAACTTTCAAAACTTACGACAGGACTTTGACTTAGAACATCGTGACTTCTTCATGTACCTTGAGATCAGAGACCATTATCAAAAAGAGATCAAACCAGAGCTCCCAGGTGAAATAAACCAGATGACTGAAATTGTGGCTAAAGCGTATAAGAATGAAGGAGGAAAAGTGATCTCCAAACTGTATCGGGGAATAGTGTGGAGCAGGAAAACTTCAACCCTGTATATTAGAGATTAATGGAAAACAGAACTGTTGGTAGAATTAAGTGATGATACAGGGAATGAAATATGTGAAACTCAAGTGACTACATCTAATTCCAGAAACTGGAAAATATTTTGTTGGAAAAACATAGTGAGATTTTTTTATAAACACCACAGATGTAAAAGGCTTCACTATCATTCCCTCAGCCCTGTTGGAGGGTGTACAGTGAGCAGGATGTGGGTCATACACATGTTTTTAGACAGTGTACAAAACTGTCCCAATATTAGAACTTGGAAAAATATTGGGATACGAACTACCAAGGACATGCTCTGTGTTATATTTGGGTCATTTAACAGGAAAAGACAAACCAAGTAAGGATAAATATTTGATTAAAATCCTCTTGGCATCGTCTAAAAAAGCCATCACACGAAAATGGTGCAAAGAGGACCCCACCACTACCACCACCCTAAATAATTGGAGAGACATTGTGGAAGAAATTCACAAAATGTAGAGACTGATGTATATCATAAGACTACAGCAAGCAACTTGAGAAGATCAATGGGAAAAAAAATGAACAATATACAGGACGACAACTGACACTATGCTCTAAATGTTTGTGTTGTAATATTTCAAAAATGGAACAATAAAATACAAGTTAAAAAAAAAATCCAGCTGAAGGGCACTCATAGTAGAAGAGTGGGAGTAGGTGAAAATATGCTGTCAAATTTCCTGGAAATTTCAAATACTTCTCCATTTTTTTTCCATCTGTTCCTCTCACCACATTCTACATTCACACACAAATCAAAGACACATTTTTTCCTAGTCCTCCAATAAGGTCAGTTATTCAAAAACCAGAAGAGAAAGGTCTAAATTAATAATCTCCCACTTGCATTCCTTCCCCTGGGAGTTTCTGCTACATGCTTTTTGGAGCATAATGATGCAAGTCTGGGCTCTCATCATGGATGACTGGGGGGGGGGGTTTACAGACTCAAGGTGAGGAAAAATCATCAGGACAAAGAGACAAAAGAGTGTGATAAGACAGAAATCCAGATAAAGGGAGGCGGGACCTGGGTGAGGAAGAAACTAAAAGACTGGAGGTAACAAGAGGATAAGACGTCAAGGAGAGGAAAATGCAGAAGAAAGAGGTGGAGGGAAACCAACAAAGCATGATGAAAAATTTAAGGAAACAAAGAGAAGGAAGGCAGAGAGGAGGGGAGGGGCATGAGAGGCTCTTCCAGACACAGACAGACCAAACACACAGAGTGAGTTTTGATAAATATTGATATTTCTAGCTCTGAAAAAAAAAAAAAAAAAAAAAAAAAAAGCCAGTGCAATTAAAATATCATCTACAGTACTTTTGTACTCCATCTTCAAATGAACAATATCTCAACAGATGTCCCAAATGAGAGGAGGTGAGATTTTATCACATTCTTATTTTGCATTTGTTTAACAATTCAAGAGAACGATGGAAAATAACAGGATAATTAGCGAATGCTACAGTTATAGAATTACTAAATCTTTTTATGTTGGTCAGCCTGATCACAATCCAGGGTACCAGAAAGGGTACACATATAGATAAAAAATAATAATGCGCTATCAAAAAATCAGACAGGTCATTTTATTTGTCTTATATTTCTCTTTTAAAGTCCAAAATATTTTTGTATTATGGTGTCTACGGCCCTGCTATGAACTGGCAAAATGTCCAGGGTGTACCCCGCCTTCGCCTGTAAGTAGCTGGGATAGGCTCTAAGTGACCCCCATGACCCTAGTGAGGATAAAGCAGGTTCAGATAATGAATGAATGAATGAATGAATGAATGAATGGTGTCTACTAAAAATTTCACAGGCTTGTACCCGTGTCAAATCAGAAATTTTTGGGTGTACGGACACTCCAGCCCAATAGCCTCCATATTTAATGCCTACAAAGATATACAAATGTTTCAGCACTCAGGATAATCATGCATTGTTTATTGCATAGATGTCGTGTCCAAAGCATGCGTGCTGAAAAATTCCATATATTGAAAGAAACAATAAAATTAGACCCACATATTTTGAATATGGTGTACGGACACTACTTGGTGTACGGACTCTACAAGATTGGAATAGAAATCTGGCTTACCACATGGTGGCATCTCTGTTAGATCTGTAACTAAGTCTTCCTGGTACAGGAGGAAATAAACATTTGTCAACAAGTTAGAACAATATATCTATAAGGCATATAGGCCATATTATTGATGGAAGTATATTGGTGTACGGACACTACATGAGTTTTGGTGAACAACGCACCATTGAAAACATGCGGTTCGACATAAACATCCGTTTGACACATTGTTACCAAATTTTCTGCAGCCAGGGAGCAGACCAACATCTGTCTAGTTGTGCATATTTAGTCCTAATAATACTGAAATAACAGGTTCCCATTCTATTATTACAATTAAAGGGCTGTAAAAGAAGGGTTTTCAGAACAAAATGGTTGATTGTCTTAATACTGAAAATAAGAATTGATAATCAAACAGCTGTTCAACAAAAATGATCAATAAATGAAAAACAATGTGATGTGTGTATTTTGTAATAAAAAAGACACAGGAGTTGAGTAGTAATTATTTATTGTGTTACAAAACATTATGGCCAATAATTTTGCTCTCTTATAACAATAAAATTGTGCACATGTTTTCACGCTCATTGGGTCGCCATTTTATCAGTTTTTATCTGATTTTCTTCAAATTTGGAGGATTGCAAGATCTAGTAATAAGATGGCCAAAGAAACATTTTGGGAATGGTTTTGGGGGGATCTGTTTGCAATACTGATTAATAACTGATGCAAATATACTTGTACACCTTGATTGTGATCAGGCCGTGCTGTATAAAATGCAACCTTGGATTCTACATAGAACACTATGTAGTCAATCCAATTTATCTGAGTAAAGCTACAGATATATGGAGTTGTCAATTTAGATAAGAAACATCCACAACAGCAGCACTAAAGAAAGATGACTAATATCGTGGTACACAAATGTCATCTGCTCTAAAGTGAAATCCCCCTGGCAGATATGCAGACTGAGGAAGCCAAATGGCACAGAGCCCACAAACACAGGAGGTGGACGGAGCACTTTCATCAGATTACTGAAATCTGTCATTGAATTAAGACCACAGACACTCTTCACTGACTTTGGCAACTTATGATTTCAGATCTGTTACTGTATTTTGTTTCTGAACTTCAAGGTGGCCACTAGTGAAAACAGACACACAACTCTGTCAGATGTGCATGACCACACAATTACCCAATAGTTTAACTAAGCAATAAGCAAGTAAGCAATTTATTGAAAACAACAATTAAACTGAAATAGGCTGTTCATCTGCCAATCAAAACTTTAAGACCACAGCCTTTAAAAGCCAAAATCTGCACAAAAATGTGGATTCAGTGGCTGTTTCTCAATTCCAAGAACACAGAGTACAGTCTTGCGAACTCAGCGAGTACAGTCTTGGTAAGAACGATCTCAGAGAACGTACTTCCTAAGAACGCTAGTCTGTCTATAATTGGAACGGCTGCATACTTGTGAACTTTCCTCCGTCTCTGCTGTATTTCCACCATGTGCTCACTAATGTCTTTCCCTCAAATCACCACAGTGTCACTCTATTTGTTTTCAGTACATTTGTACTAGAATTTACATGTTATTTATACAATTTGTATATTTTTCAAAATACATTTTGTCGGTTAAGCTGGGCACAGCCACCCGGGTTTTGGTCAAACTGGCGGGCTCACAACCATCCAGGTTCCGGCCGAGCTGGTGGGCTCATGGCTGGGCCGGCACAAGCTGCATCTTGGGAATTATTTCCCAGCCAAGTCTACATGAGTCCCCAACCAGTGCATCCTTGGTTTAAGCTAGCTGACAAGAACAACATCCACGCGTTCTTGGTTTATGTGAACTTGCAGTTGGAACAGTACTTGGGCCGAGACTGATGATGTTTGATGAGAATGGAAGAACAGACAAGAACGCGTATTGAGAAATGGCCATTGTCATTTTCTGTCAGGTATTCACACTGCCATGACCTTCTGATTACAAAGGCTGCTCTCTTTGAACATGGCTGGATTGTTGAGCTGCATAAGCAAAGCCTTTTACATCATGCCATCGCTGCTGAGGTTGGACGCAGTAAGAGTCCTTTTGAATTCCTTAAAAGATCCTGAGGATTATGGAACAAAAAAGTCGAGTGGTAGATCCAAAAAATGTCACTAGCGCTGAGCCGGAGGATCTGATTGGCTGTCCGTCAAGACACGGGATGATCCTCGACCTAAATTAATTATGTCATCTGCAAGAGAGGGGCTTTAAGAACAAAAATGTCTTCAAAGGCCTCATCTCCTTCTACGCCACAAAATTGTCCATTTTTTACTTTGCAAGAGAGCACCAAACATGAGACAGTGATAGGTGGAAGAAAGTTTTATTCTCTGATCAGAACAAATGTAACCTTGATGGTCCTGATGGCTTCTAATGTTACTGGCATGACAAGGAGATCCCACTGGAGATGTTTTCTACACAACACAGTTGGGGGGGGGGCACTGCCATCATGATCTGGGGTGATGTTTCCTTCAGTGGAACAATGGAGCTTCTGGTTGTGCAGGGGTGTCAAACTGCGGCTGGCTATGTGCAGATGTTGTAGGGGGCATCCGTCATGACTGAGGGCCTTGGTCTGTGTGGTAATGACTGGGTTTAAAAACAGGACAACGCTGCAGTTCACAATGACAAAGGACTGAGAACAGAGGAAGAACATCACTGTTTTGGACCATCCTGCCTGTTCCCCTGATCTAAATCTAACTGGGAACATTTGGGGATGGATGGCAAGGAAGTTACCAAAAATAGACATCAGTTTCAGACAATGGATTCAGAATGACTGTCTTATTGCATCCAAGCTCAGCAGCCATGGCGTGTTATGAGAGGCCTTGTTTATGCAGCTCAACAACCTGACCATGTTCAAGGACAGAAAGCTTTGTTTTAACTTTGCCATCAGGAGGTCATGACAGTGTGAATACCTGACAGAAAATTACACTGAATTCACATTTTTGCACAGATTTTGGCTTTTAAAGGCTGTGGGCTTCAATTTTTGATGAACAGCCTATTTCAGTTTAATTGTTGTTTTCAATAACTTGCTTATTCAATTTTTTTTTCTCACTCCCATTTCTTCTTTTTGCAGTTTGAAACTCTACTTAGAACCTTTTTAAGATCCAACAGTGCAAAATGTAAATTCATGCAATTTTGTAACTAGTCTTAAAATTTTGATCAGGTGTGTATATCATTAACATTAAAAACAAGCATCTACATCACAGGTGTCAAACATGCGTCCCGGGGGCCAAATCTGGCCCACCAAAGGGTCCAGTCCGGCCCCTGGGATGAATATGTGAAATGCAAAAATTACACTAAGATATTAACAATCATTTTAGTACAGGTTCCACATTCAGACCAATTCAATCTCATAATAACCTATAAATACTCACAACTCCATTTTTTTGTTTTTGTAAATGTAAATGTTTTCATGTATTTACACTTAAAGAATAATTTCGCAAAAAATCTGAATAACCTGAACAAATATGAACCTGAAATGTCTTAAAAGAAGTAAGCACAATTTTAATAACATTCCACCTGTTATTAAATGTTTTGTGTATTTGTAGATCCACTGTGATCTGTAAGTTATAATGTACATGTGAAATGATAAACTAAAGCATTATAGTGTTAAAATTACATTTTTTTTTTCTCAGTTTGTTCATGTTATTCACATTGTTTGAAAGGATAGTTTGTAGATGTAAACATTTTCACAATGTAATTTTGCTTTTTTCACTGTAAAACATAGAGAAAAGTTTGGAGTTGACATTATTTAAATATTATTATGTTATTATTTTACTGGTTTGGCCCACTTCAGATCTAATTTAGCTGAATGTGGCCAAAGTAAAATGAGTTTGACACCCTGATCTACATCCACTGCCACTGATCAAACTCCATGGGTTTTACTGGTGAATTAGTGTTGTTTCCATGTTCACCATGGAGCCTCTGAACATCCAAATGGGTCATATCTGATGACCCTGAAAAGATAACAAACTAGGGATGTCCGATAATATCAGCCCACCGATATTATCGGTCCGATATTGGCATAAAAATGTAATATCGGTGAATATTGTTATCGTTTTTTTTTGCCTATCATTAAAACCGATAAAATAATGCCTTGATTTCACCGGCATTTACCAACTCGTAAATGAAGCATTGTTTGTAGCTGAAAGAAATGTGCAGTTTTCAAAATTGTACAGTAGAGTTGCCACACTGTAATAGACTCATGGAGGGAGGGAGAGAAAATTAATAAATATGGCATTTTTTCCACAACTTAAATTGAAGTATATATTCTTTGCACAGACAGTGTTTACATTTTGAAAGCCTTGTTCCATTTGAGAATGCATCCAATGGGGCATCACAATAAAATTAGGCATGATGTGCTAATTCCATGACAGGAGATATGTGATGTTACCTAAAATTAGTTTAATATCCCACATATATCAGCAGCGGTATCGGTAGATATCGGAATCGGAAATTAAGCGTTGGACAATATCGGCATTTTGGTTTTTGGCAAAAAAGCCAATATCGGACATCCCTATAACAAACTATATTTTACACCAATTATTTACATGTATTGATAGGAATTGGTGGATCAACACATATTAAACATTTTGAATCAGTAGATGGTTTTGGTTGGTGATGGATGTTTGAGTCGTTATGGGTTAAAGAAAGACAAAAATGCTGTTCAATTTGTAGTTTCTTTTCCCCATTAACACCATCAATCACCCTAATTCTAGCTCAGATCTTTCTCTCCTGTTTTCTTTCACATGTAAACTGTACAGTCTATTTATTGTTAATTTTTTCATAAGTCTAGGAAACACTGCTAGTGTATGCAAATTGGAAAACAGACCAAACTTTGGAGTCCAGAGCTGACTCCGTGTCCAAATGATGCTGCTGGACTGTATCAGCAGACAGACGGACTGATCAGCGCTCTGATATGTCCACCTCCTCCTCCTCCTCCTCCTCCTGCTGTCTTGGTTCTCTCCTTCTCTTGTCCTCTCACTATCTCTTCCTCTCACTCTGCCTCAAATCTAGACAGAGTATGTCATGGAGCCAAGTGCCACACCATCTGCCTGGCCAAGGACTTCTCCATTCCAGACAGTGACCATCTGAACCTTGGCAACACAAATGCATGCTGCAATACTGCCTTTCATACTATTTATGATAGTACTGTGGAGGAGACATTAACCCTTTCATGCATAGTGCTCACTCCAGTGGGCAGCTATTCTACAGCTGTTCTCTTGTATATTCATGGATTTTGTTTTAGTTCCATATCGGCCAACACATGCATAATCCTATACACTGTAATTGATGCCATTACTGTAACTTTGCTGCTCTTGATAAAACTAATCTGCAGGAACATGTTTGAGTGTAAAGTAATTGCTTATTATTTTTATTAGACTGTAAGTAATACCAAAAAGGTTTTTGGGTTTTTTTTCCATATTGTCTTCATGAAGTGAGTAATGACTAGTATTAGAGTATGTTAAAATGTGACAAAACATCAGATTAGCAGCATGGAAAATGTTATTTCATAGTTTTCAGCATATTAGTAAATATATGTTTCTTTGCTTCAAAAATTAAACGCATGGTGTCCAGCTGAGTGGACATTTTCACAACTCCATGAAAAATAGATTCATAAAAAAGATTTAAAACACATTGTTTTTTTTAATCCAATCCAATCCAATCCAATCCAACTTTATTTGTAAAGCACAGTGGATTAAAGTACTGTACAGAATAATAAATAAAAACCAAAATAACAGAGTAAAATACAAGAATAGATTAAAAGACATAGAGCTGTAAAAAAAAAAAAAAAAAAAATAGATAGATAGATAGATAGATAGATAGATAGATAGATAGATAGATAGATAGATAGATAGATAGATAGATAGATAGATAGATAGATAGATAGATAAAAATACAGAAGAATAAATAAAACCTAAATAAAAGAATAAAATACAAGAATAGATTAAAAACATAAAAAAGCTGTACAATTAAAGCCAAATTTAAGAGCAATGAAAACACTCCATTAAAAAAAATCTTGATTAAGGTTCTCATAACTCATGCATGAAAGGGTTAATTACACAAATGATTAGGGCTGTGTATCGGCAAGAATCTGGCGATACGATACAAATCACAATACTAGGATCGCAATACGATATATCACAATATATCATGATACTGTTAAAAAGGTAATTTTTTTGTTTGTTTCTTCTTCTTTTTTTAATGATTATTTCCTGGAAGGATTGAATTACACCAGAAATCTGCACAAATACTAAACACATTTTTATTTCAGAACAGGATCTAATGTTATATCACAAAATGTTTCTAATTCTCCTAGTTTCCAAAGGAACTACCATCTGCCTCTCAGACAGTAAAAAGTGCTTTTAGGAATGTGTAAAATAACTATTATTTAATAAAGCAGTGTTAAATGATAATAAATAAGGTATAAACAATAAAGAAAACTAAAAAAACTAAAATGAATCTGCATTTGAATAAATACGTAAAAATATCAATACAGTAGTTTTTGATATCGATACAGTATTGTGAAATGAAATATCACGATATATTGCAGAACTGATATTTTCTAACAGCCCTAGAAATTATATGATTTCTCTATCATTAGCCAATGACACCATAAAAAAGAACAACTGGCAGAAATCTCAAGAACACGATTGAGAAAAGGTTCTAAAATATGAGCATTTACGTTTAGAAATAACACAGAAAATGTGTAAGGCCTTGAAAGGAAATAAACGCACATCAAAACGTCTCCATGCAAGGTTTTTGTACTTCACATGAGTATCTCCATCTCAAAGGAAAATGCTCTACACTTTACTTGAGTATATTTGTCAGAAGCTCTACTTTTCAGATTGTAGTTTTTCATACTTTAACTGGAGACCAGACTTCTCCAGATGTGTTGATGTGAAATGTTCCTTAACCCTTTCATACATGAACTGTGAGAACCTTAGTCAAGATTTTTTTCTTCAGTGTTTTTATTCCTCCTTAGGCATGAAAAAAACAATGCGATCGGATTTTTCTTTTTTTCTATGGAGTTACAAAAATATCCATGCATTTAATTTTTGAAGCAAAGAAACGTGTTTAAAACCCAATATTAGAAAGTGATATGAAAACAATGAAATAAATACATTTTTAAACCTGCTAATCTGATGTCTTCTCACATTTTAACATGTTCTAATGCTAGTAATTACTCACTTCATGGAGATAGTATGCAAAAAAAAAAACTTTTTGTCTAACAAATAACAAATGATTTACACTTAAACATGTTAGTGCAGATCAGGTTTATCAAGAACAGCAAAGTTACAGTAATGGTCTGAATGTCAGTGTATTATGGGATGGTGCGTAAGTGTTCACTGTGTCGGCTGATGTGGAACTAAAACAACAAAACCCATGAATATAGAAGAGAACAGCTGGAGAAGAACTGTCCACTGGAGTGGCCTATGCATGAAAGGGTTAAAGGCAGAGTGTATAACCCTCCTTAAACTAAATAACCTTCCTCTTGGATTTGCTGGAAAGTGCATTATCACAAAGCTTTTTCTCATGAAAATTTCACTTCTATGATATATGGTACTCACATGAAATACATATTAGTCAGAAACAGCAGTGACACCACCATGTATGAAGATCTGTAGAAATAAATATTTGACAAAGGCTTTGATGAAACAGACGAAGTGGTTGAAACAACATTAATTGGTTCAGATTAGAGGTTCAGTTTGGAGACAAATAACTAAAACCAAATTCAGGTTTTTGTCATTATACCTCTTACTGTGAGCTTGTTTATCAATAATGTATCGAATACTACAAACAAATATCAAAAAATTTTAATTCAACATGATGAACGAGCTTGTAGAATGACCCACTGTTGTCTCTTTTCTTGCACACATTCCAAAGACAAAAACACAACACACATACACTTCTCCTTGTCCCAACCCCAAATCTCGTCTGCTGTCTACCCTGTTTTTTTTTTTTGTTTTTTTTCACCCTATCCCCCGAATTCCTTTCAAATCCATGAAAAAATTCCAACATGCGCCCACGTGTTCTGTGTAAAAACTGTATGATCTCTTATAGTTGTGCTTTGCATTATCTTGTGTTCACTGCTAATTTTGAAGAAAAGGGTTCAGTGGTGGCGCACCAGTTGCGGCGGCCTGATATCCCTAATCATCAATTGAAATCTCGTTTGATGTACTCTGTACTGTATGTACACTGTGCTGTCAAATGGCAATAAAGAAATCTGTAATCTGTAATCTGTAGTGTTCACACAGGGGCCAAAAAAAAAAAACACAATAGATTTTCATTTGCTTTTGAGGATTTTTTGACAATACGGTTCGAATTTGGGAAGTACTTGGATGGAAACCCACCTCATGTGTACTCTAATTGTTTTGCAGGACAATGAGACAACTATTGTTCTGCTGAACAAAGCACATACAGATAATAAACACTCGTAATGTAATGGCAGCGTGAACTCACTGACACCAAAGGCTGGATATTGACGGGAATAATAAGATTTTAACATTGTTTATATATTTTAGATTACATTATTTTTTAGATCATTTTTACATTCTTATACTAGTGTCAAGTTTTGTTTTTGTTTTTTTTACTTTTTTTTTTTTTAACCCCACTGAAGCAGTATTATAGAAGGAATACAGAAATGTCAAATCTGCAAGATTGCACACAGATTGCAATAACTGGCACATTTGTCAGCTATAAAGTGGGGGCAGGGAAACTCCAGATGTTCCTGTTTATTTAGGGGTCATCAGAAAAGACTCCTAATAGGTTTTTCTACTGAAGTAAGCAGGTTGAACCATAACAGCAGTTATGGCCTAGAGCTGTTTTCTCAGCAAAAATTACATGATAGAAGTGAAGTGAAATGATTATGGAGATGGTGAGAGTGTATTATTAATAACCCGACATGTAAAATGAAGGATAGCGCTCTTTATTGCTCTGACCCAGACTTTCTATCTGCTGCACACACACATACAATGGTTTCCAATTTCCTTTTTGTAATGTGGCACATCTGGGATCACTTCTGCATGGCAATTTCAATACTGTCATTCTCTGCTTTCTGGTTTAATAAAGAAGGATTGAAAAGCCAATTTCTTCTTCTAAAAAAAACAAACAAACAAACTGCCAACCAAGGTTATAATACTTTTGAATGTTTCATTATAGTTTAGTTTTATTTAGTTTTGTCTTTTTTCCTTTAATTTAGTTAATTTTAATTAGTTTTCAGAGCAGGTTTGCTATTTTTTTTTTTTTTAAATTAGTTTTTGTTATTTTCTAAATGCTTAGTTTTAGTGTTTTTTATATCTCTTCTCTTCTTCTCCGTCGTATTCAAATAAATCCCAGACAGGACTCTGCTGCTTTCTCCCAACTTTAGTCTCCATGTTTCCAGGTAGAGTGGGAACCAGAAGACGACTGGAAACCACAAGTGAACATAAGTGACGGACCGTCAAGTGCCATATGGTGACAGCAGAGAAAACTGCTTGAGGGAAATAAATTGCTTTCGTAACAGTCCGACCTTGACAAAAACGAAAACGAAGGGAATTTTATCCATAATTTTTATCCATTTTAGTTAGTTTTGTAAGCACACAATACAGTTTCAGTTAGTTATCGTTTTTTTCTTTTAGTTATAGTTTTTATTTGTTTCAGTTAACAAAAATGTTTTTACAATTCTAGTTTTCATCATTTCGTTAGTTTTCGTTAACGATAATAACCTTGACCCTGACCCTCAACCCTCAGTTTGACACATCGATTCAGGTTGGACGGGGGCCTAAAAACGGCCTGAACATACAGAAAGCTCAGAATGCTTACAGATATGGAATCTACAGTTGCAGAAAAAATGATTAGACCATCAAAAGTCATCAAAAACAATGGTTATGCAATCAAGTACCAACTCCTGTGTGTATCATGTGACTAAAAGACAGATAGTTTTTATTTAATTCAGTTAACGAAAATGTTTTTATAATTCTAGTTTTCGTCGTTTCTTTAGTTTTTGTTAACGATGATAACCTTGCTGCCAACATACACACACAAACAGGCAGGAGTAATCCCCTTTCCATCCATGTGTGAGCTTGTTAAGCCACATGTGAAATGACAGTATTCCCATATGTGGATGAAGGTTAATGTGTTGTTAGTTTGACCTATTTTAGTAGAGCTGCTCTTTAGATTTAGATCTCCCAGGGAAAAGTAACCACAGGACAAAAATGCTGCCTGGTATGTCGGCATGTGTTTTAAAAACACGTTTCCATTGTCACAGAGGTTAACTGTAAAATATGCTGTAAATCAACAGTGTGAAAATGACAGGATGATATACTGGGTATCTATTATATGTTCACTCATGCACATCTTTCCGGTTTGTTGCAATTGATCTGTTTATTGGAATTGTACAACAGAGTAGGCCTATGTGTCCCAGTTTAAATGCCAACTATAAAACACAGACCTCGTTTCACTGTCCTCCATGGAGAGAATTCTTTAATTTGGGCTGTTATTCCATAAGGGATCCTGTCAGTGCACACTTTTCTCCCTGAATCGGTTCACTTCTGAGTCATACTTCAGCTTACTGAGCTTACTGTCTACACAGTCCTCATTTCTGTCTAACCCAGTTTTTGTCTAATAGACTCGATTTTGGGTTAATTAGTCAAAACATGGAGCGATGAAGTTGTCAGTTATTTTGCATATGTTGGATTTGACCTTGAGCTGCAAATTTCCCCCACCCTCTCAGAGTCTTTTACAGTTGTATTTAAGAATATTAGTACGTAATTCCTGCTTCCTTATGTCTGGTTTCCAACTTGGAAAGCCAGACCAACTTTACAAAAGTAAAGATGGCGGTGGCTAGGGATGGGAATTGAGAACCGGTTCTTTTTGAGAACCGGATCCCAGTAACTCCATTCCTTGGAATCATTTGCCTGCCTGCTTAAGGATTCTGCTTATCGATTCTGCCTTCGTTGTGCATGCGTGATGACGTCACGTGTACGCTGCATCATTTTGGTCAGAATGTAGACAACATGGTGTTGAGGCAGAAACGGTCTAAACAGACCACTCCAGGTCCAGCTGAACACTGTCAAAGCTTCCATTTCTTCTAAAGGGTGGAATCCCTCCAATATACTCAAACATTTGTCCACATGTGATTCATTTTATTCACTACTTAGGGACACTTGTGAATCTAGTGGCAGAGTGAACACCAGGCCGTCATCTGGGCCCAGTTCTGGTTCTGGTGTGGGCAACAAACGTCGTACCCCCTCAAATACAAGTTTCGGAAGGTAGGGGAAAGGAAATGAGGTGCACAACAACGGGAGTCGAGCAGAGTCGAACTGGTTTCACGTAGTGAAAATGCGGCAATACAGGAATTAGTAAAGCGTCATAAGTTTCACTTTCACTGCAACCCCCCCCCACAGGCATCATCTGTTATTATTATTTGTACATACTGTATATCAGGGGGGCCATACTCATTTTAGTTTGGGGGCCACTTTCAGCTAAATTTGATCTGAAGTGGGCCGAACCAGTAAAATAATAACATAATAATATATAAATAATATAAACTCCAAACATTTCTCTATATTTTAAAGTGAAAAAAGTCAAATTAAACAATGAAAATGTTCACATCTACAAACTGTCCTTTCAAACAATGTGAATAACATGAACAAACTGAAAGAAAAAGTGCAATTTTAACAATATTCTGCCTCAGTTTATCATTTACACAGGTACATTATAATGTACAGATCACAATGGATCAACAGATACACAAAACATTTAGTATCAGGCAGAATATTGTTAAAATTGCACTTATTTTTCTTAAGACATTTCAGGTTCTTCACATTTGTTCAGATTATTCACATTTTTTGTGAAATTATACTTTGTTCTAGTGTAAATACATGAGAATATTTACATTTACAAAGAGAAAATGTGGAGTTGTGAGTATTTATAGATTATTATGATAGAATTTTACTGGTCTGACCCACTGGAGATTGAATTGGTCTGCATGTGGAACTAAAATAATTGTTAATTTCTTAATGTCTATTTTTGCATTTCACAAATTCATCCCAAGGGCCAGATTGGACCCTTTGGCAGGCCGGATTTGGCCCCTGGGCCGCATGTTTGACACCTGTGCTGTATATGGTATAATTTCTGTGCAGAAATGGAAATATAAAAGACAGTTAATGCAAACACACCTGTTTGTACTCTTTTATTCTCTCACCCAATGAGAATCGATAAGATGAATCAATAAAGAATTGGAATTGTTAAATTCTTATCAATTCCCACCCTAGCTGTGGCTAACCTGGATAGAACTACAAGAGATATTTACCTCCGCCAAGGAGGTTATGTTTTTGCCAGGGTTTGTTTGTTTGTTTGTCTGTCTGTTTGTTTGTTTGTCTGTCCGTTAGTGTGCAACATAACTCAAAAAGTTATTGACAGATTTGGATGAAATTTTCAGGGTTTGTTGGAAATGGGATGAGGAAGAAATGATTACATTTTGGTGGTGATCGGGGGTGGGGGGGCCCACGGGGGGGGCACTGATCAGCCTTGGCGGAGGTCTGCGCTCTCCGAGTGCTTCTAGTGGTTATTAGAATAGGACAGTATAGAACAGAATTTGATAGCATTAACACATGGCACATACATTAGGATATTTCTTTTGAGGGTATTCAGGGACCAACTCCAGATCTTCAGCAGCAGAGTGGTTAAGAATAAACTTATATCTACCTGCTTTTAATGGCTGGGGAAATCGGATGGATGGATGGATGGATGGATGGATGGATGGATGGATGGATGGATGGATGGATGGATGGATGGATGGATGGATGGATGGATGGATGGATAGATAGATAGATAGATAGATAGATAGATAGATAGATAGATAGATAGATAGATAGATAGATAGATAGATAGATAGATAGATTAGCTATCTATAATAATAATAATAATAATAATAGCTTCCCCCTCTTAAATGTTCACGTTTTCACCATATACAGCTCTGTAGTGGCACGAATTTACTCTAACCTTTCCCAAAAATGTAGCGTATTATGGTCATAGAGAAGAGGTGAGAAATATTTGCTGATGTAAACTAAAGCTAAAACTGTCAGTGACATGTGGACCTGCTTTTGCATGGCTTCCTCTGCTGCTATCCTCAGCACCTTTCCTCTCCAAACCAAAAAAAAAAAGCTTTTCCTCTGATTTTGAGCTATGATGTCTTTTAGCCTTTATTACCTTAAGCTCATGAGTTCACAGCTCCCATTCTTCATTGTCAGGATCACTGCTGAGCCACAGTTTTTTAACCCTTTCATGCATACTGGTCACTACAGTGGAGAGCTATTCTACAGCTGTTCTCTTGTATATTCATGGATGTTGTTGTCCTTTTTTTTTTTTTTTTTTTTTTTACATATCTTTATTAAAGTTTTAAGACACTACATATCTTTTCTGACATGAACTGGTAACATAATGTAGATCTCCCCTGAGCATAAACCCCCAGAATCACAAGCTCTCCCCATGGTTTTCACACAAGTTATCAGTAAATACATGTTCCTGTGCGTCAAAAATTAAATGTGTAGTGTCCAGCTGAGTGGACATTTTTGCAACTTCATGAAAGATAGGTTCATAAGATTTTTTTTTTTTCATTATTATTTTTTATGCTTATTTATTTATTTATTTATTTACTTACGTATCTATCTATCTATCTATCTATCTATCTATCTATCTATCTATCTATCTATCTATCTATCTATCTATCTATCTATCTATCTATCTATCTATCTATCTATCTATCTATCTATCTATCTATCTATCTATTTTCAGAAGAAAATTTTCAATCACACTGTTTTTTCATGCCTAAAGAGGAATAAAAACAGTCAGGAAAAAAATTTTGATTAAGGTTCTCATAATTTGTGCATGAAAGGGTTAAGTTGTGTAACAAGAATACAGAGTTTAGCAGTAAATTAGCTCCACTAAATGGACTGGAGTCACTCCATACTCATTCTAGGGCTCTGACACTCTCATTATGTTCCAGTTAATTCACTGTCTGATGAGTCCAGTGCAGGACCTTTGTTGAAATTCAGTCAAATAGTCCAGGATGGTTTGACACTTTTTTCATCCACCAAACCCTTCTCACCATGTACCTGTGATTACAGAGCTTTTATCCAAATGATTAATATGAAGTATAAGACAATCCAGAGCTTTATGAAAGTCTCGGCTGGGGTTTCCCTCATTTAACCATCATTACAATATCTGTTGTGTATCATCTCTTTTGTAAAATCCTAAAAATCAGTAATGAATAAATGACCTGGTGCATCAGTGTAGACCAGGGGTGTCAAACTCATGTTCTTTCAGGTTCCACATTCAGCCTGATTTGATCTCCAGTGGGTCGGACCAGTAAAATAATAGCCTAATAACCTATAAATCAGGGGTGTCAGACTCATTTTAGTTCAGGGGCCACATTAAGCCAAATTGGATCTGGAGTGGGCCGGATCAGTGAAATATATAAATAATGTCAACTCCAAACTTTCCTCTGTTTTAGAGCAAAAAAAAAAAAAGTAAAATTACATTATGAAAAGGTTTACATCTACCAACTATCCTTTATAGCAATAACATGAACACTGAAATTTCTCAAGAAAACTAAGTGCAGTTTTAACAATATTATGTCTCAGTTTATCATATATACATGTACGTTACAACTTACAGATCACAGTGGATCAACAAATGCACAAAACATTTGAATAACAGGAAGAATATTGGTAAACTTGCACATCATACATTTGAAAATGTTCATATTTGTTCAGGATTTTTGTGTTTTAGTATAAATACAGTAAAATGACATGAAAATCTTTACACTTACATAGAGAAAAAATTTGAGTTATGAGTATTTATAGGATATCATAATAGTATTTTAGTGATCCGACCCACTTGAGACTAAATTGGTCTGTATGTGGAACTGAACTAAAATGATTAATGTCTTCAGTGTAATTTTTGCATTTCATATATTCATCCCCCAGGCCAGACTGGACCCGTTGGCGGGCCGGATTTGGCCCCGGGCCGCATGTTTGACACTTCTACTAATAAATAATGACAACTCCAAATTTTTGTCTTTGTTTTAGTGCAAAAACCCCATTAAATGATGAAAATGCTTTTATAAACTATCCAAACAAAAAAGATGTGAATAACCTGAAAAAAACTGAAATTTCTTAAGAAAAATAAATGTAATTTTAACAATATTCTGCCTCCACTTCTCATTTGTCCATGTGCATTATGGATCAGATCTACAAAGACACTAAACACTGAGGAACAGGCAGAAAAGAGTTCAAACTGGGCTGAATTTTCTTTAGACATTTCAGGTTGTTCATATTTGTTCAGGTTATTCACATTTTGTTACAGGATAGTTTGGAAATGTCAATATTTTGCATAATTGAATGTTATTTTTTGCACTAAAATAAAGACAAATATTTGAGGTTGTCATTATTTATAGGCATAGAGTAATATTTTTTTCGTATCAAACCCAGTAGAAAATCTGCAGTCATTCTTTTTTGTCAGTTATTCTGCTGTTATTATTTGACTGTAGATCATATTAGTCTGTATGTGGAACTGCAACTAAAATAAGTTCCACAGCCTGGACTGTGGAACTTTTACACTTTGTAAATTCATCCCACGGGCCGGATTGGAACCTTTGGCGGGATGCATTTGGCCCCCGGGCCGCATGTTTGACACCCCTGGTGTAGACTCAGCAAACCCTCTGAGCTGCAGTCAGCAGCAGTAGTGCACAGGGAACAGGTCGGACTGCAGACACAGCTGCCTTTCAGATGGTGCACCCCTCTGCTCTACAACAACACACTAAATGCATACAGCATGTCCACATGCAGGATTTCCTTGAATGATGGGCTTTGTTGTCCTGTAATCTAAAGTGTTTGGACCTCCAAATTAAAAAACTATTGTAGAATTATTCAACAAATAGCAGAGAATCCATGTCAAGTTTGACCTAAACGCTGTGATTTTTCATAGTGTCCAGACGAGTGGACATTTTTGTAACTCCATGAAAAATAGGGTCATAAAAAAATTTCAATGACATTGTTTTTTTTTCAGGTTCTGATAATTCATGCATGAAAGGGTTAATATCCAATAAAGGCTCACAGTTTTTCCCCACTGCTGGTGAACTGTTGCATTTTGGGGTTACAGGCCAATCCACTGTGTTCCCATGGTAACAACGATGGAAATCCAGACAGGACTTAACAGCAAATTGTTTTTAACAAATAAGGACCAATTGACATTTATAATGATGCTTTATTGTAATTATAACATTATCTGCAAAAGGCTGTGAATGAAGAATCAAAGCTCTGTGCCAACGGGATGATTTTCAACATTAACCCTTAAAGACCCCAAACTATTTTTATCACAACTTCCAAATTATTTTTTCTCTTTGTCTAGATGCTTTTGGTCAGCTCTTAATGTTTGGGCTTTTATGGGTTAATATGAAGTAAGCTTCACTGTAAAAAACAAACAAACAAACAAAAAAAAAACTAAAAAAAACGGTAATATTCTGGCAGCAGGGGTGAAAAATATTGTTAAATAATGGAAAACAACCATCTCATAAAAATCTGGTAATTTTCTATAATTAAAATACAGTTTTTTTCCCTAACTTTACATGAGATTTAGCTTTTTTTTTTTGGACTTTTTAATGTTTAATAAAGAATTAAAACAATCACATTACCTATAAATTTAAAAAAAAAGAAAAAAAAAAAAAAAATATATATATATGTATATATATATATATATATATATATATATATATATATATATACTTTTCAGTGAGACAAAGTTGTACAGTCCACTGATAAAAACTGTATTTGGACAGTTTATCAGTGCTTATACATGTTATACATTCACAAAAATACATTTATTCATCATTTTTGTTGTGAAACCTCCCGTAATTACACAAGATATTTGTCAATTAATAAACAAGTCTTGTTAAACTTACAGAGCAAATACTTCTTTAACGGTTAATTGTCAGCAATTTTATCTCATTTTGTATATATTTTTTTACAGCATTAAACTTTAAATCAACAGTTTAATCTCATGAATAGAAAAGAAATATTTGTGAAATTATGATACATTTGCAAATGTATTTTAACTGTATTTTTCTGTGAAAAAAGACAAAATTTCGTTTAAAAAATTGAAATTTTTTGGTTATTCACAGTTACAGTTTTTTCATGTTATTTTACATTTGACATGTAACATCACAGTCTATTTTTGTCATTTCGTTTATATTTTCCTGTATCTAGAAAATACAGGAGAAATTTGTAAAATAAACAGTGAAAATTCCGTTAAATTACAGATTTTTTTTTTTTTACAGTGTTTAAATGATACATGACATGGATATGTCATTATACAAATGTTGCTTCAGATGATTACAGACTTACACTTACTTTAACCTGCACCCAGCTTTTGGAATGCATTGTTCTTATTTTGCACTGCTGTCCTTCTTGCTATTAGGTTAACATTTCTACTGACTTCCCTGCACTACTTGACAGCTATAACACAGCCTAACAAATATCTGAGCCTTTACTGAGCTGAATTTTTTTTTTTTTTTTTTTTTTTTTTTTTACCAACGAATCTTAAACCAGCCTCATTAATAAGAAGATCTGACAAAATTCATGTGACAAATTGCTGACACACCATCTGCATCATGACCCTTGGTCCATTGTCATAGCCTTTAACTAGTCTATTAAACTGAAAGATTGCAAGATTATATTAAATGCAGTTTGTAAACTTAAAGGTTTAAATGTTTTATAGGCAATGTACTGTACTGTACTGTTTTTTTTTTTTGTTTGTTTGTTTGTTTTTTTTACATATCTTACAAGAGTTAAACATTTTTTTCTACTTTTTTGTAAATTATGCAATTTGCTAGGTGTCTGATGTGTAGATTTTTCCAGGATATGAAAGAATGAATAAATATGCAAAATGCCATATGTCACACATCTAGATTTTCTAAGTTTGTATCTAATATGTCAAAACATGAAATATCAAAGATGCTCAGACTGTTGGAAAAGATCCAATCCAAGATCTTCAGTCAAATAGGTTGCAGGATATGATGTCACAGATATTATGTGGATTTACTGTTTTCTTTATCATTTAGGACAGGGGTGTCAAACTCATTTTATTTCAGGGGCCACATTCAGCCCAATTTGATGTCAAGTGGGCCAAACCATTAAACTAAAAGCATAAAAACCTTTAAATAATGACAACTCCAAGTTTTTCTCTCCCTTTTTAGTGCAATAAAAAAACATTAAATTATGAAAATATTTACATTTACAAACTACCTTTTCACAAAAAAGATGTGAATAATCGGAAAAAAATTAATTTCTTAAGAAAAATAAGCTAAATTTTAACAATATGATGCCTCAACTTATTACTTGTACATTTGCATTACACACAATGTTACACAAAGATAATATTGTTGAAATTTTGAAGTTTGGAACGTGTAACTAAAATAAGAATGTCTACAACATTATGTGGCAGCTTATTAACACAACTTACAAATCAGATCTACAAATCCATAAAACATTTAGTAACAGAATATTGTTTAAATTGTACTTAATTTTCAGGTTGTTCACATTTTATTGTAAGCGTTATTTTACTTTAGATCACACTGGGCTCAAACCAGTTCAACACTCTTGACTGTTAATATCTTCAGGATAATTTTTGCAGTCCATAAATTCATCCCGTGAGTCAGATTGGACCCTTTGGTGCCAGATTTGGCCCCCGGGCTGCATGTTTAACACCTGTGATTTAGGAGATATAAATATATCCAAAGATCTGATTGGCAAGCTTCGGGATACTGTCAGTTTTTTTTTTAGAAACACAAACATATCAGCGCCTTGGGAAGCCCCATGCTTTATATCTATTCCAGTTGCATGTTTTGTGCAGTGTGTATACAGTTATTAAAGATACAATAAATAATGGTAATATGAGAATTAACATACAAAATCTGAGGTAAGAAAGAAGGCATGTGTGTAAAGGAAATAAGAGTGAGTAAAAGATGAAGTATTTTGGACTGCAGAGACTAATATCTATATATATTCTGCTATCAGTGCCCATAGGCAAAACACAGAGCTGAATTTGACCCTAATGAACTCGGATGTGGATGTGTGTGGGTGGTAGTTTCATCCTCCATGGATGTGCTCTCACCTGTTGCCCCACTCCCCACTCATCACTTTCTTATGTTCACTCTACCTCCAGCTCTGTCTCCTTCACTAGGGAATGTAACTGTGCCTCTAATGCACACAAACACAAACTCATCAGCTGTACGGCCTGATCACAATGCAGGGTACCAGAAAGGGTGCACATACAGATAAAAAATAATAATAATCCTCTGTCAAAAAATCAGACAGGCCATTTTATTTGTCTGATATTTCTCTTTTAAAGTCCAAAATATTTTTGTGTTATGGTGTCTACTAAAAATTTCGCAGGCTTGTACCCCTGTCAAATCAGGAATTATTGGGTGTACGGACACTACAGCCTAATAGCCTCCATATTTAATGCCTCCAAAGATATACAAATGTTTCAGCACTCAGGATAATCATGCATTGTTTATTGCATAGATGTCGTGTCCAAAGCATGCGTGCTGAAAAATTCCATATATTGACAGAAACAATAAAATTACACCCACATATTTTGAATATGGTGTACGGACACTACTTGGTGTACGGACTCTACAAGATTGGAATGGAAATCTGGCTTACCACATGGTGGCATCTCTGTTAGATCTGTAACTAAGTCTTCCTGGTACAGGAGGAAATAAACATTTGTCAACAAGTTAGAACAATATATCTATAAGGCATATAGGCCATATTATTGATGGAAGTATATTGGTGTACGGACACTACATGAATTTTGGTGAACAACACACCATTGAAAACATGCGGTTCGACGTAAACATCCGTTTGCCACATTGTTACCAAATTTTCTGCAGCCAGGGAGCAGACCAACATCTGTCTAGTTGTGCATATTTAGTCCTAATAATACTGAAATAACAGGTTCCCATTCTGTTATTACAATTAAAGGGCTGTAAAAGAAGGGTTTTCACAACAAAATGGTTGATTGTCTTAATACTGAAAATAAGAATTGATAATCAAACAGCTGTTCAACAAAAATGATCAATAAATGAAAAGCAATGTGATGTGTGTATTTTGTAATAAAAAAGACACAGGAGTTGAGTAGTAATTATTAATTGTGTTACAAAACATTATGTCCAATAATTTTGCTCTCTTATAACAATAAAATTGTGCACACGTTTTCACGCTCATTGGGTCGCCATTTTATCAGTTTTTATCTGATTTTCTTCAAATTTGGAGGATTGTAAGATCTAGTAATAAGATGGCCAAAGAAACATTTTGGGAATGGTTCTGGGGGTATCTGTTTGTAATACTGATTAATAACTGATGCAAATATACTTGTACACCTTGATTATGATCAGGCCGTTTATGTTAAAACACGCTGAATGCGCTTCATCACATTAATTCACCACCATGCTACCAAACATCCGCCCCATCCTCATGCTGACAGAACAGCTATGTGAGTTAACATTGCATAAGCCAAATACAAGCCCAGGACAGTGTTGAGCTCCTGTCAGCCTGCCAATGTGATGTGGGATCACATTATGTAAGGAGATTCCACAACACTTCATAAACCTCCTAACCCGGCAGCTGCTGCTCTAGTGGGAAATGGGACCACCCAGATTCTCCATGCAGTGGCACTGCAACAGCCTGCAAATCAATATGCACTGCCTACTGCAGGGATGCTTCACAGAAAACTCCGATTGTCTTACTCTCGCACAGACCCTGTTCAATACACAGCCTAACTGTAAATAGAAGAATGCCACTGTTGTGACCTAAACAAGATTCTGCAGTTATTTATTTCTTTATACAACTACAGTCTTATTTGGTCATTAAAAATGAGTGAGAAATATCTACAAACAATATGTTTACTGCAGTCTTCAACATATTTGGATCCAACTTACTAACTTACTAACAACTTAACTTGGAACTCATGTATTACTGTGTGTTGATCCTGGCGTCATTAATCTGCCCTAAAGCCTCTAGAATCATTGTATAAGTATTCGCTTCAGATCCATGACAAGAAAAGGCGAGCATTCCACCACTGCTCAATTTTGTCCAAATATAAGATCTTAAACTCTTAAAATGTAATCATGTATACAAATGTCTGTCTGTTGTTTAAGGTGATCCATAATTCTGCTGCTCCTCCATTGAAAAGGTTTATTTCTTGGAATTCTGGGAAAACATCTCAAATTACTCGATCAACAACACGTGGCGAGTGCAGGATTCCAAGACACAAAACAGCATTTGCAAATTCATCGTTTTCATGTGTGGCCATGCGACAGTGGAACACATTACCAACAGAACTACAAACAATTACAAACTATCACATATTCTCCCGCATGGTGAAAAAGCAGCTACTGTCAAACCAAACCTGTAGATATAATGTAATGTGATGTAAACATGTTTAGAGTGTGTGTGCCAGACTGCAGTGGGACATAAGAGTGAATGGTTGGATGGGAATGAATATTTTACATAGATAGAGTTATAAATATGTATTTTTTTTTTACTGTTTTTTAATGTTTTAGTTTTTTATTAATGTCTGTTTTTTAATGATATACAGATTGAGTTATAAATATGCTTTTTTTTTTTTTTTACTGTTTTTTTAATGTTTTAGTTTTTATTAATGTCTATTTTTTTTTTTTTTTAATGATAACATCAGCCTGCCCAGGGACTACAGGTGGAAATTAGCACCAGTGCTAGAACCTGGCACACTACATCTCTCCTTTTTAAGGTTAATGTATATTGTGCATTGTCCCTGTCTAAATAAATAAATAAAATGAAAATGAAAAAATGTATGTCACAATAATCATCTGTGTGAAACACAACAGCAGCAGTGAAATAAAGGAAACAATTCTTAAATTCCGGAAAATTGTAGTAATAATTATAATAATAATTATTATTGTTGTTATTAATAATAATTATTCATATTAATATTAATTAATATTAATAATACTTTTAATTGATATGAGATGATTGATAGGTTATTCGTTTCAAATCTACCGCAGTTAATTCCTTCTTTATACAACTAAAGTCTTGTTTGGTCATTAATACTGAATGAAAAACATTGTTTACATGCAGTAAACCAGCTAACCAAATATAAAATTATATCCTTTATGTCCAATGTCAACATTTCTGAAACAAAAATCTTTCAGATCAACAATTCTAGATATGTGTATGTATATCCACATATGGTACATAATAGATAGTGTTATGTAACTTGGCAGGATCTAATGGCAGAAGTAATATGCATGAGTATGTTTTCATAAGTGTAAAAAATTCTAAAAACAACATTATTGTGTTTTATTATTTTATTTCTACCTCTGCCATGTTTATAGTAGTCCAGAACAGATTTCCACTTTTTCTTTTGTCTGTTTTACAGCAGGTGAGATCAGTGTTATGGTGCATTACTATCACCTGCTAAAACCCAGACCATAAAACCCAGAATGGACGAGACAATCACTGGCTTTAACATTCCATAAGGAGATTTATATCATTGTATCATTTACATTCTCTTGAATCATTTTTATCTTGTTACATATCATATTTCACATATAGGCAAACATTTATAAACTCATCCAAACCACACTCTTCTATTATTTTAGTTTGGAAAATTATTTTACATATCATCATCATAATAGTTATGTGTTTTACTCTAACAGTTGGTGAGTCACTGTCTAAACCTACAAACATACATGAGTCAGGATGTGATCCAGAGTCTAGTGCAAGTCCAGGGTTTTGTATATTTCCACCACCCACAACAACTGCCTCCTGTCTGAGGAAAGGCATATAAGTAGTGGATCCACCAATGACAAACACACACAGACAGATGAAATGATACCAATTGGTGGAAAAAAAAAAGGAGAAAAAAACTAAGACATGACTGAAAAAACACTGCAGATTTAAGATATGACTTGAAATAAGGCTTTACAATATAAGAAAATAAACGGTGGCAAAATTGAGGCTTTCATGCTCAGTGTGTTTACATGACAATTTTTATTCCTGGTTTAATCTCATTAAAGGTTAGATCCTATTTCAGATGCCCATGTAAACACCTTATTCCAGTTGAAAAAGAAAAGTTCGGATTAAATTTAAACCTGATTAAAGTAACTGGTTTAATCCACTTTTGAATCCGGTCTAAATTCTTCCTGGGACATGTAAACCCTTTATTCCGTTTGGACTTTATTCCTTCCATTCTGCACATGCTCGTTGCCTTGTCCTGTCACGATGACGCACACATTCTGCGCTGGCGGAAGAATATGCACTGTAGTCTAGTCAACCCAAACTGTTCCAGTGGGCGATTCTGATAGGATCTACCAGCCTGGAAAACCCTGAAGGAAGAGTTCACCACTTGTTTTTGATTCATTCATTTGTCATGCACTAATGAGTTCGATAAGTGTTCAAATCAGTTTGCACTGCAGTGCACCGATTGCCTTGTTCTCACAGCCCTTCGGTTAGCTTAGCTTAGCCTAGCTTAGCATAATGGCTTCATTCCTATGGTCAGATGTAGCCAGGCTTTTAGAGGTGATCTGTAGTATTTTATGAGTGATTTTGTGAAATTCAGTTCTCCCTAATCATTACTTTAGCCCGGTGGGGTCAATATGATCACAAATTGAGGCTCAAATCATGGCCATGTGACTTACTGCACTAATAAAATCTGGGGAAATAAAAACTAATGCAAAGCTAAAACGGTAAAGCAAAGCTAATTTAGCGCATGTATCCCTTCCAACAAAAAGATTTTCCAACTTCCATCAACACAACAGTCCCAAGATTGTATGAGTGCAGTAATTCGCCGATCTAAAGAAATAATTGGAGAGAATCGAATTTCAGAAAATCACTGACAAAAGACAACAAATCACCTTTAAAAAATTGGCTACGTGTGAGCATGGAAATGCAGCAACTATGCTAAGCTAAGCTAAGAGAAGGGCTGTGAGAATTGAATAAACGTTTCTCATGTAAACCTTTATTCAGGTTTAACATTTCCACAGAAACAGAAGAGAAAGTACTTTAGTTCCGGATTAATTTCTTCTGGAAAAATAAATCGGATTTAAAAAAACATCATGTAACCGTAATGACTGATGGGCATGGCTTTGGTGAAGGAAAAGAAGGAATAATAAAAGCAGCAGTGTTTTAGAAAGAAAAAAATACACAAAAAGATTGAATCTAACCAGAAACCTCCTTATCTCAGCCTATGAAAGAAAAGAAACTCATCTTTGTCAGTGGACTTATGTCCTCTGCTCCTGCACAGAAAGCCCAGCCTCTGTCCTGACTGTTCAGACTCACAGATTCCAGAGGAGCTTCACCTAATCTCAGCTGGAGGGGAAATGGAAATGGGATGCTGCTAAAGTTCACCCGTTCCTGGGCTTTTGTTTCCTCTATTGTTAGTCACAAATAGCTTCAGACAATAATATCTGCTTTTATTGCAGCATTCCCAAAGAAACACTTTAGCTAAAATTTCCTTAGGGGGTCGAATGAGTAGCCATGTTTGTCAAAAAAAATAAAAAAAATTGTAAGAAATGCATAGAACTGTGTTGAAATAATGCTAATCCATTTGTGCACAGACTACTGATATTTGACAGTGGAAGCTATATTTTCAGAAATATTGGATTTTGAATAGCACGTGTATGTGAAAACTTTTGCTGGTGGACGGATGTGACATTACCCGTGATGATCTGGTCAGTACCAGTACTTTATTAGGAATAAACTTATAGACTTACTATTGCTAATTCTCCTCTTATTCATAAATGTTAGCATTGTGGATCTAAAACAATAACAGCTGACACAAAAACACAAAATGTGGCAGTGGACGGATGTGACATGGTTGTTCCGGATCCCATCATACTGATGCTCGGCAGCCATGTCACCGTTTCCACAAATGATCCCTGTACAAAAACTAGGATCAGAATTATTTATTGTATAGTTTATCATCATACTAAAGAAGAAATAACAATATAGAATTGTTATTTCTTTATAAAAATGCTTATTATTTGAAAAATGTTGATTTCAAAAATGACGTGTCACATTCTTAATGTATGTATTGGCGTAACATAAGCAGGATGGATCAGCACCATACTCCATATTGCAACCTGTAAAAATAAGACATGTGATATGTAGTATATAATCTGCTAAGAAAAATTGGGGAATCTAAAAGAATAGAATATTTGTTTTTCAGGTAAATTCAGTTCAAATATAACTTGGCCATTTGTGACATGAAAATATAGCATTAATTGTGATGAAATTGGACATTTTTGAGCTGAAAACATAGTTCATATGACCATCAACATGTTGCAACAGAACTGAAATCCTGTCCATTTGCATAACTTGCATTTACCAACACAAAGTTCCTTTGGGGATTCACTTACAATGATTTCTTATGCACAAAGACAGAAATAAGACCTCTAAGCAAATTTTAGCTGACTTTTATTCCACAGCAGTGCACTTTTCACAATGTATTCAGGTCAGTTTTGGGGGGATAGTCACTCTGATGGGGAAGGTCAGTTTGCACTACAGCTGCAACAATTAATCGATTTAATTGACTAAAATTTATCAAAGAAATTATTTCATTACAATTTTCACCAGAGCTGCACAATATATCGTTTGAGCATTGTCATCGCAATGTACGTGTGTGCAATAGTCACATCGCAGGTCCTGCAATGTAGGAGGCAAATGAACTCGACATTTTCTCATCTGAGTTCAACCTGGTACCTGACACACACTGAGCGCAGCCATCCACCAATCACAACTGTTCTTAATCAGTTTGCCAAAGCAGACCACGACCCTGCACATGGAGTGAGACACTGGAAACAACTTTGAAAAATGAGCAACGAACAAGAGAAAATGACAGAAATGGAAGACCTGGTGCCAAAAAGAAAAGCAACATCAGTTTTCTGGAATTATTTCAGCTACAAGAAGAGCGTTACTGCAACACGTGTTCTGTGGCGACAGTGCCTTCCACCTGTCACCACAACGAGAGTAAGCCTGGGTATCATGGCCAATTTCCATAATCGATTCGATTTCGATTCGTAAGGTTCTGAATCGATTAATCACGATTCAATTCGATTTGATCCAATATCGATTCGATTCAGTATTAATTGATTGATTCAGATTAATTTAGTGATACCAAAGTACAATTTTGAGTTGTAACCTGCTTATTTGACGACGGCAGTCATGCAACACCTCAATACTGGTATCAATATTGATATTAGAAAGGAAATAAATAAGACATTTCAGCAGGAAGTAGCTGAGTCTGCTCTGAAATAAGAAACATTGATCGGACTTCTGTGTCATCTTTATTCTGTTTTATGGCTGGTGGCTTTTACTCACTGCATGTGGGGGGGGGGGGTAGCGTAGCGTAGCATAGCAGTCAGACATTGTCGCTTTACTATTCATCCAACTTATTATTCCAAGAACAACCGGCTTCTGCGACTTGCCTCGGAGAACCTCTGGGCGGCCAGTTCCTTCACACTGCAGGTTCCAGTTTGATTTAAGGCCGGGAGGGGTTTTCCCCACCCTTCCTCTGCGTCTTTTCCGCGCCAGAGCCGTTGTGAGCGAGACGCCCCATCTTCCTCAGGTGTTCGCAAGACGGAGCCAGCCGCGCTTCCACGTACTCCCGGTCTGAAAAATTGATCTCATCTACTTTTAATCGATTACGCAAAATTAAAACGAAATCGATCTAAGATCGATTAAAGTGATTTTTTTACCCAGCCCTAAACGAGAGGAAAAGGAACTCATTTGTTTGACCATTTACGTTGGCACCACACACCTATTATATCCTCCTGAGTAGTTTTTCATATTGCAATATATATCGCAGGGTTAAAAAAATCACAATGTCAGTTATTTCCAATATCGTGTAGCCTTAATTTTCACTGAATTGAAGCTTTGTTTCCTTAATTCTGCTGCTGTTAAACATTGGTTCCACTGTTGTGTTTCAGACGGACGCTTATTGTGACGCACGTGACGCCAGGATCAACACAAACAACATGGAGCATAACTCAGATGAGACAAGGACAAGTGGGCAGAAAATGTCTATATGTTCACTTTTCTACATTGGAACCATCACTTAATGCTTTAAACTATGAAACTTTAACACAAACATTACAAATATTAGTCTGTATTTTTTTCAGTTGTATGTTAGTTCCATGTTCAGTTCTTAAGTTAGTAAATTGAATCCAAATATGTTGAAGACTGCAGTGCACATATTGGTTGTATATCTGTAGATATTTTTACCTCCGCCAAAGAGGTTCTGGTTTTGCCGGTGTTGGTTTGTCTGTCTGTCTGTCTTTCTGTCTGTTGTGTGTCTGTGTGCAAGATAACTCAAAAAGTTATGGACAGATTTGGATGAAAATTTCAGGAAATGTTGATACTGGCACAAGGAACAAATGATTAAATTTTGGTGGTGATCGGGGGGGCACTGATCTGCCTTGGCAGAGGTCTGCGCTCTCCGAGTGCTTTTCCAGTTATATATACTACTGTATACTATATATGCTACTGTTGTTCTTGTTATTGTTGTTATTTCAATATATAGATTTTTTACATATCCTTTTCCTTTGATACTTTTTGTGGTTGTTGTTTCAACTGGTTCTGGAATAAAGGACAAGTCATTTGTCATTTTTAGACACGTCTGTCACAATTTTATTTTATTTTATTTTTTTCATTTATTCAAATAATCATTTAATTGAATAAAAATGAAGAAAATAATCAATAAATTACTTGATTACAAAAATAATCAGTAGTTGCAGCTCTAGTCTGTACTGGTATGGGTACATTGGTGGTGAGGGAATAATTTAGAGGAGAGTTTCCCAACACTTTCTGAAATACATTTGTAGATTTTCACACAAATTTAAGTAGTACAGTTTAGCAGACGGTCTCACTCACACACACACACGCACACACACACACGCGCACACACACACACACACACACACACACACACACACACACACACACACACACACAGTCGGAGCAGGATAAGGAAGCTTTCTGACAGGAATGAGCTCATGCCATCTGAATGCTGTCCTGTGGAGAATGCTTTTCTGTGGCTTTCTCACAACTCTTCCCTTTTTTCTCAGACTATGTGTGTGCTCCACTCTCTCTCATAGAACTTGATCTCCTTGTTTGAATTCTTTTGTCCGTTTAATTTAGAGAGAATATGAGAAGCTGAAAAAGCTTAATTTGGGATTTAGTATCCCTAATCACCTAAACGCAGTATTTTCCTGCTTTAGAAATAGTGTTCTTCTGTTGCTACGAGGAAGATTTAGCTCTGTGTTTAATTAGTTTGTGTGTGTTTCAGTGTGTGTGTTCAAGCATGTGGGTAAACATTAAACTTGACAAATGGACGATGGTCTAAGTCACAGGTGTCAAACATACGGCCCAGGGGCCAAAACTGGCCCGCCAAAGGGTCCAATCTGGCCCATAGGATGAATTTATGAAATGCAAAAAATTACACTGAAGATATAAACAGTCAATCCTTTTATTTTAGGGCCCATACAAAGACCTACTTTAGTCTGAAGTGGGTCAGATCAGTAAAATACAGCCATAAAAACCTACAAATAATGACAATTCCAAATTTTTCCTCTGTTTTGGTGTAAAAACATGAAATTACATGAAAATGTGTAAATTTTCAAACTAGCCTTTCACAAAAAATATGAAAAACTGGAAATGTCCTGAGAGAAGTAAGTGTAATTTTACTAATATTCTGCCAGTTAATAAAATATTTGGTGTATTTTGCAGATCCATTGTGATCTGTAAGTTGTAATGCACATTTACAAATGATAAGCAGAGGCAGAATATAGCTAAAATTGCACTTATTTTTCTTAATAAATTTCAGTTTTTCCCTGGTTGTTCATGTTATTCACATTTTTAAAAGGACAGTTAATAGATGTAAACATTTCCATAATTTAATTTTACTTTTTTCACTATGAAACACATTGAAATGTTTGGAGTTGGCATTATTTATATATCATTATGTTATTATTTTACTGGTCCGGCCCCCTTCAGATCATATTGGGAGGATGTGGAACCTGACCTAAAATGAGTTTGACAGCCCTGGTCTAAGTCAGGCTCGATTAAGGTGGTCGAGGTCCCCCACATTAAGAATTTAGGCATTTTGAATGTGGATGGGATTGGATTTTTGTGTACAACTTCTGCACTTTCATTAGTCAAATCTAATCATTGAAACAACATAGAAAAATAAACCGGGATAGTTTTTGACACAAGTGACGTGTCTTGCAACATATGGTGCATGGTTTTATGCTATGGAAGTCTTAATAACCTTCCAGTTAACAGCAGACGTGGTACCATAAACACTCTGAAAATGGCTTTCAGACGTCTTTCCAACCACATATGGGCGCTTGACATCAGAGCGGCCTGGGCCTCCTTCATAATTGGGGTGTTTGCAGATATGTAATTGCAAACACACTTAACACAGCTGGAATGCTACTACTTTGAATTAGACAGAATTTACGTCAGGAGATTAAATATAAAGCACTTGTTGAGGAGAAACAAGCGGGTTTGATTTTAGTACTGTGTCGTCTTTGCACTTTTTACACATACACAAAAAATAGACATTTTTGCTAAAACAGTGCCTTTTAGGTGCTGCTCACATGTTTGGTAGATTTTTGTGGGGCTGGGTTTCTCATTTGAGGGTTAGTGTTACAGGGGCAGTGTACATGCTTACTATAGTTTTGAGCTTAATAGTCAAGTATAGGAACCAGGTTTAGTATAGTTTAGGGTTAAAAACATATGCACACATACTAACACAGGGGTGTCAAACATGCGGCCCGGGGGCCAAAACCAGCCCACGGGATGAATTTGTGAAATGCAAAAATTACACTGATGATATTAACAATCAAGGATGTTAAAATAATTTGAGGTCATTTTCATCTGAAGTGGGTCAGACCAGTAAAATACTATCATAACAAGAAAAGCACTCGGAGAGCGCAGACCTCCACCAAGGCAGATCAGTGCCCCCCCCCCCCCATCCGCAATCACCACCAAAATTTAATCATTTCTTCCTTGTGCCAGTATCAACATTTCCTGAAAATTCCATGAAAATCCGTCCATAACTTTTTGAGTTATCTTGCAAATAAACAAACACACATGCACACAAAGCAAAGCAAGCACAATACCTCCTGGTAGAGGTAATAAACTATATATATTGAAAACTACAAATTTTTCTCATTGTTTTAGTGTAAAAAAAAAAGTAAAATTACACAAATGTCAACATTTACAGACTAGCCTTTTACAAAAAATATGAAAAACCTGAACAAATATGAACAATCTGAAATGTCTTAAGAGAATTAAGTGTAATTGTACCAATATTCTGTATGTTACTAAATGTTTTGTGTATTTGTAGATCCACTGTGATCTGTAAGTTGTAATGAATATGTGAAAATGAGAAGCTGCAGCCAAATAATGGCATAAATTGTTAAAAGTGCACTTTTTTTCTTAATAAATTTGGTTTTGGTCATGGTTGTTCATGTTTTTCCACAGTTGTTTAAAGGATATTTTGCAGGTGTACAAATTTTGATAGTATACAGTAATGTTACTTTTTCCACTCTAAAAAATAGACATACAAATTTTGGAATTGATATTATTTATGTATTATTGTGTTATTTTAATCATCACTGGCCCACTGCAGGTCATATTGGGCTGTATGTGGCCCCTGAACTAACATGAGTTTGACATCCCTGAGCTAACACTTAGATTCTTTCTAAATAGAAACTTGAAATTTCCAAATGAGTACAAGAACACTGTGAAAATAAAACGTCAAACGGTCTCCTCATCCATTAACACGACCTCTTGGACAATAAAACAGCTTTTCACAAATTATCTGAGAAGACGCCACAAAGAGATGATCTTTCAAATAAGTTCAATGTTCACCCATATTCTGGAATATGTCAGAATTTATTTGAAATAGGTGTTTCCATTCTCCCTTATGCACATTTTGTTATGAAATCACAAGGCTTGGACCCAAATGTACGAGACTGACACAGAACAACTTAGTTTGAGTATTTATTACTCAAATAAAAAGTACAAAAGAATCTTCACAAAAACAGTTCACACAAAAATCTTTTCGGTCGAGGAATCAAAAAATATTATCAAAAGGCTCTTCACAAGTGTGGAATCAAAAAAATTAACAAAAAGATCTTCTCAAACAAGGTATTAAAAATTCTAACAAAAAAAGTCTTCACGAACATGGTATCAAAAATCTAACACAAAAATCCTCTCATTCGAGGAATCAAAGTACAACAAAAATTCTTCACAAAATGTGGAATCAAAAATCTTACAAAATGTTCAAGCAGCACAGGAGAAGGTCGAGGGAGTTCTTATCTTGACAAGCGTGAAAGACGCACTGACAACAGACGCGAGGAGAGGAGGGAATATAAAGGGTGGAGAGGTAATAAGTCCCAAGGAATCGGAGGACGCAGACAAGACAGACATAGTGCACACAGACGAACAAAACCCCTCACCAAAATAAAACAGGAAAGGAACAAAACCAACTAACATAAATTACTAGCACCACTGAGGGCGGTGCGTCACACATTTGGAAAAAATGAATAAATAAATACAAAATAAAGGTCACAAAAAAGTTATTATTATTTGTTGTTTTTTTTAAATTGTTTTCCAGTGCAATAATTCAAGATGTCCATTACACATATTTATTGAAATCCACCTACTGTCTGGTGCTGACTGATTTTTTTTCATTGCTTTTTAACACCCTAAGCAGCCCAGCTGTCCAAATCAAGTCACCCTCCAAAGCAGCAGGATTTGTGAGTTTATGGAATCACACTAGATCTAGCGACAGTGTTGCCTGGCTTTACTGGTGGAAGCATTTCTACTGTCACACAGTACATACTGTCATGCTGCTCAATGCTATTTTAATAAATGGAAACTGGCAATGCAAAAGCACACACCCGTGTACCAATGGCACACAAAAACATGTCATCCTCAGTGAACATATAGAGACTGATCTCATGAAATGGCCTTTCACGTGTTATTCTAAATCACAGGTGTCAAACATGTGGCCCGGGGGGGCAAATCCGGCCCTCCAAAGGGTCCAGTCCGGCCCACTAGGATGAATTTGTGAAATGTAAAAATTACACTGAAGATATTAATAATCAAGGATGTTAAAATTGTTTTAGGTCAATTCAGTCTAAAGTGGATCAGACCAGTAAAATATTATCATAATAACCTATAAATTATGAAAACTGTAAACTTTCCTCTTTGTTTTAATATAAAAAACAGTAAAATTAGAAAAAAAGTTACATTTACAGACTATCCTGTCACAAAATATATAATATCCTGAACAAATATGAACAATCTGAAACGTCTTAAGAGAAGTATGTGGAATTTTAACAATATTCTGCCTGTTACTAAATCTTTAAGTTGTGATTCACATGCATAAATGATAAACTTAGATGTAATATTGTTAACATTGCACTTTTTTTCTTCAGAATTTTCAGGTTGTTCATATTTGTTCATGTTATGTTCAAGTACGGTTCGTAGGTGTGAACATTTTCATAATGGAATTTTAGTTTTTTCCACTCAAAAACGTAAAGAAAACTTTGGACTTGACATTATTTATCAGTTCTTATTTATATTATTTCACTGGTCCGGCCCACTTTAGACCATATCAGGCTGAATGTGGAACTGAACTAACATGAGTTTGACACCCCTGTTCTAAACCATTTGATCACATGTCAATTTACATCAAGATCTCCGGTTCACATAACTGTAACCGTTGACCCTAACCAAGGTTATAATAGTTTTGGATTTTTCATTATAGTTTAGTTTTATTTAGTTTTGACTTTTTTTTCTCTAATTCAGTTAGTTTTAATTTAATTTATTTTTAGCTTTTAGAGCAGGTTTGCTAGTTTTTATTAGTTTTTGTTATTTTCTAAATGCTTAGTTAGGGACCGAGCCGAAAGGTAAGGCCCTCTCACACAGTGAGAGGCCTTGCCTGCAAGCAAGGCCCTATTGTTAATCGTTCGTTTTCATATTATTTTTTTTCCCGACCGCCACTTTGGGCTGGATTTTGACCCCCTAAACATGCTCAAAAACTCACCAAATTTGGCACTCATGTCAGGTCTGGCAAAAAATTTGATAAAATGTAAAAATTAACCCCATAGGTGCCAAAATGAGCTCTCCAGCACCCCCTAGATACACAAAATCGGCCCTAGTGCCCAGTAGGAATGTCGTAGAAACATGAAACCAATGCCAAAATTTTCGTCTCATCGAGCCCGACAAATCACGTGCTAACACTCATGACCTAACTCCAACAGGAAGTTCAGAATTTGCCTTTGAAATAAAATGCTCAAATTGCAAACTTCCAGTAGGAATGTCGTAGACACACAAAACCAATGCCAAAACGTTCGTTTAATCGAGCCCAACAAATCACATACTGACACCTATGAGCTATCTCCAACAGGAAGTTCGCAATATGCCTTTCAAAATAACATTTTTAAAACTAACTCCGATGACACTGTTTGTCATATTGACTTCTAAATAGCACCAAAAGATAGAGTTAACCCTCCTCAAAAAAGTGATCTCGTACTTTTTCCAGAACTGTCTTAGGTTTTTTTTTTTTTTAGAAGCCCACAAAGTTGCCATGTTTGGAACTCATTTTTCACTTTGGAGTTTTTCCCCACATGTGATATATCTATCCATTCATGGGACTCAGCACAACTCTCACATGCAAAAATTTTTGAGATACGATGTGCGGTTATTGATTTATAGTAATTTGTTTATTTTCCTACTTTTTCCACTTTAGACTGCAATTTGACCCCCTTAACATGCTCCAAAACTCACCAAATTTGCCATGTATGTCATGGCTGGTGAACACTTTGAGTCAATATCAAAATTAACCCCTTGGGTGCCAAAATGGACTCTGTAGCGCCACCTATGTACTAAAAAACACACAAAATCTGCCCTAGCGGCCAGTAGGAATGTCACAGAAACATGAAACAAATGCCAAAATGTTGGTCTGATTGAGCCGACAAATTATACACTGACACTCATGAGCTAACTCCAACAGGAAGTTGGCAATCTGCCTTTGAAAGTTACTCTACGTTTCTGCAATTACTGCTTATTCATTTCAGACTTTTGACACAAAAGTTATACCTCATTAAATTCCCACAAGTCTGCAGAATCCAAAAGTGAAAGAATTTTCAGATACGACCTACGGTTATGGAATAATGGCAATTTTTTGAAGACTATGTTTAGTTTCACTTTTCACAATGACAAAATCCCTATATAAGGCGTACCAGTGCAGCTCTCCATGTGTTTGATAATAGACCAGTGGTTAAATCACTGCACTAATGTGCTGGAGGCATGAGTCCAAACCCCTGGCAGGGCACTGACCTTTTTTTTTTTTTTTTTTTTTTTTTAATTCCCCACCTCTCACATTTTAAAACACATTTTGCTGCATTGTATTGTGGATATTGGACATTTTGCACACATTACAAAGTACACGGAGTACATTTTTTCAAAATAAAACCCCTATTAAAAATAATGCATAATGTCAATTACATAACTTCTTTTCACTTTTATGACCAAATGCTCAACTATTTGTACAATGTGTTTCTTCATTCAAAAGTACTCTTTCTCACAGACACACATGCTCACACAATAGGGTTTTTCCAAAATAAAAGCCTTAAATGTGATAAATCATCACTTTAATGCTCAATTATTCATACAATTTCAATTCATTTTTCAAACTGATTCTTTCTCTCACATACTAAACAAATGCACATACACACAGTAGGGTTTCCAAAATAAAAGTCTCATTTAAAGGTGATGGTGGTTTCAGCAGAGGGTCACTGGTGTTCTGTACAGATGTAAGGAGGACAGACACTAAAGGGTGGGAACTGGTATCAGGACGGAGAGGTGTGAGTGGACCTGAGGTGTCGAAGTCACGGGAGGTGGATCGCGGGGGAGGCGGAACGCTCGGTGCAAGGTCCCGCACAATGCTGCTTGCAGCTTTAATTTTTATTAGTTTTCATTTTCTTCTAAATGCTTAGTTTTAGCATTAATTTTAGTTTAGCCGTCTCTTTTCTCTTTTTCTCTGTCGTCGTATTCAAATAAATCCCAGACAGGACTCTGCTGCTTTCTCCCAACTTTAGTCTCCATGTTTCCAGGTAGAGTTCGGATGAAAAGACGACTGGAAACCACAAGTGAACACAAGTGATGGACCGTCAAGTGTTGTACGGTGCTGCTAGCTAAAATTGCTCAAGTGAAATAAATCGATTTCATATCAATCTGACACTGACAAAGACAAAAACGAAGGGAATTTTATCCATAATTTTTATATGTTTTAGTTAGTTTTGTAAACACAAAATACAGTTTCAGTTAGTTATTCTTTTTTCTTTTAATTGTAGTTTTTATTTATTTCAGTTAACGAAAATGTTTCTATGATTCTAGCTTTCCTCATTTCATTAGTTTTCATTAACGATAATAACCTTGGTCCGGACCTGAGGAGACCAGATGATGGACTTTAGAGGAATGTGGTCCTGTTCTGGTCTGATGCACATTTTACAGGCGTGTTGTAGACGTTCCTTTTAAAATGACCTTTA
Source organism: Sphaeramia orbicularis (assembly GCF_902148855.1). Taxonomy (NCBI): domain Eukaryota; kingdom Metazoa; phylum Chordata; class Actinopteri; order Kurtiformes; family Apogonidae; genus Sphaeramia; species Sphaeramia orbicularis. Next base: position 8,924,820 of record NC_043959.1, on the reverse strand, counting down.
GACCTTTGGCTTAAAATAGTTCATTTTAATTCTAATTTGATGTGTTTTCTATGTTCTACTGCCAATAAAATATGGGTTTATGAAGTTTTCAAATCATTTGATTGTGATTTCATTGACATTTTACAGTCAGAGTCCAGACCCTTTTGGAACTGGGGTTGTAGACCTGCTCAGACCTAGAAAACATACACAAAACTCTGAAGTTCTGCTGTTTGATCAGACTCTCCATTGTTTAGGTTTGGACTCTGTTTCTGGGTTTGGACGTTGATCGTCCACGTCTTATATTTCGTCTCATAAAAGTTAATCATCCATGTGGTTTAAAGCAGTTGTTGGTCGTTACAGTTGTTTAACCCTCAGTGTTTCCTAATAAAAAGTTTTCCATGTTGATAATCTTCTAGATAACTGGTGACCTGTGGACTCATTGACACTTTGGTGATTAATTGATCCAGTGGAATCTGATCAGTAAGTAAGCAGTAAGTAAGTAAATTTTATTTATAGAGCACTTTTCACAGAATCACAAAGTGCTTTATCAAATCCAATCAAAATCAGATCAAATTTACAGAAACCCAACAGAATCCTCCAGGAGGTGGTGATTTATAGGCATAATGTATTATATTTTTCACATCAAACCAAGAAGAAAATCTGCAGTCATTCTTTTTTGTCGATTTTTCCACTGTTCTTATTTGACTGTAGATCATATTGGTCTGTATGTGGAACCTGAACTAAATGAGTTCCACAGCCTGGACTGTGGAATTTTTGCACTTTGCAAATTCATCCCACGGGCCGGACTGGAACCTCTGGGGGCCACATTTGGCCCCTGGGCCGCATGTTTGAGTACCCCTGACGTAAAGGATGAATCAGTGTGGATTAAGGTCTGGACTGATGGTTTGTGTTCTGATGTGGATTCAGCAGAATGGATCAGAGTGAGGACAGAGAGGGGGGACCCATTCGAAGGCCTGTTAAGGAAGTCGTGTCAGCATTTGACAGAGAGGGGGGAGCCCCTCCCTGGAAGACCACCCACAGACCCCCTACAGGACCTGGACCTGGACCAGACTCTGCCGGACCCATTTGAAGGCCTGTTAAGGAACTCGTGTCGGCATTTGAAGGTGGTGTTCGGCAGCTTCTTCTTCAGGTCGGCGGACTGGGTATCGAAACTAGCAATCGAAATTTAAAAATTTGAACGATTCCGGGTCAATCGGAAAGTTAGTCCTGGTTCCAATCGATGCTCAATGCCCAACCCTATCTGTAGGGATGTAAGGATGACAGACACAAAATGGTGGGAGCTCGTGTCAGGATGGAGAGGTGTGAGTGGAGCTGAGGTGTTGACAGTCACAGGAGGCGAAACGCACGGGAGGCGGAACATCCGATGCGAGGTCCCGCCCAATGCTGCTTGCAGCTTTAATTTTAGTTTAGTTTTGTCATATCTTTTCTCTTCTTCTCCATCGTATTCAAATAAATCCTCTGCTGCTTTCTTCCAACTTTAGTCTCCATGTTTCCAGGTAGAGTGTGGACCAGAAGGCGACTGGAAACCACAAGTGACCACAAGTGATAGACCGTCAAGTATCGTATGGAGACAGCAGAGAAAATTGCTTGAGGGAAATAAATCCATTTCGTATCAATCCGACATTGACAAAGACGAAAGCGAAGGGAATTTTAGCCTTAATTTTTTTTTGGTTAGTTTCGTGAACACACAATACAGTTTCAGTTAGTTATGTTTTTTTTCTTTTAATTATAGTTTTTATTTATTTCAGTTAACGAAAATGTTTTTACAATTCTAGTTTTCGTCATTTCATTAGTTTTCGTTAATGATAATAACCTTGACCCTGACCCTCAACCCTCAATTTGACACATCGGTTCATGTTGGACAGGGGCCTAAAAACGGCATGAACATACAGAAAGCTTAGAATGCTTACAGACAGGGGATCTACAGTTGCGGTAAAAATTATTAGACCATCAAAAGCCATCAAAAACAATGGTTATGCAATCAAGTACTAACTCCTGTGTGTATCATGTGACTAAAAGACAGAAAAGAGAACATGGAATTCCTTAAAGCACCATTTTTGGCAGTACATCGCCATAGCTATTGATGTAAGAACTTGGTTATTATCAAGAAAACCATGGAAAATGGCTAGATATCAGCTCTTAAATTAAACTCTTTTGACAAGGTTGAAACTTTGAGTATCATTATTGTGACATTATTGTGAAAAAAAATATTGTGGAATAAATGTATACCTTTCATGCAGTGTCTTGTGTTGAATTTATTGGAAAAATTGTGTAGTGTCAGAATATAACATCAAAAAATGTGTATCACTTGTCCTTGTGTGATTTTTGCATGTTTGCTGAAAAGTGGGCAAAAGTTACCCTTTTTCAGTGACAAATAATTTGCAAACCCATATTAATCCTGTTGCTGCTTGCAAATGTTGATTAAACTTGCTTCCTTTGAACCTTAGAAGCAGAGCTTATGGTCTGGCCTTTTGAATGAGTATCAGTTTCTGTGATTTCAGTTCAAAGTCAATGACGTCATATCAGCCAGTTCCTCAGAAGACGTCCTGGGTCTACTCTGTTTGGATTTTTTGGCTTCTAGGTAAGAATTGGACTTATAATTCTTTATGTAAAGTTGATATTATCATAAATCTGTATGTATTATACACCATTCTCTTTCTTTTTCTGTTGTGAATAAAACATTACCCAACAAGTCAATTCTAATATTAGATAAGTCAAATCATTACTTTTACTAACCCTACCCCCATCAGTTTTTAGTTTGTGAAAAAAATACATACCATTGAAAAAAACAACAACCTTGCATTCACTCAATTTGCAATATCTAGCCTCCAAAATTTAATCAATTATGCCCACCTACATGGGCTACAGTTAGTTTATGTTATTTAGGCCCATTTACTTTCCTAAAGTGGACTAGTGTAACCAGTGGTGTCGGACTCTGCGTTGTGTTCTTCTTTTAAGGATGAGACCCGCACTTATGTCTTTGAAGGCAGTCTCCTTTTCTTTTCTTTTTTTCCCCGTTCCTGACAGACGTGACAAAACACAAAAACCTCCAGTCAGTGACCCCCGTAAAACAAGCTTCTACACAAACCAAAATGATATAGAAATGTGTTTCAGCACATTACAAGCACCTCATACAGCTTGAACTAGCCCGTTGATATAAAACAATTAAATTAACAGAGGCTAAACCAAAAATTTTCATGAACTGCACAGCTGCTTACCTCTGCCACAGAAATCCAGAACAAAATGGAAGAGATAAAGGTGCGAAAACTCTGGTTATAGCGCGCAGTGTCACACTGTAAATTGCTCGTTGGGGAATAGACTCATATTAAAAGTTCCACATACTGACTCGGAGGCCCATAATGTCAGGGACCAACCAAAAGAAATTAAAATAAAATGAACAGATTTTGTGTAATTAGAACAATACACAATTTCCTCTACATACCCACATTGCTGCAAAATATTGGACCCTGTTACACTTGCTCTGTCAATGATGAAGCCAATTTAAGCAGCCACAATCACTTTAGGAAGGCTTCTATAGATCAATTTATAGTTAAACTAATAAAACAACTCTTACACATGTTATGCAGTAATGCCTAATTGTTTTTTTTTTTTTTTTAATTTCAGACTGACTAAATAGGGCTAAGCTGCCCAGACCAAAGCCATCCAGGGGTGGAGGAAGGAAGGCCTCCTGGGGAGGATTCAAAGCTCACAGATGAACAGAAGAAAGCATGTTAGGTTTGATTTTTGACACAAATTAAATGGTTAAATTCAGTAGTGCATAGGCCTAATTTCATGTTTTTTTGTTTCAATCTTGTGTCAATAAAGGCTCAGTGATTTGAAAACCACAAAAGATTTTGCATAAATGATTTAAGATTCAGATTCCTGAGAAAATTTCACCCTAAACTGATATATTTTCAGTCCAGAACCAAGAACTTGAATTTTTGCCCTTAAGGTCACTAAAATGCAACTCAAACCTTGAACCTTGTCTTATGAGCTATTTTTCTTGTTATTATATTTATCCAAACAAATGTACCTTTAGTTGGACCAGGCATTAAAATGAACAAGAAACTGAAGAAAACAAGGGTGGTCTAATAATTTTTTCCGTGACTGTATGTGATTCACTTCTTATTGCTTATGGCTGAGGGTAATGTGAAAATCTACAGTCTGCAAATCTTTAAGTCAATATTGGAATGATAGTTTTCAAATAATATCATATTATGTCAGATTGCAAATTTCACTCTACGGCCTGATCACAATCAAGGTTACCAGGAAGGGTGCACATATAGATAAAAAATAATAATACAATAATACAATTAAATTAGACCCACATATTTTGAATGTGGTGTACGGACACTACTTGGTGTACGGACTCTCCAAGATTGGAATGGAAATCTGGCTTAGCACATGGTTGCATCTCTGTTAGATCTTTAACTAAGTCTTCCTGGTACAGGAGGAAAGAAACATTTGTGAACAAGTTAGAACAATATATCTATAAGGCATGTACACCATATTATTGATGGAAGTATATTGGTGTACGGACACTACATGAATTTTGGTGAACAACGCACCATTGAAAACATGCGGTTCAATGTAAACATCCGTTTGACACATTGTTACCAAATTTTCTGCAGCCAGGGAGCAGACCAAAATCTGTCTAGTTGTGCATATTTAGTCCTAATAATACTGAAATAACAGGTTCCCATTCTATTATTACAATTAAAGGGCTGTAAAAGAAGGGTTTTCAGAACAAAATGGTTGATTGTCTTAATACTGAAAATAAGAATTGATAATCAAACAGCTGTTCAACAAAAATGATCAATAAATGAAAAGCAATGTGATGTGTGTATTTTGTAATAAAAAAAGACACAGGAGTTGAGTAGTAATTATTTATTGTGTTAGAAAACATTATGGCCAATAATTTTGCTCTCTTATAACCATAAAATTGTGCACATGTTTTCACGCTCATTGAGTCGCCATTTTATCAGTTTTTATCCGACTTTCTTCAAATTTGGAGGATTGCAAGATCTAGTAATAAGATGGCCAAAGAAACATTCTGGGAATGGTTTTGGGGGGATCTTTTTGCAAAACTGATTAATAACTGATGCAAATATACTTGTACACCTTGATTGTGATCAGGCCGTGGACAGTAACATCAAACCTAACGACCCTGACTTCAATTACAGTACCTAAGCTCCCCAAACCCAGGGAAACCTTGCATTTGTGAGTATCCTCAGGGAACAGACCTTCATTTATCACCACCCGGACTCTCTTTAGTGTTCACTAGGGAGCATTTGTGCTGGTGTGTTAAGGAACAAAAAAGAGCACTCCAAAAGCCAGCAGCCCATTCTCCCCCTCCTTCAGCATCTCTCCCACCCCCACCCCCACCCCCTCCTCAGGCCCTGGCACACTACTCTTTCTATGGTATCCAACCAAACACAACTGGACCATTTTAGGGTTGCTGTACAGATCGCAGCTTTCCCATCAAGGGGCTTTTCAAAAGAACAGCCACAATGTTCAATGCAGAGTCTTCTCTGCCAGTAGCGAGTCATTATGCTTTATGGCACATTTGAATAGTTTTACTAAATAGTTAGAAATGGGTTTGAGACTGAATTTGATCCTTCATGCTTTTATTGCCCAAAAATTCCTGGCTGGTGGTTGTTTGGCAGATGGAGACCCGGGTGACCTCAGCCATCTGGAAAGGTCACTTTCATGCACACAGAAGTCCAACAGTGGCCATTATGCTTCTTCCTTGAGCCATGTGGATTAAGAGTAAAACCAAATCTGACAGGGAGGTAACTCAGGGCAACAATTAATGCTCAAGCTAAACTCTGATGCATCCTGTGTTGTTGGAGGACACTGAAGTGCTCTCTTATTGAAAAAAGTGGGTAGTGTCACTGTTAGGGTTGTGTATCGGCAAGAATCTAGCGATACGATACAAATCACAACACTAGGATCATGATACAATATATCACAACACTGTTAAAAAGGCAAGTTTTGTGTTTCTTTTTGAAAAATGATTATTTCCTGGAAGAACTGAATTACACCAGAAATCTGCACAAATACTAAACACATTTTTATTTGATCCCAACAGGATCTTACGTTATATCACAAAATGTTTTTGTGTTCAAACTGAAATTCTGTTTTACAGACATTACAGTTTCAGATCCTGTTCAAATGTTCATATTCCATTAGTTCAGAACTAACATCAGAACAGTATTTTAATTCAGTCCCAACAAAGGCACTACCATCTGCTTCTCAGACAGTACAAAGTGCTTTTAGGATGATTCAAATAACCATTATTTAATAAAACAGTGTTAAATAATAATAAATAGGATTTAAACAATAAAGAAAAACAAAAATGAACCTCCACAATATCTGCATTTGAATAAATACCTAAAAATATAGATACAGTACTTTTTATCCCTTTCATGCACACTGGTCACTCCACTGGACAGCTGTTCTCCAGCTGTTCTCTTGTATATTCATGGGTTTTGTCGTTTTAGTTCCATATCAGCCAACACAGTGGACACTAACGCATCATCCCAAACACTGGCATTCATACCATTACTGTAAGTTTGCTGTTCTAGATAAAGCTGATCTGTTGTAACATGTTTGAGTGTGAATCAGTTGCTTGTTATTGTTATTAAACTGCAATTAAAAGATTATTATTAGTATTATTATTAGTATTATTAGTATTATTAGTATTTTGCATATTATCTCCATGAAGTGAGTAATAACTTGCATTAGAGTATGTTAAAATGTGATAAAACATCAGATTAGCAGCATTAAAGATGTTTTTATTTCATAGTTTCCACACAATCTATCAGTAAATACATGTTTCTTTGCTTGAAAAATTAAGCTGAGTGGACATTTTTGGAACTCCATGAAAAATAGGTTCCTTAAAAAAATTTTCAACCACATTGTTTTTTTTTTCATGTCTAAAGAAGAATAAAAACACTCAGGAAAAAAAAATCTTGATTAGGGTCTCATAATTCCTGCATGAAAGGGTTAATATTGATACAGTATTGTGAAATGAAATATTGCGATATATTGCAGGACCAATATTTTCTAACACCCCTAGTCACTGTATGGGTTTTGTTCCTCATATTTTCATCTCATATAAGGAGACGACTGTGAACCCTGTGGATTCATTTGGCAATGCAGATGAACAGCCTTGAGGATGTAGACATATGTATTTACACAGTTTCCAGTCAGAAAACATATAATAAACGCACTTGTCTGCTCCTTTATCTGGTATTTCAAGATCTGTGATTTGGTAGTAATGGAAGTTCCGTATCTACCCACCTACACATAATGTGTCTGCCAACTCACATTTGTGCCCACCCACTCATGTCCACACACTCATGCACATATAGACATTCATACAATCACAGAGCAGATGAGAACACAGTGTTTAGTTATAAAAAATAAGAATCCCATGCAGTGCCCCGATGTGGTAGATGTGTTGGCATTTTTCTGCTACACCATTGAGCTCAGTTTGCTATGTTCAGCACTGTGCCTCTCTAGGAAATATTATATTCAATATTTATTTTCAGGTTATAGTCAAGGCATGTGAAGTATTAGTGTGCTGCTGATAAGCCATATAAGCAACTTTCAGCAGCAACACCACAGGAATCTAACCACCTCTGTCTTTCATGTCAAATGGAAACAAGATCAAATAAGCCACACTGTCAACGTACATGTCTGCAAACCAAGGATATGTGTAATCTCAACAAAATTTGTCCCTGAAGGATCCAATATTTTCCTGCTTTTGCTCCAAGTTGGAGGTGGAGGGAGTGTTTGGAGTAGTTGGACTATATACAAAACTCTGGATACCTGGGTGCAACATTTGTATCTTGACTGTATATGAGTCTGTGTATATTTGAGCTATAAGGGGTTTTGGTGTCAATAACATAAATATCATACATTATTTATTTCGGCTAAAATTTGCTTAGAGGTCTTATTTCTGTCTTTGTACATAAGAAATCAATATAAGTGAATCCTCAAAGGAACTTTGTGTTGGTAAATGCAAGTTCTGCAAATGGACAGGATTTCAGTTCTGATGCAACATGTTGATGGTCATATCAACTATGTTTTCAGGTCAAAAATGTCCAATTTCATCACAATTAATGCTATATTTTCATGTCACAAATGGCCAAGTTATATTTGAACTGAATTTACCTGAAAAACAAATATTCTATTCTTTTAGATTCCCCAATTTTTCTTACCAGATTATATACTACATATCACATGTTTTATTTTTACAGGCTGCAATATGGAGTATGGTGCTGATCCATCCTGCTTATGTTACGCCAATACATACATTAAGAATGTCACACGCCACTTTTGAAATCAACAGTTTTCTAATAATAAGCCTTTTTCTAAAGAAATAACAATTCTACATTGTTATTTCCTCTTTAGTATGATGATAAACTATACAATAAATAATTTTGATCCTAGTTTTTGTACAGGGATCATTTGTGGAAACGGTGACATGGCTGCCGAGCATCAGTATGATGGGATCCGGAACAACCATGTCACATCCGTCCACTGCCACATTTTGTGTTTTTGTGTCAGCTGTTTTTGTTTTAGATCCACGATACTAACATTTATGAATAAGAGCAGAATTAGCAATAGTAAGTATACAAGTTTATTCCTAATAAAGTACTGGTACTGACCAGATCATCATGGGTAATGTCACGTCCGTCCACCAGCAAAAGTTTTCACATACACGTGCTATTCAAAATCCAATATTTCTGAAAATATAGCTTCCACTGTCAAATAATATCAGTAGTCTGTGCACAAATGGATTAGCATTATCTCAACACAGTTCTCTGCATTTCTTACAACTTTTTTTTTTTTTTTTTACAAAAATGGCCACTCATTTGACCCCCTAAGGAAATTTTAGCCTATTTATTTATTTATTTATTTATTTATTTAACCATATCTTCAACATTGCATCATGTCTGTCAAGAATGACTGAAAACACTGTTATCTTTTTCAAAAACCAATAATGCTGTTGTTTCTGAGGGACATGGACATGGACATTAAGTTAAGATGTTGATGTGCAACACATTTTGGGTTCAGACATGTTGAAATGAAATATACAGTGCCATCAGTGTATTTTGGCAAATGGGCTGAAGCGAGTATTTCTAAAACCCTTCTCTGGAAGTTGTGCTTTGAAAATGGAACTGATAAGTGTATCCTGTCCCCTGAGCAATGATTTCTGTCTTTCTCAGTCTCTGTGAGAAGGACAGAAATCCCTGTGTGTCACAGTTTGACTCAGCTCATTTCTTCAAACAAATTCAATAAGATAGAGTTTACTAATGTCATCATCATGCAGTTCAGTGACACACTCCCCTCAGGGTTTTACTAACCACATTATATTTTTTAGGTTGGGGTCTTATGATATTGAAAAGTAGATAAAGCTCCAGGTCAAACAAATCATTTCCAGTAAACTAAAAAGTGTCTGTCTTAAAAATCTAAAGATCTCATTGTCTCATCTCTACCCATAATGGCAATGTCTAAGAGCAAGGCCATGGGTTTAAACATGCAGTGACATGCAGTGAGCAGCAAGTTAGAAAACCACACACCAAAACTTTTTTACATCACTTTGAAGGACTGCATCTTTAACTATGCACACTAGACCTGCAACGATTAATGGATTAACTGACTCAAATTGATTTAAAGAGATTAAAAAATTGGATGACAACTTTCTGCTATTAAACTCTGTTAAAACTGAAGTCATTGTGCTTGGCCGAACAAATGTTAGGCATACAGTGTCTAGGAAAGTGGTCACCGTGGATGGCCTTACCCTGGAGCCCAAAACCACTGAGTAATCTAGGTGTTATTTTTGATCAGGGTTTATCATTTAACACTCACATTAAACAGATTTCTATAACTGCCTTTATTCATTTGCATAATATTGCTAAAATCAGGCATATTTCAACACAGAATGATACAGGACAATTAATCCATGCATTTATTACATTCAGACTAGATTAATGTAATTCACTTTTCTCAGGCTGTCCCAAAAAGTCCTTACAGACCCTTCAGTTAATCCAAAATGCTGCTGCCCATGTACTGACTAGAACCAGTATCAGAGACCATATTTCTCCTGTGTTGGTTTCTCTGCACTGGCTCCATGTAAAAGCTAGGATAGACTTCAAAATACTCCTCCTCACTTCCACAGGCCTTCATGGCCAGGCACCTACTGATCTGAAAGAGCTTTTAGTTCCATACAATCCATCTAGAGCACTATGCTCTCAACATGCAGGTGCACTGGTGGTCCCTAGAATCTCCAAAAGTAGGACGGAGGCTATCAAGATCCACGATTGTGGAACCACCTCCTGCCTCGGTCCGAGAGGCAGACACCCTCTGTATGTTTAAGAGTAGGTTCAAAACGTTCCTTTAGATGAATCTTACAGTTAGGGCAGTTCAGGCTGCTCTGAGTTCTGCTGCTGTAAGCTTAGACTGATGGAGACTCATCTGGATACACTGAGCTCTGCTCTGATACGCCTCCTCTATGACCTCCTCTCTGCTCCTCCTCCTCTATGACCTCCTCTCAGCTCCTCTTTCTCCCTGACCTTTTCTCTCTTAATTTTCTCTTCTATTTACGCCCCAGCAAATACATGTTACTGACTTGACTTCTTCCCCGGAGTCTGTGTGCTTTATCTCCTCACAGGTTTTCCCTGGATCCTCTCTGGACCTGCTGCTGTGCTCCTGCCTCTCTCCTCCTTCACTGTCATCACTTATTTATCTACATAGTTATGATAGTGTTTATTATATAGTTCCATAGATGGTAGAGGTTTCTATTATTTCTACTAACAGCTGTAGTAGTAGTATATCCACTGTTAGTACTTGTATTTGTAGTAGTAGTATATCCACTGTTAGTACTTGTATTTGTAGTAGTAGTATATCCACTGTTAGTACTTGTATTTGTAGTAGTAGTATTAATAGTTATGGACATTTGTTCTAGCCACTGGTAACTATACTAGCACCAGCTGTTCAAGTTTTTAACAGTTGTAGTGCCGTTGGCTGTGCCCCCCCATCTCTCTCTCTCTCTCTCTCTCTCTCTCTCTCTCTCTCTCTCTCTCGCTCTCTCTCTCTCTCTCTTTAACCCCAACTGCTGTTAAAAGGAAGTTTTTCCTCACCACTGTCACTAAGTATTTGCCCCTGGAGGATTCTGTTGGGTTTCTATAAACTGGCTTAAGAATCTGGTTTAGACCAGCTCTAAATGTAAAGTACATGTATATATATATATATATATATTTATGTGTGTGTGTGTGTGTGTGTGTGTGTGTGTATATTAGTGCTGGGCAGTGATTGCAATTTTTTATCGCGATTAATCGCATGGATTTCTGTGATTAATCGCAATTAATCGCATAGTTATATTTGGGGGGAGGGTGCTGCCGGCATCAGCTATTGCCTTTCAGTGATATTTGAGACTGGAAGTACTCCAGTGATAAAAAATAATTCCACATTGCAGTGCTTCCAAACAACTTTGTCCTTCTCAACCCCACCATCTGAAGACATTTAAAATGAAAATGTCCATGGAAAAGACCGGTACTTTTCTCCATGTTTATGTCCACATCAGTTTATTTCTCAAGTCTCAAGTAAAAGGTTTGGAGAGAAGTTTTGGGTGTCCGGCTTTTCTTGGGAAACCTGTTGTCTATCTGCCGAGCTAATTGCTACATGCACACAAGCTGGGGCAGAAGAATAGGAGTTAGAATATTGTACTGTCCTCGCTAAGACGTCTGTACTTAGTCTGAGCTAGACAGCGAGCTAAACTCTGAATTAACGATGCATGTCCTCTTGAAGTTTGCAACATTAATGTACATACTTGACATCATGCAGATTGACAGAGTGAAACTATAAAATAAAGACAAAATAAATCAATTAGTTATGTCTATTAATGATATACATATTCACGGAGAACGCATAGATGTAATTATTCTAAACTTAAATTAACTGCAAATACAACAATCACTTCGTAAATGAATAAAGGTTAGTTCAAAGGCTGGCATATTATACCTAAACACAACCAATGAATTTACATAAACTTAACATGAGCCCACATAAAGAATTAGCAACCCATCTGCGACTGCTAGCGTAAACGAATTAGCTTAAACATGTTAATAACACATTGTAATAAACACATCCAAAATAACGTCATAAACTTGTTTTTAACGGCACGTTTGCATGTGAAATTATTTAGCAAACAACAGAATGATTGATACATACAGGCGCTGCTTCTGCAGGAGTTACACCAAGTTTGATTCAGCATTACTCGGAAAGTTTTCTCCTCTCAGCTACACCAGCACCGGCACTTGGTGCGTGTGGAGCGCCAAAATAAAAGCATGAGTTTCAAAATAAAAGTCCATATGTATAAATGAACTAAAACTTGCTTGACAGGCAGAACGGCATTAACGGGAGATAAAAAAAAAATTGTCTGCGTTATTATTATGCGGTAATAACGCGTTAACTCGCCCAGCCCTAATAAATAAATAAATAAATATTTGAGTTGATATCAATAATTATAATGAATGCCAAAATGTTATTTCTTTCCACATTAGGTTCATTGTTCCTGAGCCAAAGTTGAAAAAGCCAAGTGGTTATTTTTGGTTTAAAATTTCAAAAGATACATATCTGAGCAAAACTAGAGCATTTCATGTTGTGGGGTCATGTGAGGCCCTATGTGAGGCAGGTGTGTGTGTGTGTGTGTGTGTGTGTGTGTGTGTGAATGTTGTCAGTGTGTATGGGGGGGGCAGAGCCGTTCAGCCCCATCAGCACCAAGGCTTGTGTCCTGGATCACTCCCAAGGTGACTCCTGTGCTGTTGGCAGGCAGAGTCCTGAACACAGCTCCCCACACTCACTCTGCCTGCTTCCCCCACACACCCATAATGCTTCAGAAACCATTTTCTAAAAGAGATGTCAAAGCATGTTCAGTTTTTTTTTTCTTTTTACCCTCTCTTTCCTCCTCTGTTTATTTCCATAAGTGCAGATGAGAACGAAAACACTAATGGATGCATTCATTCAAATTCTTTTCAATGACTTCAGCTTTTAACTACAGACAAATTTTGTCTTTGGTTTGATGCTAACACATGAACATCTGACCTTTTCTGCTTTCAGTTCTCATAGCAGAGAATGCCCACCTCCACAGGAGAACACACACCTCCTACACACACACTGGAAGGGAAATTGTACTTCAAAAGCAATTCAGTGTGCTTGGTTTTGCATTGTGCATTATCAGAAGTTTAGTGCTGAACATGCAGGTGTATGAGCATAAGTGCGAATAAATAGGCCATTGTCCTGTGTCGACAGTAGGTCATCTATTTTGGTCCAGGTTAATACTCTTCACAGGAGTAGGTGTGCTCATTTCCTTACTCTGTGTCTCTTCCTGAATCTATCTCTCACTCTCTTTGTGTCACTGTGTGTGTCTGTCTCTCCGTTAATTGATTAAGAGGATTGAACCGGCTGCTGCAGGGTTAAGTACAGAGTGCGACCACCAACACACACAGACACACATAGAGTAAACACTAAAGTGGGATGACACACCTACTTTACCATCATTTTTAAATATATGAACTAAAACATCCACAAACTACTACACTATCTAATACTGTAAACTAATACTGCAGTGTCTGTTTGTAAGTGACTTGAAAATCTAGTATAACCATAGACCAGTTCCCAGCCTTTACCCTGACATTAACCAGAGACTTAACCCTATATTTAGTGGTTTTCTTTGTGCACACCATCTTTTCATCTTTAAATGAGAGGGAGTCCCCATATTTCAACATATTTTTGTCCCAACTGTACAGCACAGATGTACATTGACAGCACTGTCACTGAAAGCTACACATCAGTGTGAATTTCATTTTACACAAATATGTAGCTTTATCCAGTAGACAGTTAGCATATTCTGATGTTGCAATGATTAATTCTTTAGCATAAAGAGACACTCAGAGTTCTCTAGGACCATCAGCTGCTAGCATGCAGAAGCCACATTGATTATTTCAATTTCCTTTATGACAAAACTTGCAAGCATTCCCACTATCACTCTGAAAACCCTGTACGTACTATGAGATCACTGAGATTGCAAGGAGGCCAAAACCACATCATATTGAGATGTACACTGTAAAAAATGACTGTAGAATCAACACCAAAAAGTTGTAAAATTGCAACTTAAAAAAACTGTAAGTGAAATTACAATGCAAAGTTGTTTATTTGAAAATATTTTTGTGTTAACAATTAAATCAAATATAGCTGTAGTCTTTACAGGAAGAGTATGTGAACAAAACTAGGTGGTGGTGTTTAAATTGCAAAGACCCTAATGTTGAAATAACGGCCTACTTTCTTTTTTTTTTTCTTTTTTTTTTTTTTTTTTATAAAAACATTAATGTTACCGTTAACGTTAAAAAAGTAAACATTTAACAATGTAACATTTTAAACGTGTAAATTAATGGGTTGGTAGAGATGGTGGAGCTGCTCATCCAATAACCAAAGGGTTGGTGGTTCCAATCCTGCCTCTGACTGTCCATATGTCCATATGTCCATGGAAGACACTGAACCCTAAACTGGTCCCAGTTGGACCTGGTGGATTTGGATACCATGAAGGTGGAGAAAATGTGCTAAATAAGTGCAGTCCATTTACCATTTAAATCCAATGTTCAATCTACGTGTTTAAACTGTTCAATCTACATGTTTAAACTATTAAATCTACATGTTTAAACTGTTAAATCTACATGTTTAAACTGTTAAATCTACATGTTTAAAGTGTTAAATCTACATGTTTAAACTGTTAAATCTACATGTTTAAACTGTTAAATCTACATGTTTAAACTGTTAAATCTACATGTTTAAACTATTAAATCTACATGTTTAAACTGTTAAATCTACATGTTTAAAATGTTAAATCTACATGTTACTCTATAAATATGTTTACAGTTGGATGTTTTTTTTACAGTATTGTTCTGGTAACCACAGCTGCCAGTTTTTTTCTGTAAAAACAACAGGATTATTTTCTTACAGTGTAGACATCATGTTTTGTCCAGCTTCTTTCTCTATAAAGCAGAATAACTTTGCCACAGCCAGAGTACCTTGTAATCACAGAGTTTATTCAGATTGCATTCCAAATGAGAACACAACCCAGGGCAGCAGCATCCTTAGAACCTGCCTCTACGCAGCAACTATACAACTAAAAAACTCATCCTGATCTGATTTCATCTAACGATAGTGATGCACAGCAATCTCCTCGATTCCCCTTCCCTTTCAGCCTGAATCAGTGGTGACGTCATGAAAGTTGCAGCCTGTTCAGATGGTCTTACCTTTGTGACAGTCATGCAGAATCAGTGGGTGAGGAGCCGGCCGGTGTCCCCTTCAGGCAGTGAGCAAACGCCGCAGGAGTGGCTGAGTGATGAAGAGAGCAGGGCAGCAGCTCTGCTGAATATGCAGAGCGAGAGAGAGAGAGAGAGAGAGAGAGACAGAGAGAGAGAGAGAGAGAGAGAGGAAGGAGGAGGAGGGGACAGACAGGTTCCAGTGTCTGGCTCAGAGAGGACGGAGGAGAGAGAGAGAGAGAGAGAGAGAGAGAGAGAGAGGAAGGAGGAGGAGGGGACAGACAGGTTCCAGTGTCTGGCTCACAGAGGACGGACGGGCTGATGCTGCGGCACTGAAGTCATGGCTGGCAGTGGGCGTGGACTTGGTTACTACAACAGGGAAAAGCTCCCCGCTAGGATACAGCCCTCCCTCCCTCCCTCTCTGAGTCCGCCCCCACCGCATGCACAAACACACACTGACCATGCACACAAAGTGGAGCTGCCCTGCTGCCTGCCTGTCTCATTTCCTCTAGCCCCAATATGATTAGTGACGGCTAATACAGCTTATTGATGAGCAGTCAAAGCAGGGCTGCAGATGGAAGTGGGACGACTGCAGAGATACAGAGAGGGAGGGAGGGGGGAGGGAGGGAGGGAGGAAGGATGGAAGGGAGGGAGGGAGGAAAGGAGGAAGGATGGGAGGGAGGGAGGGAGGGAGGAAAGGAGGAAGGATGGAAGGGAGGGAGGGAGGGAAGAAAGGAGGAAGGAAGGAAGGAAGGAAGGGAGGGAGGGGGAGGAAAGGAGGAAGGATGGAAGGGAGGGAGGGAGGAAAGGAGGAAGGATGGGAGGGAGGGAGGGAGGAAAGGAGGAAGGATGGAAGGGAGGGAGGGAGGGAAGAAAGGAGGAAGGAAGGAAGGAAGGAAGGAAGGAAGGAAGGGAGGGAGGGGGAGGAAAGGAGGAAGGATGGAAGGGAGGGGGGAGGAAGGGAGGGAGGAAGGAAGGAAGGGGGAGGGAGGGAGGATGGAAGGGAGGGAGGGAGGAAAGGAGGAGGCAGGGGGGAGGGAGGGAGGGAGGAAGGAAGCAAGGAAGGAAGGAAGGAAAGGAGGAAGGATGAGAGGGAGGAAGGAAGGGAGGAAAGGAGGAAGGATGGAAGGGGGGGAGGAAGGAAGGAAGGAAAGGAGGAAGGATGGGAGGGAGGAAAGGAGAAAGGATGGAAGAGAGGAAGGAAGGAAGGAAGGAAGAAACGAAGGAAGGAAGGAAGGAAAGAAGGAAGGAAGGAAGGGAGGGAGGGAGGAAGGATGGAGGAAGGGAGGGGGAGGAGTTGGATGCTGTGTCGCAGTCTGCTACTCGAGCTTTGAGCTAGCTGCACGTCATCTGGTGTGTGTGTGTGTGTGTGTGTTTGCGTGTGTGTGTGTGTGTGTGTGTGTTGTAGAACTACACTTTACTCATTCACAGTGTTCTCTTCACTTCCTGTAATTCAGAGGCTGGAACTCATTTTAGTTCAGGTTTCACATTCAGACCAGTCTGATGTAAGTGGGTCAGACCAGTCAAATAATAACATAATGATATATAAAGAAGGATGATTCCAAACTTTTCTCTTGCTTTTATCATTTCTGCAGTGGCCCAGAGGAAGTATCTGAAAAATACATGTACCCCTTAAATAAAAATGAACTTGTATGAAAAAAAAAAAATCTCCTCAAAAACCACTTGTAATAAAAAATAAATTTGTACAAAGAAATAAGATAAACTTGTATGATTCTTTTAAATTAAATAATCTCTTCAAATAAAATGGAGTAACATAAACAAAATTAATTCAGTGTTAGGTTTTAAAATATGTTGCCCCAATATAAATAAAAATATCCAAATAAAAAGACAATTACTTATTAAAAAAATAAAATAAAATAAAAAAAAATTAAAACATGTATTAGAGAAGAGTGTTTGAAAATATAAAATTTCATAAAAACAAAACCCCTTCACTTTTTAAATAAGGTTCATCAAAAAAGGAAAGAAAGAAAAAAACAATCATCCACCTTTTCTATAGAGGGTATGCACATCCGTCACTTCCCCCCAGGCCACGCCCCTCTAAGTCAGACTGAGTGTCTTAAACCAACCTGCTCAACATGACGGAGTATAGCAGTAAACACAGCCAGAGCGGGAAAATGTGAAATATGAAATTAAATGAAGGACAATTGGACTGGACATGGATCTGTACGAGCTACCAAAGAACAAGTGGTCCATGAACACTGACATGTGGACACAAATGGAGGATCCTGACATCCAGGGTGGAGGGGATCAGCGCTATTTGGACCTGAAACAAATATACATGGTTTCATCAGGACTGACAACCAGGGTCCAAAACTAGGGCCCAGAACCAGCTGATCCAAAGTGCATTTACAGTAGACCGTGGACTGACCCCAATGAATATATGCAGGATCTACTGGGACTGAGGAGATTTACTGAGTCTAGTTCAGATCCAGTACTTTATACAACACACATACTACTGCTGTGGACCAGCAGGGCACCACTGGATTCTGGGAAATTAGCAGATTTAGACCACCTGTTTTTAAATTAACACATTATTCTGCTAATATTATGGCTTTATTGTCGGAATATGATGACTTCAATCTCATAAACGAATGACATTTTTATGAGTTTTTTTTTTTATAACTATGACTTTATTCTCATAACATTGTGATTCTTTTTGTATTCGACTTTACTCTCATAAAATTACAGGTTTTATATCGATATTTTATGACTTTATACTTGTAGTGACCAGTGTTTTTATTTTCTTATGTGGCCCTAATACTCCGTCGTAGCTTTATTCTCCAGTTCCCCCATATTTGAAAAACTGGGTTAGCCTCAGTTTCAGTTAGTTTACTAATCATGTAGGAGCACAAGGCTCAGAATCACAAAATGAAGACAAAAACCATGAAAGATCTGATCATGAAACCAAGAGCTTTACTAAGAAGTAACGTTAGCCAGAACAGTAGGTCATTTAAGGTCTGATTGGACCCAAAAATACAGCATAAAGTAATGTTAGCTGACACCAAACAGGATCCACAGATCTAGGTTTGGTTTCCTGGATTTGTGGATCCATCTACTTCTCTTTTGTTTGTCTTTCGGTGTCTGTAAAACGATAGCTCCCACTGCTTTTCAAACCTGTTCATACAATCAATCACACAACAGCTCTGCCCCAGTTTTTATCAAATATAGTTCTTCAGTTTAGACAGTATTGAAGCCAGCGCTGTCACTCATCTCCCTCTTTCTGTCACTCAGTGGGCGGAACCGCGGTGACTTCCGCTAGCGGTGACGTCATGTGCATACCCTCCATTGGGTATGCACAGGGGGGGTCTGTTTACCCGACAGGTCTCTTGCTTTAAAATTAATGCCACCACAAACAAAAAAAGCATAGACTGAACATTTTTAAGGCCTTCAGCTAATGTGGCTAATGCTAAGGAAGTAATCCACAGGAAGTGGAGGTCGGTGTACTAAAAATAAAGTTATTTATAAAATATATACATTAATATAGTTTGCAAAGTGGTTTAATGATACAATAAGGTTCCTGTGTTTGCTTAGGGTTAAGCTCCACCACAGTGCACCCAAAATGATGCTTTTTTTAACAACTGTTCACTACAACAACTGCAGAACATCGTCTTTATCTACACTAAACAGACGGCTGTCCTTCTTGAGCTAGTGTTAGCTAAGCTACACTTATACACTTAAAAAAAAAAAAAAACTTTATTCCTAGAATATACTTTATTTTTCAAAATCTCCTAAAAGAAATTTAGATTTCAGTCCTAGGCTTTAAAAAAAATCTATGAAATACTGAAGATAATTTTCGTCTCTCCTTCCGTTTTTAATTTTACACTCCATATACATTTATATTATTTCTGTTGTATTCTAATTTACAGTTTTTCACTATATTTGTTGGCTTATTCTTTAGATTTTTTCAAAAACGTATTAGTAAATAATCCCTCCATGCTATTATTAAAATTTTCAATCTTGGATCCTGTTGTTATATATGCAGTTTATGAATATATTTCTCTTTCTTTCCAAACAAATCTCAACCACTGTTCATTCCATCACTTCGTCAATAATAGTCATCCTCCCCACCTCCGTTTTTCTTTATTCTGTCTAAATAAAGGAATTTATATTCATTTAATTCAAAATCTTCACTCTTTTCAGGGGTTATCATAGATGAATTTCTACAAGAAAATGCAGTCAGCACATTGTGGACTTTTCTCAAGTGTTTTCCTTTTACAGACATGAGTAGTAACACAACAGCGCCCACACATGCACACTCACACATGTTTGTCACACTAATTGTCTGAGTGGACAGATGCTCAAGACTCACCAAGATTCCAGCTGCAGTTCCCATGCTTTAACTTCCCACAGATGCACTTGTAAGATCCTTCTCTGGTGGCGTCAAGCCGCAGTACTGGCTTTGTGTTGTGTTGTGTATGTATGTGTGAGTGCATCTGACAGATTCTACAAAGACTCAAGTTCATCAGTCGTCATCCCGGCAGATCAGCAGCGCTGTCAAATTTACTGTTGTTCGGTCGCAGTCAGAGGTGATTTCTCTCAGACTGCAACGGAAGCTCATCTTCCCTGAAAATGACTCAAATTAAATGCTCAAATCTGTTCAGTTGTGTTGACATTTCAGTGACTCCAAATGTGTTAGAACACGTTCATCTCACAGACGAGTTCGTTCAGAATCTCCTTTATCACAAATCATCAGACTGGATGTTGTTCACTTCTCATTCATTCCCGTGTCGCTGTTTTCTCATTCGATCTCTGCTCAGTGCATTTGTCCGTAGACACTCAGCGTCCATGCACTTCAATGGGACTGAGTGGAACAGGTTTTTTCATTGACTCTAAACTGGACGGTAATTGGATAAATGCCACCATGTTGTCCCACCCCCGGACGCTTGGCGTCCGGGGGTGGGACATGGATGGAATGGAATGGAGCTGTGGGCGGAGCTCGGCCGGGCCGGATGCTGAGCTTCCATGTGCTGATTGGAGGATCAGTCCAAAGGCAGAATCCTGTTTGATTGACAGCTATTTTCAGATCTGCTCCTTCACTGACAGAGTTCAGTTTAATACTGTTGCACATTCTGCTGTGAAATCACAGAGAAACCACTACGAAATTAACTGTTCATTTCTTGCACTGGAAATAAAACACACTCATTGTACTTCCTTGTTTCAATTTAACATAATTTCAACGTTTTCTTGTTTAGTTGGTACGATAAGGTCACTGAGCATTTTCTTAAAAAGGAACAAATTTATGTTTAAATAACTTGACTTTTTTTTTTAATGTAAGCCGACAATGAGCTTCCCTTGTCTGAAAGACGAGCAGTCGCCACTGGTCGCAGTCGCCTAAATTTTCATATCAGTTCACTCCTCAGGCTTTCTGAGTGTCATCTGAGGCCCCATTCTCTGCATTTCCTGTCAGACAATAGCATTCCCTGTGTGTGTGTGTGTGTGTGTGTGTGTGTGTGTGTGTGTGTGTGTGCGCGCGCGCGCACATCCATGGGGGGGGTTCAGAGTCTGCACTGCATGAGAAAATCTCCTCTAAAGGTTGGCTAAGTCCGTTTGAATGTGAAATGGACAGAGTAGTTGGACTTTTGGAATTCACTATTCATTGTGGCTGTGTGAATGCAATTACACAATTAGGAGTCTGTTTTAAAGAAGTGATATTGCTTTGGCTACAGTTTGGTTCTAATGGGAAATGGATCATATTAGAACGCTCAGTTGTAATTATTGACTTTAACCCTTTCATGCACAGTGGTCACTACAGTGGACAGCTGTTCTACAGCTGTTCTCTTCTATATTCATGGGTTTGGTTTTAGTTCCATATTAACACAGTGCATGCTCATACACCATCCCATAATATACTGACATTCAGACCATTTCTGTAACTTTGCTGTTCTTGATAAACCTGATCTGCACTGACATGTTTGAGTGGAAGTCAGTTGCTTGTTATTGTTATTAGACTGTTATTAACAGTTTTTGTTTTTTTTTCTTTTTGTTTCTTTGCTTCAAAAATTAAATGCATGGTGTCCAGCTGAGTGGACACTTTTGCACCTCCATGAAAAATAGGTTCATTAAAAAAAAATTCAATTGCGTTGTTTTCTTAATGCCTAGAGGAATAGAAACAGTCAGGAAAAAAATCTTGATTAAGGCTTTAATAATTCATGCATGAAAGGGTTAAGGACAAATATCAGTTTAAAAAAAAAAAAAAAAAATGTACCTACAGTTGTCTACATTTTGGGGTTAGTTTGATATTGAGATCAAAATTTACTGATTGATGTTCAATTTAACAGTTATTTAGTTAGTTTCATTCATAAAATAAAATTAAAGCTGCCTCTATATGTCAGAAAACCAACCATATCATGAATGAAAAGGAACAGAAAGAAGAACAATCTTATTCTGTGTCTTTAACAAAATAATTGTGCGTCTATAGTAGCAATTCCAAACAGAATTGTGAAATTAAGCTCTTAATACAATAACTGGGATCACTTACTGCTGCAATTCATCATTTGCACGAAAAAAAAGGGAGAAAAAAATCCAGGCATTTATTCTTTCATTTCTCTTTTTTTTTTCAACTTTAGCATGAGAGCCAAGCACTTAAAAAAAAAAAGAAAAAACTGAACAAAATAAGTTTAAAATAAATTGTTTGCAAAAAAAAAAAAAAGAATCTGTTCAGGAATGCAGTAATATCAGTAAAAACCTTTTTTTTTTTCTCTCTTTCTCGTTCAGACACTACTGTTATTATATCAGCTTTTAAAAATCTACTAACAGTAGCCTTTGTCCTCAGTTCAGTGGAACCAGAGCAAAGAAATGAATTTCAAGCAGGGTGATCTAGTGTGAAACATACTATTTGTGCCATGACATTTACATTTTCCAGCCTTTATTTCCTGCAGGATCTTTGATGTGCTCATGTTTTCCAGTTTACACCGTTAATAAGGTGTGAGAGGAAGGAACAGACATCATACTCTGGGTGGAGGTGACATATGAAGGGTCCTGCACAGCTGGAGGTTTTAGAAGGCCTCAAATGCTCCACTAGGTTTAACCCTTTCATGCATGAATTATGAGAACCTTAGTCAATATTTTTTTCTTGAGTGTTTTTATCCCTCTTTAGGCATGAAAAAAAAAAGAACAATGCAAATGAATTTTTTTTTTTTTTTTTTTATGAACCTATTTTTCGTCGAGTTACAAAAATGTCCACTCAGCTGGACACCATGCGTTTAATCTTTGAAGCACAGAAACATGTATTTAAAACTCATCATCAGAAAGTGATAAACTGTGTTAAAACTATGAAATAAAAACATTTTTAATGCCGCTTATTGCTAAATCGCTAATGTTTTCTCACATTTTATCATACACTAATATTAGTTATTACTCATTTCATGGAGATAATATCCTCCTGAGACACAGGCATTTGACAGTTTTAGCTGTTTTACATTAAAAAAAAAAATGTCTTGACTGGAAACTGCATAATGCAACAGTTTTTTCAGATACATTTTAAAAATAATTTTTATTTATTGATTGATTTTTTCAATGGAATATCCTTTGTAATGCATAGCATTTTTTTTAAAGTAAAACTGTCAAACTTTTGTCCCCTGTAGAGGACAAAATGCAATGCTGGGTCTCAGGAAGATATGCAAAAACAAAACAAAACAAAACAAAACAAAAAAAAACTTTTTGTTTCAGAAAGCTGTTAATTACAGTCTAATAACAATTAGCAATTGATTTACACTAAAACATGTTACTGCAGATCAGGTTTATCAAGAGCAGCAAAGTTACAGTAATTGTATGAACTGCAGTGTATGGGATGGTGCGTAAGTGTCCACTGTGTTGGCTGATATGGAACTAAAACAACAAAACCCATGAATATACAAGAGAACAGCTGGAGAAGAACTGTCCACTGGAGTGACCACTATGCATGAAAGGGTTAATATGTTCTTACTTTTGAGAAAAAACAAATGGAAAGAGTTATCCGTTTATCAGGTGACAGAGTGAATGAGCATGCCTTTCAAGAGGAGTTATTTCTATAGAAGAACACAGATACGAGTGTGTCATGTATGAGGCTTTTCTGTATGTGCAGGTAAAGTGCAGGTTGTTTCTGTTTTACCACTCAGAGTCTATTTTGGATTATTTCATTTTGTTGTTATTTACTGTTCAGACCTGGGGGAATGTAAATATATAATGTTTTGCTGCCCTCTTGTGGTGATTCATATTTTTTAATTTGAGCTTGGAAATTGCAGTAATACAACTAATAACATACATTTGTTTTTCAGCTAAAATTTGCTTAGAGGTCTTATTTCTGTCTTTGTGCATAAGAAATCAATATAAGTGAATCCCCAAAGGAACTTTGTGTTGGTAAATGCAAGTTCTGCAAATTTACAGGATTTCAGTTCTGTTGCAACATGTTGATGGTCATATGAACTATGTTTTCAGCTCAAAAATGTCCAATTTCATCACAATTAATGCTATATTTTCATGTCACAAATGGCCAAGTTATATTTGAACTGAATTTACCTGAAAAACAAATATTCTATTCTTTTAGATTCCCCAATTTTTCTTACCAGATTATATACTACATATCACGTTTTATTTTTACAGGTTGCAATATGGAGTATGGTGCTGATCCATCCTGCTTATGTTACGCCAATACATACATTAAGAATGTCTCATGTCACTTTTTAAATCAACAGTTTTCTAATAATAAGCATTTTTATAAAGAAATAACAATTCTATATTGTTATTTCCTCTTTAGTATGATGATAAACTATACAATAAATAATTCTGATCCTAGTTTTTGCACAGGGATCATTTGTGGAAACGGTGACATGGCTGCCGAGCATCAGTATGATGGGATCCGAACGACCATGTCACCTCCGTCCACTGCCACATTTTGTGTTTTTGTGTCAGCTGTTATTGTTTTAGATCCACAATACTAACATTTACGAATAAGAGGAGAATTAGCAATAGTAAGTCTATAAGTTTATTCCTAATAAAGTACTGGTACTGACCAGATCATCATGGGTAATGTCACGTCCGTCCACCAGCAAAAGTTTTCACATACACGTGTTATTCAAAATCCAATATTTCTGAAAATAGAGCTTCCACTGTCAAATAATATCAGTAGTCTGTGCACAAATGGATTAGCATTATTTCAACACAGTTCTATGCATTTCTTACAACTTTTTTTTTTTCCTGACAAAAATGGCCACTCATTTGACCCCCTACGGAAATTTTAGTCGTTTTGCTCTTTGCTATTTACACAAGTTTTAAAGCTTTAAATTGTAAACTGTTCAAATAATCAGATGTTTCTCACATAATGAAGAACTATGATGAAACTAACTGGACTAAAATTTTCTGTTTAATAAAAAAGTAATTAAAAGTTGTTTCCTATTACCTGAAAGATGAAATTTGTGCAGTTGACTAAATAACTTAAAACAGTCAAGATGCCTACTAAGAAGCTCTTTTAACAATCATAATGAAATGAAAGCAGACACCACAAAACATTCTTTACATTTAAACATGCTTGAGTCAACTTTTATAGATTTGTTAACATAATACAAATAGACAAGATGCACTGATGGTGAAGTTACACTTAATAAGTACCTATTTTATATTCACTTCATTACAATGGTTATGTAGCTTGGCATCCTTCATTAGTCTACCACAGATAATACATGTTAGAATAAGCCATAAAAGTTATTTAGGTTTTATTTAGAATTTGTATAAACATTTTGTCAAGTTGAAGTCTTACTAAACTCTCAGTCTATTGTGAAATAAGAAATAAGAAATGTATTTTTTGTTATTTTATTTAATGAATAACATGGAGATTATGGTGACTGGAGATAGAGATTCTGAGATTTGACACAGCAAACCCTCAACTTTATTATGACATTTTTGAACATCTACATGATCAGTAAATTAAGGAAATATAGGAAAACACCTGGTTTTCAGAGTAAAATGCAAAATACAGAGTTTTATTATTATATTTTTTAATATTATACCAAATGATGGCAAATCCCTTAAGAAAAGGTAAATGTAGAGTAAAAGTCATTGGGAATTGACACAAAAGCAGCACTGGGTGTTTATGGGTTACATATTCAGTCTTGTCCTTCAAAAGCCATGTAAACTCTTTAAATATACTCTTGAATTGCTGTACAATGCATCATCACAAAATGGAAAAGAGGCCCTACCTTTTTGAGCTCATGAAAATGTACTTTTTTTTTTTTTTAACACTTTACGTGGTTTTCACAAGACAGCAATACTGCAAACATTTGAGTGGAAAATGAACATATGGATATGATGCATGTCATGTTCCTGACAGTTTATGAAGCAGCACAAATAAAATCAGGAAAATGAATCAGAAACATCAGATTAGGAACGATTACCGGTATAATGATAAACTGTGGTAAAATTGCAGATGGTTAGTATTACCGTTTAAATTCTAATTATCATGATAACCGTGTTTGATTACTGCACTTTTAGGGGAAAAAAAACCCTATGTAAAGATCTGCTTTTATGTCAAATATTTGAGTATAGTTTTAATTTATTACAGTTTTGATTTTCTATACCTAATATTTGGAACCAATATTCGCTTTTAAAGTCTTTGAAAAGCATCTGTGTGTTATTTATGCGATAAATTATATACATTTTTCAAATCGGATTTTATATATTTTTTTGTGTTTTTTTTGTCCTTTTATGTGTTTTTTTTTACAGTAGGTTAAAGTGAAAAAATAATAGACAGATGATATAGATGAAGTTGTGCTGAAAAAAAAAAAAAACAGATCCCAAACATTGGTATAGTAAACATTTGTTTATATAGTATATAAAGGAAAAATCAAAGGACTGAAAAACAGACAAAATACGCTCACACCACTAAGGGTGAATATTTGAATGTTTCTGCAACAGAAGGTACACTGTAACAATTATTTCATTTGGTTTTTTTGTTGTTGTTGTTGTTTTTTTCAAAATACATTCATTCATTTTCTGAACCCGCTTTATCCTCACTAGGGTCACGGGGGTCGCTTGGAGCCTATCCCAGCTACATAGGGGCGAAGGCGGGGTACACCCTGGACAAGTCGCCAGTTCATCGCAGGGCTGAACATATAGAGACAAACAATCACTCTCACATTCACACCTATGGGCAATTTAGATTAACCGATTAACCCTATTAGTGCATGTTTTTGGATTGTGGGAGGAAGCCGGAGTACCCGGAGAGAACCCACGCAGACACGGGGAGAACATGCAAACTCCACACAGAAAGGTCCCACCCCCCGTCAACTGATGTTGGAATCGAACCCAGGACCTTCTTGCTGTGAGGCATGAGTGCTAACCACTGCACCACCATGTCGCCCAAAAATTCACCCAAAAAAGTTCAAAATACAACTTGGTTAAATTATTTCAGTGTGTGTATTAGTACTTTTTGAACATTTTGAGCACAATTTCAACAATACCGTCATATTAATGATAACCATGATAATTTTGGTCACAATAACCGTGATGTGAAATTTTCATATCGTTACATCCCTACTTCAGATATCCTCCTCAGACCCAGTAATGCATTTTTGTCCTGTGTAGTGGAGTTCACAGCTTAATAAATAAATGCTGTTCACTGCAAAGGATATTCTATCTATGAATACATACATACATACATACATACATACATACATACATACATACATACATAAATAAATAAAGTATCTGAAAGGACACTTGCATCATGCTGTCTCCAATCAAGGCAATTATTTAATGCAAAAAACCCAAATCTTTGACTTTCCTGGGTCTGACTGCCTAGTGCTGGTAGTGAAGCACAGCACAGAACTTCAGCTGTACCTTTAAAAGTTCCAGCCTCACACACATTAAAACTCTCCAAGTTTTGTGTCTAAAGGTGGCGCTGTGTTTCTGTTTCCTGACACATACATTTCATTTCTGCTCTGTAATGCATTCATGTATTTCCTTTCCAGTTGTTTTTTTTTTTTTTCCTGCTTTGTTTTTGCTGACATCACACAGAGAGAGAGACAGAGAGATAAAAAAAATAAGAGCGATGGAGAAGAAAGAAAACACTAAAATGCAGCACAGTAACATTTAATCCACATCTGTTCATTGTATGTGTGATGGACAGTGAAATCAAGCCCCCTCCCCCCTCTCAGATCTGTTAACACTGGCCCACCGCATGATTTCCCCTCACAGAAATGGTTTGCTCTAGTGAACATTTAATGCACAGGGGCTCAAATTTCCACTTCCCCTGTGCATGACACAGTGTTCCAGCCAGCCACAGTCTGCACACAAACCACTTCCTTTATCTGAAGTAAAGTGAAGACGACGAAGAGTGGAGGAGCGAGTGGAACTTCTGCACAAATTAATAGTCAGCATGCAGCGAAAAGAGACTCTGAGTGATTGAGCTTCACATCAATCATGTTTTCATGTCGAGAGCAAGCCCACATGTCCTGAGTGGGTGCATGTTTGTGGAAGTGATGCATAGCTTCATCATGACAGACAATTCCACAGTTTGTTCACATCAAAGCACAAACCTATTACTCCCGGTTTGTTTTCCACCGTTTTTTTTTTTTTTTTTTTTAACCCTTTCATGCATAGTGGTCATTACAGTGGACAGTTATTCTCTAACTGTTCTCTTATATATTCATGGGTTTTGTTGTTTTAGTTCCATATCAGCCAACACTGTGGACACTTATGCACCATCCCATACACTGACATTCAAACCATTACTGTAAGTTTGCTGTTCTTGATAAACCTGATCTGCACTAACATGTTAAAGTGTAAATCAGTTTTTCAACCTTGGGGTCGGGACCTCACATGGGATCGCCTGGAATTCAAATGGGATCGCCTGAAATTTCTAGCACACTGTAAGCCCGGAATTTGTATTTACTAATATGCTTTAATTACAATGCACTTAAATGATTTAAGTTTTATGATGTTGCTATAAAATGTTAAGTATATTCTACTACTTTGTAGACGTAGTTGAAAGTACGAAAAAGTTTAACTTGAAGGGAATTAAATCACAGTTTTAGTCATGACCACACCTTTTTATCTTTGCATTGCATTGTGGGTATTGGGTATGTTGTTGAAAATGTGTTATTTTTCTGTGCAGGGGTTCAGCGGGGTTGTGGTGTTAGTGTTAATTTGGATTTAATGTGTGTATGGCAATGTTTATCGGCCTTTTTGTGTTTGTTTTTGTATTTTTGTAGAGCTGCACCATGAGTCAGAGCCAGAGGAAGAACAATGGATTTCCTGTTCATCTAGACTGTTATTGTACCATGGAATCTTAAAGTCTTATCAAATTTCAACACTTTCCTGTATCGGTATATGACATTGAAGTAACTTGCATTGATGCTATAATATATTAAGTTGAATAATTTCATAACTATTTTGGAATACGATTCTGAGTTTGGTTATCTTAAATAAAGTTGTTTATTCAATGGTAAATTAATCTGACTGCAATTGAGAAAATTAGTCAGTGTAACCTAAAATGCTGAGTTGAATGATTGGCTACTGGGGTTGATTTTACAACATATTAAAAGTACAAATAACTTGTCTTTTAGTGTTTTCTACTTAATAGCTTAAGTTCAATACTTTTTGCATTAAAGTTGAACCTACTTAAGCCAACTGAATAGTCGATCATTACTCAAATCATTTAAGTGCAGTTACTTGCCTCAAATTTTTTGAGTAAACTCTACTTATCCGGGCTTACAGTGTAATTGATAAAAAATTAAAACCTACTAATAAAAATATACATTATACAGCCCAAATGTCATCTAAAATTAACATGTATTTGCAACATAGTATAGCAAACTATTGCATGATCAAAAACAAATTAATTTTAGCAAAAAAAAAAAAAAAAAAAGTCTCAGTTTTGAATGTCTGGGGTCGCCAGAAATTTGTGATGTTAAACTGTGGTTGGGAACCACTGGTTTAACCCCTTCATTCAGATGTGTACACTGGTTTAAGATGTTTGTGGCACAAGATTTGATCAGTTTGAGAAAGAACAGACTGTACCAAACAACTGAAAAAGGGGATTGGGGACAGTTAATGCAGTGTTTTTCAACCATAGGGTCGGGACCCCACGTAGGGTCACTTGGAATTCAAATGGAGTCGCCTGAAATGTGTAGTAATTGAAAAAAAAAAAAATTAAAACCTACTAATAAAAATGTACATGATACAGTCCAAATGTCATCTAAAATTAACATGTATTTTGTATTTGCAACATAGTATAGCAAACTATTGCATGATCAAAACCAAATTAATTTTAGCAAAAAAAATGTCTCTGTTTTGAATGTCTTGGGTCGCCAGAAATTTGTGACATTAAAATGGGGTCATGAGACAAAAAAGGTTGGGAACCAGTGGTGTAAATCAATTGCTTGTTATTGTTATTAGACTGTCATTACAGTTTTTTTCCCCATATTATCTCTATGAAATGAGTAATGACTAAAATGTGAGACAACATCAGATTAGCTGCATTAAAATGTTATTTCATAGTTTTTACACAGTATATCAGTAAACATGTTTCTTTGCTTCAAAAATTAAATGCATGGTGTCCAGCTGAGTGGACATTTTTGCAACTCCATCAAAAATAGGTTCATAAAATTTTCTTCAATTGCATTGTTTTTTTAATGCTTAGAGCAGGGGTGTCAAACATGCGGCCCGGGGGCCAAATCCAGCCCACCAATGGATCCAGTCCGGCCCGTGGGATGAATTAGTGAAACACAAAAATTACACTGAAGATATTAACAATCAAGGATGTCAAAATAATTTTAGGTCAATGCCATCTAAAGTCGCCAGACCAGTAAAATACTATCATAATAACCTATAAATAATGAAAACCACAAATTTTTCTCTTTGTTTTAGCAAAATTACACAAAATGTTAACACTGGCAAACTAGCCTTTTACAAAAATGTGAAAACCTGAACAAATATGAACAACCTGAATGTCTTAAGAGAATTCGGAGTAATTGTACCAATATTCTGTCTGTTATTAAATGTTTTGTGTATTTGCAGATCCACTGTGATCTGTAAGTTGTAATGAACATGTGAAAATGAGAAGTTGGGGCCAAATAATGGCATAAATTGTTAAAATTGCACTTTTTTTCCTTAATAAATTTCATTTTGATCATGGTTGTTCATGTTTTTCCACATTTTTTTAAAGGATGTAAAAATTTTGATAATGTAATTTTACTTTTTTCACTCTAAAACATGGAAATTAGACATACAAATTTTGGAATTGATATTATTTTTGTATTATTGTGTTATTATTTTAATCATCCGGCCCACTGCAGGTCATATTGGGTTTTATGTGGCCCCTGAACTAACATGAGTTTGACACCCCTGGCTTAGAGGAATAAAAACACTCAGGAAAAAAAAATCTTGATTAAGACTCTCATAATTCATGCATGAAAGGGTTAATTCTTTCAACCCTCCTTTCTAGCTATATTTCCCTTCGCAGAGCCTCTCATTTGTTGTATTTTTTCACCTGCCTTTCATGGGGCAGGTTTATGGAGTCCTCTGATGGAAAAAAAAAAAAAAAAAAGGCTTGATCCCTCCCAGACTTTGATTCATGTCAATGTCAAGAAGAGATCCTGAACTTAAGACTGTTTGAACCCCTTTTTCTGTTTCTGTCTTGACCTTCCTATCACAGTTGCTGATTTATGCAGCTAGATTTAGAAACTAGTATAATGCAGTTTAGATGTTTTAACCCTCAAAAACCTAAAAACATCTGCTGATCTAAAATGTTTAACAAATTTTGAACCATTAATCCTATCAACACAATGAAGTAATTCAGATAAAATGCAGTTTGTCATTTTTTCAACAGTATTAGAGGTCTTTTTCTGATGCAGCTGTAGTCTCTGTAATGAACATGGAAACCCCATTATCTTCTGCAAACACTGGTTCCACAATAAAACCCATGTAATTTGACAAACGACAGTGGTTGTAGACGCTTATTCTTATGTAGAATTAATGACATATTTTGCTGAAAATGTAATGGTTTCTTCCATTTTCTCTGGTTTGATATACTAACCTTTGAATTTAATCTGAGCTTTAATGAATACCTACACGGTCAGTAAATTAAATCTAGGAAAATACATGATACACTGCAAAAACACAAATGATAACATTATAATATGTGGTGATAAATCACTTGGTAATGGTTAAATGTAGACTCAAACTCAAAGTCATACATACATTAATGCAGGGGTGTCAGACTCATTTTAGTTCAGTTCCACATTCAGCCTAATCGGATCTATAGTGGGCCGAACTGGTAAAATAATGTAAATAATAATAAGATAATAACTTAGAAATAATGTCAACTCCAAAGTTTTCTCTACGTTTTTGAGTGAAAAAAGTTAAATTCCGTAATGAAAATGTTTACATCTATGAACTGTACTTGAACATAACATGAACAAATATGAACAACCTGAAAATTCTTAAGAAAAATAAGTGCAATTTGAACAATATTATGCCTTAGTTTATCATTTATACATGTGCATCACAATTTACAGATCACTGTGGATCTACAA
Organism: Sphaeramia orbicularis; assembly: GCF_902148855.1. Lineage (NCBI taxonomy): Eukaryota > Metazoa > Chordata > Actinopteri > Kurtiformes > Apogonidae > Sphaeramia > Sphaeramia orbicularis. The sequence continues at coordinate 8,892,956 of NC_043959.1, read as the reverse complement.
ATATTAGTAACAGGCAGAATATTGGTAAAATTCTACATACATCTCTTAAAAAAGTTCATATTGTTCATATTCGTCAGGTTATTCACATTTGTTGCAAAAGGATAGTCTGTAAATATAAACATTTTTGTGTATTTTTACTTTTTTTACACTTTAAAAAAAAAGACAAAAATTTGCATTTTTCATTATTTATAGGTTGTTATGATAGTATTTTACTGGTCTGACCCACTTCAGATTGAATTGACCTAAAATGATTTTCACATCCTTCATAGTTAATATCTTCATTATAATTTTTGCATTTCACATATTTACCCCAGGGGCCAGATTGGACCCTTTGGCGGGCCCGTTTTGGCCCCCGGGCCGCATGTTTGACACCTGTGTATTAATGTTTTTTTCTGTCTTGTGTACGTAGCTGCCTCCCCCCCAATACTTTCATCCCACACTGTGTGAGGAAAGCAGCAGTCCCATTAAGTCAATGACAGGCGTACAAAGGCCCAACATGTGGGAGCTGTTAAACAGACCTCTGCATTTCCATAGACTTCAGATGAAAAAAGAAGGACTGGAAACATAGCAAAAAAATATGACAAGAGAAAGCTATAACTTGCTTGTCTGATATATGACATTAGTAGTTCACCATTTTTTTTTTTTTTTAATATTTTAACCCTTTCATGCATGAATTATGAGAACCTTAATCAAGATTTTTTTTCCTGAGTGTTTTTATTCCTCTTTAGGCATGAAAAAACACAATGTGATTGATTTTTTAAAATTTTTTTTATGGACCTATTTTTCATGGAGTTACAAAAATGTCCACTCAGGTGAACGCCATGTGTTTAATTTTTGAAGCTCAGAAACATACATTTACTGACATACTGTGTGAAAACTATGAAATAAAAACATTTTTACCCTCCTAAGACCCAGCAATGCATTTTTGTCCTCTGTAGGGGACAAAAGTGTCACAGTTTTACTTGCTGTTCATTGCAAAGAACATTCCATTTAAAGAAAAAAAACAACAAAAAGTATCTGGGAAAAAAAAAAACTGTTGCATTATGCAGTTTCCAATCAAGACAATTGTTTAATGGAAAAAAGCTAAAATTTTCATTTTCTTGGGTCTCAGGAGGTTAATGCTGCTAATCTGATGACTTTCTCACATTTTAACACACTATATTACTAGTTATTACTCACTCAGATAATATGCACAAAAAAAAAAAAAAAAAAAAAAAAAAAAAACTCTTTCAATTACAGTCTAATAACAATTAGTAATTGATTTAGATAAGAGAACAAGAAAGTTACAGGAATGTCCGTGTATGGAATGGTGCATAAGTGTCAACTGTGTTGGTTGATATGGAACTAAACCAACAAAACCCATGAATATACAAGAGAAAATCTATAGAATAACTGTCCACTGTAGTGACCACTATGGGTTAATAGATTAAGACTATATTTTTACTGCTCATAAAAGTCACAAAGTAAAGTGGAAAACAAATTCAAAACTTTATTTCCTCAATAAATCATCCACAGAACTGACTGACTGCATCACTTTGGCAAAGACAGGACATTTAAATGTTTCTTGGTCAGCTCTGTCCCCATAAATGAATATGAAGAGCCTTTTAAGTTCAGTTGGTTTCCATTTAGGTTGAAGAGTACCACAACAGTCACATGACACACACGACTGTTTTCTTAATATTTCACTGGGTTTTTAATGAACCCCAAAGGTGGTGAGGCAGGAATATTCTGCAAATAACTGAAATAACTTAAAAGCTGGTCATGAAAAATACATAAAGCATTGACAGAAATGTTTTCAACCCTTTCATGCATAGTGGTCGCTACAGTGGACAGCTATTCTACAATGTAATTTAACCTGAACTTCTACAATAGTATCTGCATAATATGTGCATGAGTGAATTTAAAGGCTAGGAAAATATTATTAAAAATATTATTAATATATTTAACCCATAAAGACCCAGCACTTCTTTGATGGCAGTTCCCAAAATGATTTTTTCCTCTCTATTTAACCTTTCTTAAGTATTTATCACCATTTATTATTATATTATCCTCAGTATTTAGCGTTTATTCATTGTAAAGTCGGTATTTTCCTATATTTAATCCGTTGATCATGTTGATGTTCACTGAAGCTCAGAGTAAATTCAAAGGTTATTAAATCAGAAACAGCGAAAACAGAAAAAAAAGTGACTTTTTCAGCAAATTTATCATTAATCAAGCGTGTCCATCCACTGTCACTGATCCAACTCCATGGGTTTTACTGGTGAATCAATGTTGTAGAAGATGGAGATGTTTCCATGGTAACTATGGAGCCTCTGAGCATCCAAATGGATCATATCTGATGACCATGAAAAGATGAAGAACTGTATTGTACAGTAATTATTTACATTTTCATGGAGTTAAAAAATGTCCAGCTGAGTGGACATTTTTTAACTCCATGAAAAATAGGTTCATCAAAACATTTCAATTGCATTGTTTTTTTCATGCCTAAAGAGGAATAAAAACACTCAAGAAAAAAAAAAAAAGACTAAGGTTCTCATAATTCATGCATGAAAGGGTTAATATAAAGCAATGAATGATGATTTTCTATTTTCTTACTTTCCCTTTATATTTGTTGCCTCATTGAAAATCCCCACACAGTCATTGCTTAGAGAATCACTGCTAGAAGTATTAGTCTTTTTCAGCAAGAGACCTTAACTCACAAAGACCCAGTGTGACATTTGTAACAGTTTGCAAATGAATTTTTCTCTGTATTTAACCTTTCTCAGGTGATTTATCAACATTTTTAGAATTTTACACTCTTTGACTTTTTTTTCAGTGAAAACCAGGCATTTTCCTATGATTAATTTATTGATCATGTAGATGTTCATGAAAAGTCAGATTAAAGTTCAGGGTTATTACATGAAAAATAGAGGAAACTGAAGAAAAAGTGACTTTTTCAGTAAGCATATTAATAACTGAGCACAAATCAAGTGTGTCCATCACTGATCCAACTCCATGGGTTTTACTGGTGAATCAGTGTTGGAGAAGATGATGGTGTTTCCACGGTAACTACAGACTGGAGCCTATGAACATCCAAATGGGTCACATTTGATGGCTGTTGATGTACTGTAGGTGAAGACATATTTCAGTCTTTGTTATCGAAGTCCACATTGAACTGAAAATGTTCCACAATTTGTAGATGCCAGTTACAATTAGTTGCTAAATGTTCCTCCAGCTGATTCTTTCTCTTACCAATAACTTTTCTTACCAATAACTTCCCAGCCTTTTGCTGACGCCCTCCCAACCAAAGTTATTATTGTTAACGAAAACGAATGAAATGACGAAAACTAAAACTGAAAAAACATTTTCATTAACTGAAATAAATAAAAACTATAATTAAAAGAAAAAAACGATAACTAACTGAAACTGTATTGTGTGTTTACAAAACTAACTAGAACGGATAAAAATTATGGATAAAATTCCCTTAGTTTTCATCTTTGTCAGTGTTGATATAGGATAGAACATATAAAAATTTCATCTAAGATCAGCGGGATAAGAGAGGTATAGAAGTCAGGAGGCCAACGGTGAAAGTATGGAGAGTTTCAGTTTCGTTTTCACGTAAGTGACGTGTATGGATCACACCCCCACCTACATTACCCCTCCAACCTGCTATAGGGAATGTATCCTTGGTACTGTACATGTGTTTGTGTCTGTGCTCAGTCAGAGCCGCCCTAACCCCACCCCCAAATAAAGTGTCCAGGGTAACCTCACTTATTTCTTTGAATAGGATGGCGAAGAAAATAAAATATATACTAAAAAAACTGAAACTAATACTAAAACTAAAGTAAACTAAAACTAAACATTCAGAAAAAACGACAACTAATAAAAACTAGCAAACCTGTTCTAAAAACTAATTAAAACTAACTGAATTAGAGAAAAAAAAGTCAAAAGTAAATAAAACTAAAGTATAATAAAAAATCCAAAACTATTAGAACCTTGCTCCCAACTTTTTGGGAATGTGTTGCTGTTGTAAGCTTCAAAATGACCAAACTTTGTCTGTTTTCTTCAGATTTCGTATAGTGTCTCAGTATTTTTAGAATATGGGTTGTATTTGTTGGTATCTTTTTGAGTTGGGAGTAAGTTTTGTGTCAGTGGTCTGTTCATATCATAGTATAACAATAACTAAACTGGTGTGGATGTGCCTGTGTGGTCTGTCCTCATCTCTAAAAAGCATCAGTCCACCTCCTGCCCTCGCTCTAAGTCCAACACTCTTTCTTCAATTAGTGCAGCTCCTGCCGTTGCTTACACAGCTTGTTGGCCGATCTGAAGTTTTCACTCTCAGGCTCAGCGCTAACAGGCCACGGCTTATCATAAAAGCAGAGGAATGCGATTAAACCTTCTGCAGAATTTGGCATCCCTTCTAACATCCTGCCAAAAGTGAAAGAAAAGATGTTTGAGTCGACCTAAACTAAAGGGTCAAAACAATATCTGAAACTTGACCATTTCAAACATCTGGGACAACTGTTTTCTAACAACGCATTGAATGTGAAAGTAGCATGCAGTTTCCCTCTGGTTGTACTTCTGGCCTGTTCTGTCGTTGCATTGTTTATATCAGACAACAGTCTGAGTCCTACGTGCTAGGGGTGGCGTGCATTCCAGCTTTACTCCTGATTGTCTTTGATTGAGCTGGTAATCAAACTTGAAACACATGTAAGGTCTGATTAGGAGCAGCCTCAGGAAACCAATGGCATATCTGTTGCACATGGAACAAGTGACATACTGTTCTTCAGCTCAGGTATTTGCATTGATGGGATGAAGTAATTAAAGTGTCATTTACACACAAAACAGGTAGCAGATCATATTAACCCTTTCATGCATAGTGGTCCCCTTATGCAAAGACAATATATTTCTCTATATATTGACAGTCAGTATATTACTGACTGAAAAATATATTACTGTATAATATATATTTATATTTAAAATATACAGAATAATATATTGTGTCAATATATTTTGTATTATATTACAATATATTGAAAAATACATAAGGAATTGCCGCTTTCCATATATTGAAACATATATGACAATATATTTACTTATATATGGAAATATAGGTCATTATATATTTAGTAATACACTTCATAATGTATGTATGCATATATACATACATATATTGTCTAGTGTATTACTAAATATTTGTAATTATATATTTAGTAATACACTTCAAAAGATATGCATGTATATATGTACATCTTTTTCATCCTATGTTGCCAAAATGACTAAGAAGGCATCTTTTATCAGTTAACACTTTTTTCATGTATATCACGATGCATATTTTCATGAAATATATTATGCATACCAAGTAATGTAAGTGTTGATAAATATCTGCTTTATGTAAACTTGTGTCAATGGAAAGAATTTGAGTTTCAATAAAACTATATATAAAAATATAGGGCAGTTTTTTGTCTTCATTGCAATATATGTTTTATATGTATCAATATATGATTAAAGCATATATTGCAGTATATTGGAAAATATATGCACTACTTTCCCATATATGGAAATGTATTTTTTAATATAATGCATTATATTTTTCAGTATATTGCCATATATTTTTGTTTCATAAGGGTCACTCCAGTGGACAGTTCTTCTCCAGCTGTTCTCTTGTATATTCATGGGTTTAGTTGTTTTAGTTCCATATCAGCCAACACAGTGGACGCTTATGCATCATCACATACACTAACATTCAGTCCATTACTGTAACTTTGCTGTTCTAGATAAACCTGATCTGCACTAACATGTTTGAGTGTAAATCAGTTGTTATTTGTGAGACAAAAAGTTTTTTTTTTTTTTTTGCATATTATCTCCATGAAGTGAGTAATAACTAGCATTAGAATATGTTAAAATGTGAGAAAACATCAGATTAGCTGCATTTAAAATGTTTTTATTTCATTGTTTTTGTCTCAGTTTCTGATATTGGGTTTTAAACACGTTTCTTTACTTCAAAAATTAAATGCATGGACATTGTGTAACTCCATGAAAAGAAAAAAAAACTCAATCACATTGTTTTTTTCATGCCTAAGGAGGAATAAAAACACTCAAGAAAAAAATCTTGACGAAGGTTGTCATAGTTCATGTATGAAAGGGTTAAAAATTCCATGGATGACTCAACAATGTCACAAAGAGAGAGTGCTCAGTATATTGCTTGAGTTGGTTTATTTCTATTCATACCTTCATTTTTATTAGAATATATTTTTTTAAATGTGGCTCTGCTAAAATAAGCATTATATAGATGACTGTTTTGCATTGGTTACATATGTGACTCACATTTTCCCATGGTCATAAAGCCGAGACTCACTTTTATAGAACTCAAACAAATAAATACATTTTCAAAAATGGTTGTGAGCTTTTACAATAAAAAAAAAAAAAAAAAAAATATATATATATATATATATATATATATATATGTTTTCATCAAGTGAGGGAAAATCAGAAAAACAAACATCAGTAAGGTGGTCTTCCATATCCAGCTGTTTTCACCTAATACACATTACTCAGTGAGAACAGTACGCATTTTGGTTCCGAATGACATTTTAGTTTGGACATTTTTGTCCTGACACTTGGGTTTCAAATCCTTTTTATCTGATTTTTGTGGACTTTTGTGGACATTGTGATGCACCGCCCTCAGCAGTGCTAGTATTTATGTTAGCTGGTTTCATTCATTTCCTGTTTTATTTTGGTGAGGGGTTTTGTTCGTCTGTGTGCACTGTGTCTGTCTTGTCTGCGTCCTCCGATTCCCTGATCGTCTTCACCTGGGGCTCTTTACCTCTCCACCCTTTATATTCCCTCCTCTCCTGGTGTCTGTTGTCAGTGTGTGTTTTGCGTTTGTCAAGATAAGAACTCCATTGACATTCTCCTGTGCTGCTTGAACATTTTGTAAGTTTTTGATTCTGCATTTTGTGAGGAATTTTTGTTGTACTTTGATTCCTCGAATGAAAAGATTTCTGTGTTAGATTTTTGATACCACATTCATGAAGACTTTTTAAAATATTTTTTAATACCTTGTTTGAGAAGATCTTTTTGTTGATTTTTTTGATTCCACGTTTGTGAAGAACCTTTTGTTAGTCTTTTGATTCCTAAACCGAGAAGATTTTTGTGTTAACTGTTTTTGTGAAGATTTTTTTGTCCCTTTCATTTGAGTAATAAATATTCAAACTAAGTGCTCTGTGTCAGTCTCGTGCATTTGGGTCCGTGCCTTGTGGTTTTGTAATAAACATCTTGCCCGTAAATGATGACTCTTAAAATTTGTAATTTTTCACTAAACTAAAACCCAGATATCAGATAGTAAAACATCATTGAAATACTTTTCTTTTACTGCACACTTCTGATCCATTTTGAACAAGTTCGCAACCCACTTTTGGGTCATGAGCCACCAGTGGAGTGTGATGATTTTGCTGTTGTTCGAGTTTCTTTTTTCTTTTTTTTTAAATGCGTCAATTGTGACTCAATCGATCTGCAGTCTGTTTTGTACTGAGACTCAAACACCACTCTCTGATCCACATCTGTGTGGAAACAGCTGGTTCAAAACAAGTATTTGAAGTTGTGAGAGAATACAATCACATTAATCAGGTGAAAGGTCTGATTTTTCTCTCTGGCTTAAAGACCAAAGCCAGTAGTTGAATCTGCATCTGTGTGGCGGTCCTGACAGATGCTGACCCATACTGATGACAGCAACTGATGGTTACAGATCCTGGTGAGCTCCAAATGATCAAGAGAGAGATGTTTTCAAGATGTCTGAAGTGAAAATAAAGGGAATATGAAGGCAGACAGAGCACAAACTGAAGTGATGGTTCTAAGGCAGTGTTTCTCAAACTGGGGGGCGCGAAGGCTGGGGGGGGGCGATGCATGGGAACACTCCTGGGTGGTTTTTTTTTTTTTTTTTCAGGTTACAACATGTAGCAGGTGGAACTAATGTTTTAGCGTTGAGCATCCTGGACTCATTTTAGGGACATAAAATAAACAAATCTACTGCCATGGTGATCTGTCACTAGACAAAGAGTTTAGGTTTAGAGAATGGACAAGGATTTGACTGGAAAAGAAAAATGTGCAATGTTTGTGTTTTTGCACAGTTTGTACAGTTTGCGCTTTAATGTTCTGAGATGTGCAATGTAAACGGGCTCATTGCAGCCACTGATATTGTTAAAATGTTCATCTTTGTTACCAAAATTTGCTGGTTCTAAAAAAAGGAACTTTATTGTCATAGTTGTAAAATAATTGTGCATTTCCTATTTTTTTTTGGAAAAATGTTATCTCAGGGAGCAGTCTGGTTGAGTTTATTTGTGTTGTTCACACAAAAATCTAAGTTACTTTTAATTTGCAAAACAAATAATTGAAGGCAAAGCTAAAAGTATTGTTACTGTATTGATGTTTCTTTCACTAAAAGTTACAATTGCACCACTGTTACAGTGTTGTTGGGGTTGAGGGGGGCCTGGAGATTTTTTGTCCTCCAAAGGGGGGCCTGACAGAAAAAGATTGAGAACTACTGTTCTAAGGAAAGCTCAGGTACAGGATGAACTTGGTCCTCATAAACTGTGTAATCGAGCCAAAGTTACAAATGTTGATGTCAGCAGGGGCATATTTACCTGTGACTGGCAGAGGAAAGACCCTCAGCAGCAGCTGGGGACCCTGCTCTTGGAATGGTGCCTTACTCATACAGTAAATCACAGAGCAGCAGGGGTTGTTGAAAAAGTTTCAAAGCCTGAGTTGGTATTTCCAGCTAAACATCTCATTCCTGGACACCAGCTGTTTGGCAGAGTACAAATGGGGCACCAGCCTGCTATATATCTTGGTGTTTTATTGGTAAAAGTATCTGTTCATTTTCTTTTTCAGGGCTGATTTTTCAGACTTTGTTCTGGACCACAAAGAATACTCATTTTGTGTTTTTTTTTTTTTTTTTTTTGTGGTGTGTCTGGAAAGTTGGTGTAGAGGACGCTTGGTTAATGGGGCCCATTTTTTATTTTAAATAGTCCAGGTATTACCCAAGGTCATATGTCTAATCACAGAATATAATCTATGCCTGTTCAAATGTCGCTGTGCTGCAGTTTAGCAGACATGTTATTTTCAAGCTCTAGGGCAGATTAAATGCTTAGTGTCGAAGATTTCAGTTGATCTGTTAACACAAATGAAACACAATACTCACATTTATGTTTTTCAGTGCATAATAACTTGTAAATAAGAAGGATGGTGATTTCTTTAGCCTATGATGTGGGAGCTTGACCTCTTCCATGAAGCCCCCATGTTGTGCTGCCAAACTTTGACAGATGCGCAGAGAGGACAAACCAAACAATGGCTCCTAAACTATTTTTAAAGTGAAGTAATGTAAAGAGAAGGGTATTCATTTGGCTGTAATGTGCATCTTCACTGCTAGATGCCGCTAAGTCCTACACACTGGGTCTTTAACCCTTAAAGACCCACAACGACTTCTGTGACAACTTCCAAATGCATACATGTGCACTCCCACTTGGGGAACTCACTGTGCACTTAGAGATGAGCGTTTGCACTGTTTGCACTGGGGTGTGATGCCAGCTGTCGGGTGGTCTAATGACATCTCTTTGTCTCTTTTATGGCAATGACAGATAAACTGAACTGAAATTATTTTTTTTGTTTGTTTTTTTGTCTTTCCCAAGTGATTTATCACCATCTATTAGTGTAAATCAGGTATTTTCCTATGTTTAATTTACTTTTATTTCATGTAGATATTCATAAAAGGTCAGAGTAAATTCAAAAGTTATTTGATCAAATCAGAAAAAAAATTAGGAAAACATTCATTCATTAACTGAACATAAAAAAGAAGTTGTCCATCCACTGTTACTGATCAAACTACATGGGTTTTACTGGTGAATCAATGTTGTAGAAGATGACAGTGTTTCCACGTTCACCACAGAGCCTCTGAACGTCCAAATGAGTCATATCAGATGATCATGAAAAGTTGGCAAACTGCATTTTACATTATTACCTCCGCCAAGGAGGTTATGTTTTTGCCAGGGTTTGTTTGTTTGTTTGTCTGTTTGTTACCTCCACCAAGGAGGTTATGTTTTTGCCAGGGTTTGTTTGTTTGTTTGTCTGTTTGTTACCTCCACCAAGGAGGTTATGTTTTTGCCAGGGTTTGTTTGTTTGTCTGTTTGTTTGTTTGTCTGTCCGTTAGTGTGCAACATAACTCAAAAAGTTATGGACAGATTTGGATGAAATTTTCAGGGTTTGTTAGAAATGGGATAAGGAAGAAATGATTAAATTTTGGTGGTGATCGGGGGTGGGGGGGCCCACGGGGGGGGCCACTGATCAGCCTTGGCGGAGGTCTGCGCTCTCCGAGTGCTTCTAGTTATTATTTTATTTACATGTATTGATACTATCAATAGATAGAATCAGAATTTGAATAGTATTAGTGGAGCAACAGGTATTTAACATTTCAGATCAGTAGATGCTTTTGTCGGCGGTGGATGTTTTGTATGGGTTAAACAGAATTCTTCAGCATGAACAGTTGTCTTACAAAGCTTCATATAAATATGTATATTTCAGTGCACTATGTAGCAGTAAAATTCTGTATGATGTTTATCTTTACACCAAACCACCAACCAGAGGTGGGTAGTAATGCGTTACATATACTCCGTTACATTTACTTAAGTAACTTTTTACATAAATTGTACTTTTAAGAGTACTTTTAATATGACATACTTTTTACTTTCACTCAAGTATATGTGTGAAGAAGAAACTCTGTGACAATGGTGTACATTCTGCTTGTTACTTTTATTTTTGGTCATTTGTTAATGCACTAACCATTTGTTTTGTTTTGTTAAAAAGACTTCTGCCAAAAACTCACATGACCGTGTTTCACCAGTCAAACATAGCTAGCGACTACGTCAAACGTAGCCACTAACTACATTTGACTCCGTACCACCGATCAGATGTATCCAGGCAGTCACATGACAGATGGGTGCAGAGTGAGCACACCTGAGTACACCTGAGCACAAACACAGGAGTGGACAGCAGCAACAGATGAAACAACAGCTTATGATTCAGATTTAGACCAGACAGAAGAGGCGAAACAGCCCTCAGGTCCAGCTGGTGGCATAGAGCACACAGGTGGTTGGCTAGAGCTCACTGAGCATGTGCAAGAGTGACAGACAGAGAGGAGCTGAATGACAGCGTCAGCCAGGTGTTGAACTGAGCATCCAGGTAAAGGATGGAGAATTTATCAGCATGAAAAGGCCTTCCAAGACCTTAACTGCATAGTTTAGAAGAGGAGGAAAGAGGAGGAAGAAAAGTAATCCAATTACAGAGGGATGTAACTTTTTTTAATATTAAAAAATGTCTGATGTTACTTGCAAAAGCTAGCTGAACTGAAATGACGCAAAGTTGGTTAATAATGGAACTGCAGATGATTAAGATATGAGATATCTGCTGAGGTGTGTGGTTTACTGCTGATGAACTGGGTTATATATGTTTATGTCTGGTTTATATATGTTTATATCTGGTTTGCTGCTGGGGGGAGGGGGGGGGGGGGCGCTAGAACCGGCCCTGACCCCCTTGGCCATACATTCAAACTCTGTTTTCCTTACGGTTTATGAAAAAGAACAGCTATGTTCATGCGCTGTCATCTGTGTCTGCCCAAAAAAGTCGACATTTCAGCCTTCAAGAACTCAGCTTCGAATTTGAGAAACCACATCATGTTCAGTTGTAATAAGTGTAGTTTTGGCTGCGGACAGTCTAGTGCTGTTTGTAATACAGTTTGTTTAATTACAGTTACAGATATTGGACAGAAGGGGCAGATATGTTCACAGACATCTGGGCTAACTCTTCAAAGTCAATAGAAAACCATGCACAGTATCTGCCTCCATAAGAACAGACCAGATATGAATGGGATTGAACCAACAATGAGTATTGCCAGGTATATTTGGAAGTAGCTGGAATGTTCCCATATATATTATATATATTGTATTTTAACATTTCAGTTATTAATTGTTGAATTTAAAAGAACAATAAATATGTTACTCGGGAAGTACTCAGTACTTGAGTAATTTTTTCATTAAGTACTTTTTTACTTTTACTTGAGTAATTATTTGATGACTACTTTTTACTTGCACTTGAGTAATATTTTTCTAAAGTAGCAGTACTTTTACTTGAGTATAATTTTTGGCTACTCTACCCACCTCTGCCACCAACACTAATTTATTCCGCAGTATGAACTCTAACTTATGTCATAAGGCCTGTAGGTACATTTTTTCAGTGATAGCAGGGAGTCTTCATGAGTTCCTTCTGTCCAAACTGTATCAAATTATAAAAAGATTAAATGCCCATTCAGACCTAGCATTAACAGGATTCTTGGGGTGGTCACTAGGGGACAGCTCTAATACCAGGTGTGAGCATACACTGGCCTAACTGCTCGGACCACAGTCAGAGGTGGCCAGATTGTTTTAGTGTTGTGAACATTTATGAGCGCCCACTTAACTCTTGTCCTCTAAGCAGTACATACTTGTACATGTGCCAACAACATCCTATTTAAGTCCTCTAAAGACATCTGAAAACTCTGAAAACCCCATAGAGATATGAATGCTTCATATGATTAGTCCTTCCTGTTTTTCTTCAAGTGAGGAAACAGAATAATCACAACCTGCTTTATCCACTTGAAATTTATAAACATCTTTAACAGCTTGAAGATCCAGTTATCTCTGTAAGACAAAAGAACCAGACAGAATGGTCGAGGTTAGCATTTCAAGTGTCTTCATTGCTTCATGATGTCAGTTTGTGCATGGAGTAATATTACAAAAGAAAAACATTGGTCGTGCTGAAAAAAAAATATACCAAACAAGTTTGTTTTCTTTATGAGAAATATAAAGGCAAAATCAGCAGTATTCAAAAATGGCCAAAACACACTCAGAGTGCTTAGGGCTATGGCTATTAGAATGGAGTTTTTATTACCCCCCAGATGGGAGGCAAGGGCTATTGTTTTGGTTTGGTTCGTTTCTTTCTTTCTTTGTTAACACTCTAGCAGCAAAACTATTGGTTGAATTCATACCAAATTGGGTTTATAGATGATTGCCAGTGACCCAGAACAGATCACATTACGTTTTGGGAACAGTAGGTCAAAGTTAAACATTTTTTATGAATTTTTTAATATCTTTTTTTTCCCCATTTACTTATAATGGGGTCGAAATTTCGCATATCTGTAGCAGCAAAACCATTGGTTGAATTCATATCAAATTTGGTTTATAGATTGCCAGTGACCCGGAACAGATTTGGTTACATTTTGGGAAAAGTATGGCAAAATCAATTTTTTTTAATGAATTTTTAAAATCTTTTTTCTTCTCCAAATTACTTACAATGAGCAAAATTTCTAATGACTACAAAAACACCAGTTTTGTTTCAATTTACTTCAAACTTGCCACATATAGAGGAAATTAATATGCTGACATCAGCACATGCATAGATATGATGACATCAGCTGGATCCATGCCAAAATAAGATACAATACATCAGGGGCGGGGGGGGGTTGTGCCTGGCACCACTTGTTTGCATATAAAGTGGTAACATGAAATTTTTTTTAAATTTTTCTTTTATCTGTTGATTCAGTGTTTTAACTATGAAAGACAAGAACAGTCTGCATGCTATTGTAAAAATATGCTCCAAGATCACTGAAGTCAGACTCAGACACCTGCCTTCCCTCTGTGAGCTTCAGGTGGTGAGAAAAGCCCAGTCCATCATCAGGACCCTCACCATGTGTTACTGTGTCAGAATAAAAGTCCAGTCCATCATCGGGACCCTCACCGTGTGTTACTGTGTCAGAATAAAAGCCCAGGCCATCATCGGGACCCTCACCGTGTGTTACTGTGTCAGAATAAAAGCCCAGGCCATCATCAGGACCCTCACCGTGTGTTACTGTGTCAGAATAAAAGCCCAGACCATCATCGGGACCCTCACCGTGTGTTACTGTGTCAGAATAAAAGTCCAGTCCATCATCGGGACCCTCACCGTGTGTTACTGTGTCAGAATAAAAGCCCAGGCCATCATCGGGACCCTCACCGTGTGTTACTGTGTCAGAATAAAAGCCCAGGCCATCATCAGGACCCTCACCATGTGTTACTGTGTCAGAATAAAAGTCCAGTCCATCATCGGGACCCTCACCGTGTGTTACTGTGTCAGAATAAAAGCCCAGGCCATCATCGGGACCCTCACCGTGTGTTACTGTGTCAGAATAAAAGCCCAGGCCATCATCAGGACCCTCACCGTGTGTTACTGTGTCAGAATAAAAGCCCAGTCCATCTTCAGGACCCTCACCATGTGTTACATCTGAAGTTTGCCCTGATGCCTTCAGGTCTTCAGTCGTTACCACGCTCCTCAGACGAGAACCAACAGATATTCTAAATCTTTTATTCCTTCAGCTATCACACTTTTAAACTCTGACAAAAGCCATTTTAGTCATTTTATATGATTTTTTTTTCTTTTTTTAAAATATTAGCAGAACCAATAGGGTCTTTTAGTCTGCATTAGTATTTATTGATTATTTATTGTTGATTATTTAAATGCATTTATTCGTACTTGTTTTCAATAGTCCTGTATTTGTGCACTGATTTATTTATTACTTATGATTTATTTATGTTTGTCACATTACACTTTGGATGTGGGCTTATGTCTGGGCTGATGTCTGTGGTAAGCTGCAAATGAATTGCCCGTATGGGATAAATAAAGTTTTCTGAATCTGAATGTGATTAATTGTGGCTCCAGACTCATGTCAGGTGTAAAGTGAGGTATTTAGAGATGACCATTTGTTACTGGATCACCCGAGAAGTGTGTTAATGGTCGGTATGAGTCTTAGCCGACATAAAATGAGTAAAATGAGCTTGTTGTCTAGTGCATGTGTGATCACAGATGGAAAGAATTTCCTTGACTTCTTCCACAGACTACGACATATTTGAACTTTATTTGTCCAGGGAATAGTGTTACTGTATTTAGTAACACATTTCACACACACTAGCAGCCCAGTATAACCTAAGCCTGATCTGGCGGCTGGAGAGCAGCACTCAGTCGCAGTAATGGGGGAACAGTGTGGCTCTTTTTTACTCCAGCCCAGGGTTATTCTGCTATACTGTTGTCCCATTTCACAACTTCATATTCTATTTATACTAAGAGGCCATTCTGACATGTTTGTGTCATTATTAACTCTCTTTTGTCACTTGTGTCACCTCCAAAATGATCACATATGCATAAGTATTAGCAGCACTTTGTTCAGAACTCCTTTTTGCTTGTTCTCAACCTGGGTGGGTTTGGGATGGAGGTCCTGGTGGAAGTCAGAGTTGGACAGTTTCAATTCCACAGGCTTTTTTTTTTTTTTTCTTCTTTTTTTTTTTTTTTTTTTTCTCTTCCTATTTATGGGCTCAGCTGGCTGACAGGCAGCTGTCTGTACCGATAAGGCAGCAGCCGACACCAACTGTACACCAACTGTACTCCAGGCTTTTTAAGTCATACCTCCTACACTAGGGACGTCAAACTCATTTTAGTTCAGGGGCCACATACAGCCTAATATAAAATAAAGTGGGCCGGACTAGTAAAGTAATATAAATAATAGGATAAGAAATTATAAATAATGTCAACTCCAAAGTTCTCTCTATGTTTCTGAGTGAAAAAAAGTAAAATTCTGTAATGAAAATGTTTATGTCTACGAACTACACTTGAACATAACATGAACAAATATGAACAACCTGAAAATTCTTCAAAAAATAAGTGCAATTATAGAAATATTATGCCTTAGTTTATCATTTATACATGTGAATCACAACTTGCAGATCACAGTGGATCTACAAATACACAAAATATTTAGGAACAGGCAGAATATTGATAAAATTCCACAGACTTCTCTTAAGACAATTCAGGTTGTTCACATTTGTTCAGGTAATTCCCGTTTTTTGTAGAAGGCTAGTCTGTAAATGTAAACATTTTTGTGTATTTTTTTTTTTCTTACACTGAACAAAGAAAAAATGTGCAGTTTTCATTATTTATAGTTCATTATGATAATATTTTACTGGTCTGATCCACTGTAGATTGAACTGACCAAAATAATTTTGTTAATATCTTCAGTATAATTTTTGCATTTCACAAATTCATCCTAGGGGCCGGATTGGAGCCTTTGGCGGGCCGGATTTGGCCCCCGGGCCGCATGTTTGACACCTGTGTCCTACACACTGACATAGTCACACCTTAACATAATAGTGTGTTTTCATCTGAGGCTTTAATCCAGTGTTTCCAACTCCTCAGTAGTGAAAGTATCTATTCTCTGTCCTAAAAGTTGCTAGAAGTTACTAAATGACATCTTTGCTGAATTTGTATAATTAGGTAATACATTTTTTTAGTATCCTGCATTTTTTATGATCTTAGTGTAAATTATATGTGTCATTGAGTAAATATAAACTGCTGCTTACACCTCACCTGCAAACCCACCTCCATCCTCCCTCCCTGACTGCTTGGCAGACATAAAATCCTGGTTCACTTCCAGTTTTCTTGAGCTAAACAGTTACAAAACCGAGGTTCTCCTCATTGGCTCAAAATCAACTTTATCCAAAACCAACAGTTTTTCCCTCACCATTGACAACTCCATGGTCTCCCCTTCCCCACAGGTTAAGAGTCTGGGTGTCATCCTCGACAGTGCTCTGTCTTTTCAATCCCACATCAGTAACATCACTCGGTCTGCATACTTCCACCTACGTAACATTAATCACCTTCGCCCCTCCCTCATCCCCCCATACCACTGCTATCCTTCTTCACAGCCTTGTCACCTCTCGTCTGGATTACTGTAACTCTCTCCTCTTTGGTCTCACACACAAATCCCTCCATAAACTTCAATTAGTTCAGAACTCTGCTGCTCACATCATCACCAGGACCCCCTCCACTCACCACATCACTCCTGTCCTCCAACAGCTCCACCGGCTCCCGGTTAAGTTCCGGATTGAATTTAAAATCCTTCTAATGACATTCAAGGCCATCCATAACCTCGCCCCTCCGTATCTGTCTGACCTCCTTCATGTTGATTCTGTTGGGTTTCTGTAAATTGGTTAGAGTCTGGTTTTGACCAACTCTATATATAAAGTGTCATAAGATAACTTTTTTGTTGTGATCTAGCGCTATATAAATAAAATTTGATTGAGTGATTTGATTGGTTTTCCCCTGTAAGTCGCTTTGGAAAAAAGTGTCTGCCAAATGCATAAACAAACAAAAATTTTGCCACTTCCTCTCGTACCCTCAGATCTTCGTCCTCCATCCACCTCACTGTTCCCTCTGCCCGTCTCACAACCATGGGGAGCAGAACATTCAGCCGCTCTGCTCCCCAACTCTGGAACTCCTTGCCACCGGATCTCAGAAACACCACTTCACTCCCTCTCTTCAAATCCAGACTCAAAATGCATCTGTTTAGGACCTCTTTCTCTTTGTGAACACAATTGCATTGTCCAATTTTTTAACCTACCTTTTACTTTTTACTCTGCTTTATTGCTTGTTTTATACTCTCCTGTTTTACTGTTTTACTGTACGGTGTCCTTGAGTGCCAAGAAAGGTGCCTATAAATAAAATGTATTATTATTAAATTGTAAGTCCAAGACTGATTGAGTGAAAGAGTGAATTAAGCTCCAATAACTTTTAAAAGGTGGCAGTCCAAGAACATGTGCATGAATGTCCCCTCCCTCTTTTTGCATCTATGGCACACTGACGAAATATCCCTTGATATTCTATGCATTTTTATCGGAATTAGGTAGATTTTGTGGATTAATTTAAAATTGGTTTCCTTAATTTTATTTCTTGTAAAAGGAAAATTAATTATTTCACAGATGTTTAACTAGGCATTATCTTCTAATGTTCTGCCCAACTCCTTCTCCCAAATCTTTTTTTTTTTTTTTCAAACATGCAAAGAAAATAAGACAAAACAAAGCAAATTAAGACATAAACAAAATAACATTTAAATGGACAGAATCTATCTTCAAGCGCATACAAGTCTGAATTTTGCATGGTCGAAAAGGAGTAGGAAGAAGTATAAACTTATTTAATCCTACCCCTCAGTGCTTTTATACCTTTATCATTAAGTTTATACAACAATCAGGCTATACTATTTCCCTAATTTTAGCATCGAACCGCAGCAATCCATAATGCAGTAACTGAATTATCCACAACAGTATGTTCGTGTCAGTACAGTCATACAAACAGACTCAACAAATCAAACATTCTCTTCAATAATTACAGCAGATTTATCAGTACAACATCATCCATAAACAAACAGGCCTCACTATCATTATTAAATACTGGACCCCTCAAGAATCAATTCTTTATATCTTTTTTTAAACTGAATTATGTTTGATATTTGTTTTATCTCCACACACAATTTGTTCCGCAGTTTTACTCCACAAATGGTGATACAGAAACTTTTTAATGTAGTGCGTACTTTATGAATCTTTAAATTTAATTTCCCTTGTAAATCATAGCCTCCCTCTCTTTCACTAAACATTTCTTGAATATTGCCCGGTAGTAAATTGTTCTTTGCTTTTTACATTATTTGAATAGTTTTGAACTCTACAAGATCAATGAGTTTTAAAGTTTTAGATTGGAAAAATAGTGGATTTGTGTGTTCCCGAAAACCAACATTGTGAACAATTCTTATTGCTCTTTTTTGCAATATAAGAATTCTATGTAATGAACTTGTATATGTATTTCCCCATACCTCCAAACAGTAACTTAAATAAGGTAAGATCAATGAATTATACAGAATCTGAAGTGATTTTTGATCGAATATCCCCTTTGCTCTGGCCAGGACTGAGATGCTTCTGGATAGTTTGTTTTGTAGATATTTTATGTGAGGTTTCCAGGTTTCTTCTTTAACAATTGGAAAGAAGCTTGGCCATCTCTTGTCAGGATATTATAAAATTCACTAATCTTTCCTTTTATCGTGTCTGAAGGTGATCACATTTGGATGATGCTTTACCAATCTCCTTTCAAGCAGTGAATGCATGTTCTTGAGGTTCTAACACTCATATCTTGCAAGAGGCTTTTTCAACACAACATATAACACAAACTAACTGGATGAAAACACATTTGGGTTTGACACCCTCTCACTGCCAAATGAAATAGTTATTTGGAAAATACAAACATAGTTAAAGAAACTGAATCTGTCCTCTCCTGGGTAAACAAGCTCGCAAGCCTGACGCAAAAATAAACAGAGGGTTTAATCTCCAGTTGGAACAGTAGCTGCCAGGGTTTAGAACAACAGAAAAATACCATCACATAGACTTTCCCTTTGGAAATACCACACCACAAGATGTGCTGCATTATCCACTGATGTGTTGTCACAAGGACTGCATTTAAAAATTCTGTGAGAAGGACTTAACTTGGTGTTTAAGCGGTCAACCTGTAGCAGATAATTGTATATAAGCTTTGTGAAACCTAATAATTACAAGCAGAAAATTGTAGACACTTTGGTTTTCCATCTTGGTCCAACAGGAGAAAAAAAAAAAGCACAGTACAGTTTTCCATCTGTTTCGAAATGAATGTAAATGCAAATGGAATGAAACAAGAGTGTGTTCTTCCACGGTAAAGACATGACGGAGGCAAAAGTTGATGTTAGACCACAGGGCAGAATGACCTAAGACTGTGAGGACTCATGAACTGGCTTTCATTTGACACAGGAATCTCATGAGTGGATAGAATCAAACTATTATTAATATTTGTTTTTATAGCTCCTGGAAAGTGATACAACTACAAAAATACACTGTAAAAAATGACTGTAGAATTAACACCAAAAAGTTGTAAAATTGCAACATAAAAAAACTGTAAGTGACAATACAATGCAAAGCTGTTTATTTGAAAAGATTTTTGTGTTAACGATTGAATCAAATATAGCTGTAGTTTTTACAGGAAGAGTATGTGAACAAAATCAGATTTGTATGTAGAAATGATGTATTTCTATTGTTTTTAGAAAATAAAACTGTAAATTCAAAAACAATGTGGTGCCGTTTAAATTGCAAAGATCATAATGTTGAAATAACAGCTTTTTTTTTGTTTGTTTTTATAAAAATGCTATAAAAAAGTGAACATTTAACAACTGAACATCTTGAACTTGTAAATGAATGGGTTGGTAGAGTTGGTAGAGTGGCTCGTCCAATAACCAAAGGATTGATGGTTCCAATCCTGGCTCCGACTGTCCATATGTCCATGGAAGACACTGAACCTTAAACTGGTCCCAGTTGGACCTGGTGGATTTGGACACCATGAAGGTGGAGAAAACGGGCTAAATAAGTGCAGTCCATTTACCAGTTAAATCTACATGTTTGAAACGTTAAATCTACATGTTTAAAACGTTAAATCTACATGTTTAAACTGTTCAATCTACATGTTTAAATTGTTAAATCTACATGTAACTCTGTAAATATGTTTACAGTTGGATGTGTTTTTTACAGTATTGTTCTGGTAACCACAGCTGCCAGTTTTTTTCCGTAAAAACAACAGGATTTCTTTTACAGTGTATGTCTTATATAATAAGTGATCATGTATCTATCCAATGGTTATGTCACTCTAAGCGCTTTATCGTATCCATTATTAGGAAGCAGACAGGGAAAAACCCTCCTGTTGCTGTGTCCATGGCAGTCATTTGGTATGGGTAGCGGGGCTTTATGTCTAAGCTGGGTGTGGACAGACACGGCTTTGCCCTGAATCTGGATGTGTGAGCTTTGCAGCGTTCCATTGTCGTCCATCTTGTGGCATGTGGCTTTAGTTTCCACATTAGTCTATTCCCACTATTGCTACTGGCACAAACCAACCTGCACAACGCTCTGCCAGAGATCTGGAAAAGTTCGAGTGACTCACTTATACTCAGACAGAAACATTTACTTCTCTCATTCTCTCTATGTGGCCCTTTAATATGTTTTTATCATACAGTTTATTGAGATTTTCCATTCTCATTCAACTAGTATGAAGTTCAAGTACACTAGTAATTTTTGTACTTCTTGAGAAAAGTATTCTCTGAACATACATTTAGAAAAAAAAAAGTACTACACATGGTAAAAGGGGGAGGACAGGATGGATTTTGGCAAAAATGTTTCTTTGAACCCCTGGTAGATTCATAGTTCCTGTGATAATTGTTTTTAAGTCTTGAAATTAAATTAATTCAGACCTCCACGGAGTCCAAATCTTATAAATGCTGAGTTAAGTCCTCTGGAGGCTGATGAATTTATATCTCCCACAAACTGCTAAGTGGCTAATAACATAGTGCTGTAGGTATCGAGAGTGTGTCAACAGAAGAAGTACTGTGGTGCCTTTTGGATCGCAACTAAATTCCGTTGTCAGAAAATAAAGTTTCATCCGACAAACTGAGACATGTTTAGGACCATAAAACATTCAGTTACTGTAAATGGTTGTGAAGTTGTGAATACTAAGAGGAATTTTAAAGCTGTAGAAATAGAATTCTTGTTACTTCTTTACTCCTTAGAACTTTAAAACAATCAGACTAAAAATTAGTTATGACACATTACTAACATTTGGTGTTGAGTTAAAACAGTTAAATAAATCAGCTAAAATTTCCTTAGGGGGTCAAATGAGTGGCCATTTTTGTCAAAAAAAAAAGTTGTAAGAAATGCATAGAACTGTGTTGAAATAATGCTAATCCATTTGTGCACAGACTACTGATATTATTTGACAGTGGAAGCTATATTTTCAGAAATATTGGATTTTGAAAAGCACGTGTATGTGAAAACTTTTGCTGGTGGACGGACGTGACATTACCCATGATGCTCTGGTCAGTACCAGTACTTTATTAGGAATAAACTTATAGACTTACTATTGCTAATTCTCCTCTTATTCATAAATGTTCATATTGTGGATCTACAACAATAACAGCTGACACAAAAACACAAAATGTGGCAGTGAACGGATGTAACATGGTCGTTCCGGATCCCATCATACTGATGCTCAGCAGCCATGTCACCATTTCCACAAATGATCCCTGTGCAAAAACTAGGATCAGAATTATTTATTGTATAGTTTATCATCATACTAAAGAGGAAATAACAATATAGAATTGTTATTTCTTTATAAAAATGCTTATTGTTAGAAAACTGTTGATTTCAAAAGTGACTTGTGATATTCTTAATGTATGTATTGGCGTAACATAAGCAGGATGGATCAGCACCATACTCCATATTGCAACCTGTAAAAATAAAACGTGATATATAGTATATAATCTATTAAAAAAAAATTGGGGAATCTAAAAGAATAGAATATTTATTTTTTAGGTAAATTCAGTTCAAATATATTGGCCATTTGTGACATGAAAATATAGCATTAATTGTGATGAAATTGGACATTTTTGAGCTGAAAACATAGTTCATATGAGCATCAGCATGTTGCAACAGAACTGAAATCCTGTCCATTTGCAGAACTTGCATTTACCAACACAAAGTTCCTTTGGGGATTCACTTCTATTGATTTCTTATGCACAAAGACAGAAATAAGACCTCTAAGCAAATTTTAGCTGAAATGTTTATTCCATCTGCCCTGCACACAGGATATGATCACTCCTGACTGTGTATGAGAAGACAACTTAACCACCGACACATCAGTCTTTTTTAAACCCAGATTTGATATTGACTTTGAGTGAATTAATAGAGCATTTTAAGGCCTTTTTTTGCCTCTACTTTAGTTTAAGATTGAATACAGATATGTGGTTAACTGCAGGAACATGTTGTGTTCTTAATATTTGAAATTTCCTCACGAAATATTCAAGACAGTCTTTTGAGGTAGAGTTAGAATCACATTCCACAATTTGAATCACTATTTTCTACCTTCTAATAATATGTAAGCAAGTACATTTAAACTTTAACAAGTTGTCATGCAATATTCTTTGGTTCTGGAGGTTTAAGCTACATGTATGTATGCATGTATGTATCTTTATTTAGGTGGGACGGTGCACATTAATGAACACATTTATACATTCCATTTCAGTATAAACATGTAAATATGCCAGAGTTAGCACTAATGCTAATTTTCATCCGCAGTCCCCACATAATAAATAACAGAGATCTGTGCAATACAGAATAAAACAAAACAGTGTACTAAGTGCAGTACAGAGCAAGACAGTGCAATACATTGCAAAACAGTACAGTTCAATACACTACAATATAGTACATATTGAGATCTAAAATAAACATTTACTACTTAAAAGAAAATACACTACGTGTCAGGGATTGTATGATGGCTTTTGTTACTGGACACTCACTGCATCCACTTAATCCTCTGAAGAGGCTGGAAACTATTCCTGCTGTCAGTCAGAGGCAGGGTACACCCAGTGTGTTTTTGGACGTAATTTTGAAACAGAATTATTGTAGTACCTTTACAGTATCTAGACCAGGGCTCTCAAACTCATGTTCTTTCAGGTTCCACACTCAGCCTGATTTGATCTGCAGTGGACCGAACCAGTAAAATAATAACAGAATAACCTATAAATAATGACAACTGACAATTTATATCTGTGTTTTAGTGCAAAAAATAACCATTAAATTATGAAAATCCTTACTTTTATAAACTATCCAAACAAAAAAGATGTGAATAACCTGAAAAAACTGAAACTTCTTAAGAAAAATCAGTGCAATTTTAACAATATTCTGCCTCCACTTCTCATTTGTCCATGTGCATTATGGATCAGATCTACAAAGACATTAAACACTGAGGAACAGGCAGAAAATAGTTCAAATTGGGCTGAATTTTCTTTAGACATTTCAGGTTGTTCATATTTGTTCAGGTTATTCACCTTTTATTGTTACAGGATAGTTTGGAAATGTTAATATTTTCATGATTTAATGTTATTTTTTGCACTAAAACAGACAAAAATTTTTGAAGTTTTTATATTATTTATAGGCATAATGTAATATGTTTTTTTCACATCAAACCAAGAAGAAAATATGGAGTTATTATATTCTGCAGGTTATTCTGCTGTTATTATTTTACTGTAGATCATATTGGTCTTTATTTGGAACCTGAACCTGAACCTGAACATAAATTCCACAGAATTGACTGTGAATTTTTTTCACTTTGCTAATTCGTCCCGGGGGTCGGATTAGAACCTTTGGGGGGATGCATTTGGGCCCCGGAATGCATGTTTGACACCCCTGATCTAGATGATGTCAACACTAGTCCACATTTCCTGTACATACACCTGCAGATTGTGGCCTAATTTGCTCAACCAGAGTTTTACAATGAACCAAATAAGTTTCGCACTTCCAATTATTTTCATAAGGCGTAACACAGATGAAGCTGATGAAACTGACATGGTGAACTATGGAAAAAGGGGCGATTCTTTATTTTCAGTTTGTTATTTTAACTTATTTCTACAAAATCAGTAGCCTAGTGACCTGTGCTAGCAACATTAACACACATTGTTTGTAGATGTTATTGGACTTTGTTGTTGTTTATATCTGCAGCAGTGGTTTCCAGCCTTTTTTGGCTCATGACCCCATTTTAACATGACAAATTTCTGGCGACCCCAGACATTTTTTTTTTTTTGCTAAAAAGAATTTGTTTTTGATCATGTAATAGTTTGCTACACTATGTTGTAAATAAAGGTTAATTTTAGAGGACATTTAGTCTATATAATGTGTATTATTATGGATGGAGGCGGAAAATCCAGGTGTAGATTACTGCACAAAGTGAGAATTGGATTTTCCTTGGTCAGGATATTGTACAGTCAGTCCAACTGTGATTTACAAGGAGGACAATTAATACTGAACAAACAAGAACTCAAACTATGAATTATGAAAGAGCTGCAGCATCTGAAACCGACCACAATGAACATTTGACAGATAAACAGAACCACAGTGCTTCAGTTTCACCTTCACAGTTTGTCATGTCTTTTATGGATTGGGATTGTCTCTCTCAACTCACCATATATTGTTTATTAGTATTTTTTTTATTATTATTATTATTTTGATCAATTACTAGAAATTTCAGGTGACCCCATTTGAATTCCAGGCAATCCCATGTGGGGTCCAGACCCTAAGTTGAAAAGCACTGGCATAATGTCATATTATTCTATTCACATTAAACTAAAAATACAATATGGAGTCAATGTTTATAGATTATGCTATTATTTTAAGTGAGTCCGAATGTGTTTTTTTTTTTTTTTTTATTAGTAAGTTTTTTTTGTTTTTTTTATTTTTTTATTTATTATTAGAAATTTCAGGTGACCCCATTTGAATTCCAGGTGACCCTATGTGGGGTCCTGACCCCAAGGTTTAAAAACACTGATCTATAGAGAAATTAAATTACAAAGTCAGTGTATTTTAGAGACATTTACCAATACTGTTATGACTACATGGAGTACATTCTCACATATAACAAGTCCAATAACAACACAGACACACAATTTCCTGCCTCCTTTCTAATGTTTTTTGGAACAGACTTCAGCAGTTCTTGACCCTACAAAGAATAATTAGACATAGGAATGAATAATGAGAGTAAAAAAGTTGGTAATGCACCTATTTTTCATCCATCCCTGCTTATTTACCCTCAAATTAACAGAAGCTAGTATATTCCTCAGTAGTTCCGATTTGCAGTTCCCAAAGACACCACAGTGGCTTGCACGTAATGATATGTGGGATATAGCCCATATTTCCACTTAGCTTAGCCATCACTAGACAGTTTTTGAAGCTCCAAGCCATAGATCTCAGCTTGAGT
This sequence comes from Sphaeramia orbicularis, assembly GCF_902148855.1. Classification (NCBI taxonomy): domain Eukaryota; kingdom Metazoa; phylum Chordata; class Actinopteri; order Kurtiformes; family Apogonidae; genus Sphaeramia; species Sphaeramia orbicularis. The sequence goes on along the minus strand of NC_043959.1, from coordinate 8,867,228 downwards.
TTACATCCATGATAGACTGTTTATTCTAAATGCCATCCTTAGGAAAACATCTAGAGAATAAATAAAGACAAACATGGTGAAGCATGCTTTAGCTGAACACACAAGGGCATACACGTAGAACCCTGCAGTATTTGTTTACTCCTGACGGCATTATCTAACATATACAGTACACAGCATATACTCACCACTTTCTAACAACAAAAGAGTCATTGAAAGCCTTGTGCAAACACTGAAATCATACGGTAACATGGAGAAAGACTGTAAGGCCTCAGAAGAATTTAAAAAACATTGCCTGTATTCTGTAGAGCAGTAGGATTTCTGCATGCCGTCCTAAAAACCACTGAATTCCTCCCAGCCTGAATTCTGTCACTCAAGTACTCCTCATCCAAATCCACTTGCATTGCTTTGTTTTGCTTGAAACTGGTTAACCACTTCCTCTCATTCCTCTAAGATGATTTAATACGCACTGTTGGGGAAACAAAAGGCTCACTTTTAATGTTAAACCATGAATATTACCAAAACCATAATTAGCTTTAGTGACATATTTACCCTTTCATGCATGAGTAATGAGAACTTTAATCGAAATTTTTTTCCTGAGTGTTTTAATTCCTCTTTAGGCATGAAAAAAAAACAATACCACTGATTTTTTTTTTTTTTTTTTTAATGAACCTGTTTTTCATGGAATTACAAAAATGTCCACTCAGCCGGATGCCATGCGTTTAATTTTTGAATCAAAGAAACATGTATTTACTGACATACTGTGTGAAAACTATGGAATATATATATATATATGTATATATATATATATATATATATATATATATATATATATATATATATATATATATATATATATATTTTTTTTTTTTTTTTTTTTTTTTTTTTTTTTTTTTTTTTTTAACCTGTCTTGTCAAACATCATAACAGCAGAATGGTAGTCTGGCTGCCTTTTTGTGCTGAACAAATTTGCTTTGTCAAGGGAAACTTCAATTAGGCTCCCCTTGATATTCTACAGTCTTTATTTTGAGTTTTGTTGAATCACATTTTGATGCCGGACCTGACAACGAACCATGTATTTACTGACATACTGTGTGAAAACTATGAGTTTTTTATTTATTTTTTTAATGCTGCTAATTTTATGTTTTGTCATTTTACCATACTCTAATACTAGTTATTACTCACTTTATGGAGATAACATGCAAAAAAAAATGTTAAAAAAAAAAAAGTTTATTACAGTCTACTAACAATAACAAGCAATTAATTTACACTCAAACATGTTAGTGCAGATCAGGTTTATCAAGACCAGCAAAGTTACAGTAATGGTATGAATGTCAGTGTATGGGATGATCCACTGTGTTCCCTGATATGAAACTAAAACAACAAAATCCATGAATATACAAGAGAACAGCTTTGAATAACTGTCCACTGGAGTGACCACTATGCATGAAAGGGTTCAATTTTTGTCCGTAGGGTATTACGTTTATGTGTAAGGACTAAATTAGAGCCAAATTTAGGTACTTGCACTCAGTGCCTGTTCTAGTTTTATTGTGTTGACATCAGCACATATGACTTGACACAGCGCTTCCTGCAGATGACCTCCCAGCACTACTCCAGGTTAATGCTTTAAACAGGGCTACTGGTTGGAACAGAGCCACGATCTCTCCTGACTTCACACAGATGAGACACATCCAAAAAAAATGAGCTGCTGGAAAAGCAGCTTGTTTCAAAAAGCTCCTCGGAGGACTCTGAATGTGTGCTGTACCGCTATAAAAACCATTCATTGTTTCATCCTGCCCCAGCCTTACTTGGCTGTGATTTGTGGAAAGTAACATTTCCATGGGCAATAAGTTTCATCATCTTCTGTCCAATGTTTGAAAAGTCATTTCCAAGAAATAGCCCTGTGCAGTGAGAGATCTGGAGAGGACTTTTGAAAAGTGAATATTGTACTAGGCATTAAGACGTAATATGACACTTTTATTATCAGGAGGTAGAGGTTTGTAACTCAGATCTGAGATATAATCTGCTCCCAGTTGGTTACATTTTTTTTTAAGTTAAAGGGTCAAAACTCCCTTCCATTGTTTTCATTTTTCAGATCCTTTGCACATCTGGGGAAGTTCATCTTACAAGATACAGAGGCGGAGACAAGGGTGTTTTCTTTCTTTTTAAAAACGAAAAGATTTGCACCTGTTTGACTTTATAGTTAAAGGTTTACTGTACTGTACAGGCAATTTCTCACAGACTGCAGTGGAAGCTCAGCGTCCCCTAAAATGACTCAAATTAAATGGTCAAATATGTTCAGTTGTGTTGACATTTCATTGACTCCAAATGTGTTAGAACACGTTCATCTCACAGACGAGTTCGTTCAGAATCAGCTTTATCACAAATCATCGGACTCAATGTTGTTCACTTCTCCTCCATTCCCGTGTCGCTGTTTTCTCATTCGATCTCTGCTCAGTGCATTTGCCCGTAGACGCTCAGCGTCCATGCACTTCAATGGGACTGAGTGGAACAGTTTTTTTCATTGACTCCAAACTGGACGGTAATTGGATAAATGCCACCATGTTGTCCCGCCCCCAGACGCTCGGCATCTCTGGGGGTGAATGGAGCTGTGGGCGGAGTTCGGCCAGGCTGGACGCTGAGCTTCCATGTGCTGATTGGAGGATCAATGGCTGAATCCCATTTGATTGACAGTTATTTTCAGATCTACTCCCTCACTTGACATAGTTCAGTTTAATACCGTCGCACATTCTGCTGTGAAATCGAGAGAGAAACCACTACGAAATTATCTGTTCATTTCTTGCACTGTAAATACACAAATCACAAGGAACGGAGGGCCGAATTTATGTTTAAATAACTTGACAGTTTTTTTGATGTAAGCTGACCATGAGCTTCCCCTCTCTGAAAGACGAGCAGCTGCCACTGCTGTACAGCACTATTTTTTAGATAATTTAGGGGTTAGGGCGTTATAAGACAGTGGTGTTTTTCCTAGTTACATATCTATAAAACATGAAGCCGTTAAATAAACAATATCCTTGCTGGCCATGCTTTCTGGTTTGACTATGCCAAAGTAGTGGCCAAAGGTACATTTCTATAGGTTTGAAGGTTCAATGTGTCAACAGTGTTCCCAACTCTTTGTCCCAAAAGTTTCTAGAAGTTGTTAAATGACATCATCACCTAATTTGCATAATTACAAATGCTCATGTAATTGTAACGAACAATGTAGGAGAGAGGAATAAAACTGTTTTAGAGACAAAAATGAGTATAAAATAGCCTAAATATGTTTAGAACTGCTTTTTAATGTCCCATTTCTAACCATCCTCCCTAATCCAGGCTTGGGGACTGGCTAAAATCATTTGGTGTCATTTAAAGGAAAATGTGTATGCTTTAGTGTTTGAATCACTTAAAAAACAAAACAACAACAACAAAAAACACTTAGCAACAGTATAGTCTGAAAAGTTGGTAAATCTAGCTACAAAAGTACTAAGTTGATATCAGTGTGTAAGATTTAGATTGCCCTAACTGTGTAACATTCATACATATGTTGTCATTAATGTACTGTATTATCACCTGAAAATACGACAAAAAAAGAAGACCATGGAAGATGAGGTATGGGCTACGTCCATTAAATTTGAAACTGAATGTAAGATTATGAAATTGAATTCACTTTCTCTGAAACTATTTTATCCTCACTGAAAATTCAACTGTATGTATTTTCACATTCACTTCTCACAATTCAAATTCAGCTCTTAAAATTCAGTTTCAATTTACTGTGACAGACATCTGGGTAGCTGAGGAAGAGCAGTCGAGTGCAGATACACAGGACTCCTCTTTGGCCAATCAGCACCAACATTTTTGAGCATGTAACATAGTAGTTGTCAAAGAAACGGAGAAAGAAGTGCTTAGTGGCCCAGAAGTGCCACAGCAATACAAAAGCCACAACACAACACAATAATCCATAACAGAAGTTATTTATTCCACAATGGAAACGGGTGGTGACATGAGTGGACTCGGTGATTAAGTAAGTAAATCAACGCTAATAAGTTTTAAATGATTGCTGTTGCTAATGAACAATGTTGATACTTACCGTTGTATTTTTGTATTTTGCCCTCTAGACTCGGGCTATTATTATAATTGTACAGTTAATAGTTAGCAATGTACTTAGCAACATTAGCGAGCACTGCTATGGAGTGAATCCAATGAAAGTAGGGCTTGCACACTCATACCAGATGTGAATGCTGTTGTTATGTGCTCTGTCGTAACTAATGTTGTCTCAAGCTGTGCAGTTACAGGAGAAGATGCTATGGACACTTATAATAACTTTCAGATGGATGAAGCTAATCTGACTTTAGCAGAGCTAATGACAAAGTTTGAAGAGTACTTTGTGCCTGCTCAAAATGTGACCTTTGAGAGGTTTAAGTTTTTCACCCATGACCAACAGCAAGGAGTACCTTTTGATCAGTATTAAGCAGCGCTTCACACACTGAGCAAAACATGTGAATTTAGCACTTTGAGAGATTCACTAGTGGGAGACAGGATTGTTTGTGGGACAGTGGATAACGCACTCAGAGAAAGTCTGCTCAGAGAGACTGGACTTACACTAGACAGGTGTGTCACTATGTTCAGGGCAGCAGAAACCACCCAAGCACAAGCAAGAGTAGTAATGTACTGGCCGAGAATCAATCAAGACATCAGCCAGACAACAGCATCATGGGAAGTTTGCCGCACTCACAGGCCGAAACAACAAGCTGAGCCAATGACCACTCATCTGGTGCCCCACAGACCTTACTACAAGGTAGGAACTAACCTATTTGACTGTGATGGCAAGAGTTACATAGTGGTCACCGACTACTTTTCAAACTATCCTGTAGTTGGAGCGCTGCAGTCAACATTAGAGCTGCAACCGATTAATCGACTAGGTGCTTGAAGTCAATGCAAAAAGTCCCGATTCGATTAATCGACTAATTGATTGAGGGGAGATATTCTATTGCAGTTTTCCTGAATTGAAGCTTCTTTGTGCGTCACTATAAGCGTCTGTGTGAAACACAACAGTGGAACCAATGTTCAACAGCAGAGAAATGAAGGAAACAAAGCTTTGATTCAGGAGAATTGTGGTTGAATGATTTTTTTGGATCACTTTGAGTTGATTAATCGGTTGCAGCTCTAGTCAACATCGAGCAATGGTAGTCATCAGCTACCTCAAGGCTGTCTTTGCCAGACATGGCGTCCCATGTGGACTGTTTTCGGATTATGGGCCCCAGTTTTCTAGCTGCGAGTTTGCTGCCTTTGCCAATGAATGGAGGTTTCAACACTGTACATTGAGTCCGACCTATCCAAACTCCAAAGGCTTGGCAGAAAGCACTGTGAAAACAGTAAAAAACATGATGGAAAAAAAGCACAGGACAGAGATGACTTTCAGAAGAGTTTACGGATCTACCGGAGCGCACCTCTACAGAACAGATTATCACCAGCCCAAATGCTGATGGGTAGGCGCATTCGCTCCAACTTACCAGTAAATGAGGACTTACTGACGCCCAAAAGCACACACAAAGTCAGGAAAGCAAATGAGGAACAAAAAGTGAAAGCAGGCACTACGTCAATTGTTTTGAAACCAAACATATATTGATGTCATAATCATACCTAACACTATTATCCATAGCTTTTCAGAAACGTTTGCCCATATGAGTAATCAGGAAAGCAAACGTCAAAGAGTGTGTGATTTGCTGAATGCACTCGTCACACCAAAGGAGATTTCAAAAATAGTTGGAGTGTCCATAAAGACTGTTTATAATGGAAAGAAGAGAATGACTATGAGCAAAACTATTACAAGAAAGTCTGGAAGATACTATTAAAGAAGAATGGGAGAAGTTGTCACCCGAATACTTGAGGAACACTTGCACAAGTTTCAGGAAGCGTGTGAAGGCAGTTATTGAGAAAGAGGGAGGACACATAGAATAAAAACATTTTCTATTATGTCAGTTTTCTTGTGGCAAATAAATTCTCATGACTTTCAATAAACTAATTGGTCATACACCATCTTTCAATCCCTGCCTCAAAATATTGTAAATTTTGCTTCCCCACCCTGTGTGTGTATATACATTATATACATATATATATATATATATATATATATATATTATATATATATATATATATATATATATATATAATATATATATAGGTTTACACACATTATATATATACACATTATATATATATACATTTTATATATATATTTATATATATATATATATATATATATATATATATATATATATATATATATGTTTACACACATTATATATATACACATTATATATATACATTTTATATATATATATATATATATATATATATATATATATATATATATATATATATATATATATATATATATGAGCACTTTAGCATGGCTTTGTTTTAAGGGGAAAATATTTCTTTATGGGGGAAAGATGTGATGTTATGAATTCAGTAGGACAAGAACTCCATTACCCAGCATGCCACAGTAGTTAGGAGCATGTGCAGGAGCCCCGCAAGGTAATTGTTGAATGTAGCCATGCAGGTAGCACTGGACTGTTTAGATGTGCAAGCTGTCTCAAGAGACCAGCTATCATGCCATGTCTACTTATTAGAAGTTTGAGCAAGATAACACAATTTTGTTGACAACTACTGTTACGTGCTCAAAAACATAGGTGCTGATTGGCCAAAGAGGAGTCCTGTGTATCTGGACTTGATTGCTCTTCCTCAACTACCTGGATGACTATCACAGTAAATTGAAATTTAATTTTTAGAACAGAATTTGTATTGTGAGAACTGAATGTGAAAATATATAGAGTTGAATTTTCAATGAGGATAAAATATAGTTTCAGAGAAACTGAATTCAATTTCATAATCTTACATTCAGTTTCAAGTTTATTGGACTTAAGTTCAAAACTAGTAAATTCATTTTCAAATGATACAAATCAGATTCAGTGTTCATGATTCAAATTAAGTTTCTGGTGGCCCATAATGGGGTATTCATAAATTCTTATATGGATGAAGATGCCATAGAATTAACCTGTTTTGTGTTTTCATATTTCAAAACTTTGATTCAAAAGCCTTGAACATAAAAGTGAACTCAATTTCAGAAGAAAAGGCATCATAAATGACAAAGAGCCCCCCAAAAAAGATCAAATACAGCCTAACCCACAACATCATCATCATCATCCTGGACTGTTGAAGTAATGCCTAAGTAATAACACTTCACAAAGTAGCAGCTCAGAAGCAGTGGACTAAATGTCCTGGAGACTAAAACTGGCAACGTTATGACAAGGCAAGGCAGGTTTATTTCTATAGCACATTTCATATACAAGACAATTCAAAGTGCTTTACATAAAATATTAAAAGCATTACAGCAGAAGCAATAACAAGTATGTAAACAGATAAAACAGAAAAGCAGATAAAACAGATAAAAACTTTAAGCTTAAAAAATATAAACTCTATTCAAATGCAGCTGAGAACAGGTGGGTCTTTAATCTGGATTTAAATAAACTGAGTGTTTCAGCTGATCTGAGGTTTTCTGGGAGTTTGTTCCAGACATGTGGAGCATAGAAGCTGAACGCAGCTTCTCCATGTCTGCTTCTGACTCTGGGAACTGACAACAGACTGGATCTGGATGAACCTGAGGGGTCTGGTGGGTTCATACTTGGTCAGGAGGACCGGATCCGATGACCTGAGGGGTCTGGTGGGTTCATACTGGGTCAGGAGGTCACTGATGTATTTTGGTCCTAAACCATTCAGAACTTTATAGACCAGCAACAGAACTGTAAAGTCTATCCTCTGACAGACAGGCAGCCAGTGGAAGGACCTCAGAGTTGGACTGATGTGGTCCACTTTTCTGGTCTTAGTGAGGACTCTAGCAGCAGAGTTCTGAATGAGCTGCAGTTGTCTAATGGACTTTTTAGGTAGACCTGTGAAGACACTGTTACAATAATCAAGCCAACTGAAGATGAATGCATGGACTAGTTTTTCCAGGTCCTGCCGAGACATCAGATCTTTTATCCTTGAGATGTTCTTAAGGTGATAGTAGGCTGATTTTGTGACTGCCTTGATGTGTTTTTCAAAATTTAGGTGAGATGCAGGGTCATGAGGCACACACCCAGCTTGAACTCTGTACGTCGAATCATAGACAACTTGTCCTGTGTCTGGCTAAAGCTGCAGTTCTAGAGGAGCAGTCATACATCACACACAAACAGATCATCCAGGAGTGGCTGAGGTAATTGCTTGCAGTTGTGTTCTGGTGTTGGAGCTGGCCCTTAAAAGGTGATCTAAGTGCAGCTCCTGTTCTGGATTGGTCTCAGACTGAGCTTCACAGTGGGGGTCTGTGTGGCTTATGTGGTCTGCATACAGGAAAAATGAATAGAATTTCACAACCTTTTTTTCTCACCCTTTTCATCCCCCTTTTGGTTCCCCCTGCCTTAACCCTACACTTTGACAGAGACTTAAATATCTGCAGTGCATGAACAATTTTGGTCAGCGTTTAACCCTTTCATGCATGAATTATGAGAACCTTAGTCAAGATTTTCTTTCCTGATTGTTTTTATTCCTCTTTAGGCATTAAAAAAACAATGCAATTGAATTTCTCTATGAAGCTATTTTTCATGGAGTTGCAAAAATGTCCACTAGCTGGAAACCATGCATTTAATTTTTGAAGCAAAGAAACATGTACATTTACTGGTATTCTGTGTGAAAACTATGAAATAAAAACATTCTAAAGCTGCTAATTTGATCTTTTCTCACATTTTAACATACTCTAATACTGGTCATTACTCACTTCATGGAGATAATATGCAAAAAAAAAATTGTTAATTACAGTCTAATAACAATAACAAGCAATTGATTTACACTCAAACATGTTAGATCAGGTTTATCTAGAACAGCAAAGTTACAGTAATGTTTTCAATTGCAGTGTATGGGATGATGCATAAGCGTCCAATGTGTTGGCTGATATGAAACTAAAACAACAAAATCCATGAATATACAAGAGAACAGCTGAAGAATAACTGTCCACTGTAGTGACCAGTATGCATGAAAGGGTTAAGCATGGAGAAGCTTTGCCCTGCACCGCCCTCTGGTCCTGAAATCCTGTCAGAATGAGCCCAGCTCTTTTAACTGGACTGGCACAGTGCCCTTATTCAGAACAACCAACCCTAATGTTAATTGTAGGTTCCTTTCCGATCTATCATTTGTCTTGCGACCTGACAGTGGGAGATTCTTGAGCTATGAGTTTATACCCACAATACTGGTTTAAACAATTTTTGTTATGAAAGTCTTCATGTTTATGGAGAACTTTTAATGTTATAATGATTGCCAAACCCCTAGAACTGCTCGATTTCCACTCCAACTTGGGGATGTTTTATTTCAGCAGCCTTTGATAGGCTCAGAAAGCAGCCTTTAAAAAATCTCTCCGTTGTATTTCCTTGTTAGTCTGGTTGAGTAAATCAGTGATGGTCATTATGTAAATCAGCACACCCTTTAGTTTCCCCTTTACAGTTGGAAAATACAGTATTGTGATAGGACATTATTTTTTGGTTTTAACAATATGAAAAACCAATGATGCTGACTTAGCACTTTTGTTGATTTATTAACTTTTTGCATGACCCTAGCAAATTTTTTTAGCTAAAAATTTTTGCTAGTTTTAAAATTACGTTTGGAAACTTTTATCAGCTTTTGAAACGTGACTCAGACACTAAAACACACATTTTTTCTCTAAATGACACCAAATTATTTTCTGTCCAAGTCATATAAACTCAGTCTGTCTGCCTAGCTGTAAAGGTTTGTGTTTCCACCTTCGACACTCTGTTGATACATTTAGTGATTTTTCAAATTCCTCTAGAGACTCTTTATCAAAAAAGCCACTAGTGACCAACCTATCACCTTTTTCTGGTGTTATTGATGACTTTTGGAGAGTCTGATGTGAAAGCACGTGTTGTTGTTTGTCTAAAATAAATCAGTGCACTGATTATAAATCACGACAATAAATCATGTCTTTGGCATTGGCAGTTTTCTCTGTTGTTTCTTTTTAATCCATTTAGATCGTTAATATAGACTGGAAATTTAAAATGTGGTTAAAATGTTTATGTTTTACTGTGGCTTGTTGTTGGCTCCTAAGTGGACCGTAAGGTTAAACATAACGTGCTGCACACTAATACTTCTCAGCCAGAATGGAAAAACAAACAGATGGACACAGACAAACAGCAAAATGATTACAATATCCCTCTGCCCAGAGTTGGCCAAGGGGTAAAAACCAAACGAAACTTAAGAAAATGAAGGTAAAAACGAAACAAACCAATATATAACTACCCAAAGAAACTCCTCCAGAGTGTCTATTTTGGGTCACTTTAACTGGTCCCCGGACATCGCCATTACTGCACCGCGGTTGGCCCTTTCATATACGGTTGTCATGTTCCAGATCTCATCTACACATGTGCATTGCATATCTGTCAGAATTTGTCACAGTGGCAGCTAGTATGAAGCGGAAGAAACGAACAGGCAGGAATATATGGTCTGGTTTCTAGACTGGTTTTATTAGACCTTAGTGCGGCATTCGACACTGTTGACCATCACATCCTTCTGCAATGTTTGGAACAATCAATTGGTATCAAATGATTGGCATTAATGTGGTTCAAATCCTATCTAACAGATCGTTGTCACTTTGTTAACATTAATAATGAATCTTCTCAGTGCACTACAGTTAGTTATGGAGTACCTCAAGGCTCGGTTCTTGGACCAATACTGCTTATCATATACATGCTTCCTTTAGGTAACTTAATAAGAAAACATTCCATCAACTTTCATTGCTACGCCGATGATACCCAATTATATTTATCCATTAAACCTGATGAAGTCAATCAGCTAGCCAAACTACAGCAGTGCATTAAAGATATTAAAGTTTGGATGACCAACAACTTTCTGCTGTTAAACTCAAAGAAAACTGAAGTTTGACTGAAGTGCTTGGCCCAAAAACTGTTAGGGATGCAGTGTCCAGCGAAGTAGTCACTGTGGATGGTGTTACCATGGAGACCAAAACCACTGTGAGGAATCTAGGCATTATTTTCAATCAGGATCTATCGTTTAACTCACATAAATCAGATTTCTAGAACTGCTTTCTTTCATCTGCGTAATATTACTAAAATTAGACATATTTTAACACAGAACGATGCAGAAAAATTAGTCCATGCTTTTATTACATCCAGATTAGATTATTGTAACTCACTTCTCTCAGCCTGTCCCAAAAAGTCCTTAAAGACCCTTCAGCTAATCCAAAACAGGTCATTTAGCGTTGATTAAGAAATATTCCAGAACGTCTAATATGCATGGCTTCCTTGTTCGTAATAAATACATTTAAAGTTTCATTTAGCCTAGTGGGTGAAAAAAATACACAATATATTTGCAAATGGATTGTTGGGAAAAACTTGATTACTAAATTGACTGCATTTTCTACTCTTTCATGGTGCCCAAAGTGCTTTACAATTCCTCACATTCACCCATTCACACACACACACCAGTGGGCAGCTGCCTGGCCCTGCTGGGAACAATTTGGGGTTCAGTGTCTTGCCCAAGGACACTTCGACATGTAGATAGTCGGAGCCAGGATTCAAACCACTGACCCTTTGGTCACTGGACGACCCACTCTACCAACTGAGCCACAGCCGCCCCTAAGCAAAGACTGTATTAAAGCAGCTATTCACTTATCCTTTCTGTAGAATATATGTGATTTCTGGCTTACTCTGAGGACATTTGAATGAACGTAAAGTAAATGACCTGTTTGACCAATCCTGCTGCAGTTCCAGGTCCAGTCCACGGAATTCCCTTACTGACAACTGCCCCACCCCCGACTTGCGCTGAATGCTTCTATGACAGGCTGTATGGTTGTTTGCTTCAAAATATTTTAATTATTAAAAGTTATAATGTGAAAGAATACAATGAGTGTGCACTTATCGCTACTGTTCGCATGAATATATTCCTGCCTGTTCATTTCTTCCGCTTCGTACTAGCCGCCTTTGTGATATACTCTGACAGATTACAATGCACATGCGTTGTCATGTCGGCTTCCAGACTGTGTCTGGATTTTGTCTGTCTTGTCTGTCTTTTCTGTTTCATCTGTCATTTCCTGTTTTATTTTGTTGTCATGTGTCATGTCTGGTGTCTTTACTTCCCCTCCTTGATTGTGTCACCTGTTCCTGATTACCTGACTCCACCCTGATGTGTTCCACCTGTGTCTAATTGTCTTCCCGCCCTCTTGTGTATTTACACTCTGTGTCTTCCCCTGTTTGTTTGCTACACTCGTTGTGCTTACTCACCAGCGTTTTTGGATCCTGTCAGTCTGTCTGCCCGTTGTGACCCGTTTTTGTCTACCGACCACCGATTCTGCCTGCTCGTCTGTTTGTGACCTGGTTCGTTCATCCGACTTCCAATTCTGCCTTTCACCCTGTGCACCTCAGCCTCCAACGTTTACCTGTTTATTCGACCCATCGCCTGGATTACTGACCGTGAGTTTTGCCTGACCCTCATGTCCCGTTGCCTATCGTATTGCCTTTCTGTGTATGACCCGGTCTGTTTTTTGACATCTCTCTGTTTTTCCCTAGTCGGGGTGCCGTTGGGATTTTTCCGGCTCGGCCACACTGGCCGTCCACTGACCCCGTTCTCGGCCCAGACGTCTAACCCCGAACTCAGCGTCTTCTCAGATTTATTAATCATTCTGTGTTGTGCTCTTACCCTTGTGATTGTGTTCAATAAACACACTCAACTTTACGTCTGTCTTCTGGTCTTGCATTTGGGTTCAGCCTTTGTACCAGACCCATTACATGCGTAGATGAGATCTGGAACATGACGACCGTATACGAAAGGGCCAACCGCTACTGCACCACCCCTCATGACATCTCACATGTTAAGCCCCCATAGAAGAAAGTTTTAGTGTAAGGCTGCACCTGAGAAAATGACACTAAGCTAAACATGGTCGAAACTGTTCCTTAGTTTACAAACAGTTCTGTCTAATGCCAGACCTGAACTAGAGTTGAAAGAGCTACCTGGTCGATGTTCAAAACCACCTGTGGTTGTATGTGGGCTTTTTCCTTAGTTCAGGGAGGTGAAGAGTGTGCTAGTATTTGCCCCAAGTGTGCACCCAGGCTAGTGGAGGGAAGAAGGCACTTCATGTCTATGCTACACCAGATCTAAGCAAGGTCTGTCCAATCCCAATTACTGATACCAAATTACCACTTTTGTTCCTAGATTTAGCATCTTTTCAGACAACTCCAGCGACATTTCTTTTTCTTTTTCCACAAATATGAATTGTCAGCTCCTAAATGGACCGTAAGGTTAAAAACCAAACTGATGAATCTGTCAACTTTTTCTGGTGTTACTGGAGACTTTTAGAAACCCTGACGTGAAAGCACATATCATTGTTTGTCTAAAATAAATCACTGCACTGAATATAAATCACTCTCACTGACATTGACAGTTTTCTCTATTGTCTCTTTTGGATCCATTTAGATTGAGAATAAAAAAAATGTTCTGGTTAAAAATTTTAATGTTTTACCATGGCTTGTTGTAGTCTCCTAAGCATAAGTAAAGTTAAAAACCCAACCAACCTAATGAAAATGAAGATTAAAACTAAACAAACCAAATAACAAAGAAATAAATAACTAACCTTAGTAACTCCTTCAGAGTTTTTCTTTTGGGACACTTTAGCTGGTCCCTAAGCCTGGACAAAGGAGGATGGTTGGATTTGGGACATTAAAAAAATCTAGAATTGACAGAGTATAGTTAATTTGTTGTTCTAAACATATTTAGGGTTTTAATACTCACACAATGTTATGCCTCTCTCCTACATCCTGCATGCAGACGGTGACAAGCACTAATGTGAAATACAAACATTATCTACGTGGAATATGAATTGCTACCATTCCCCTTATTTAGAAACCAATTCAAAGACCATTTATGCAAAAATCAGTGGTGCTTGGTGCTTAGAAGTAGGTACAGAGCTTAATTTCCTGACTCGAAAGAAGAAACAAAGGGGGCCAGTAGCCCACAGCCAAGCAGTGACCAAGGAGCAAAAAATCCAATGAGCTTTAAGCACCCGTAATGAAAGCAAGTCTTAGATATTTCAGGTTTTTTTCACAGGCTTGGGTTATCCTAACTCATTAAAGTATAAACACTGCCTTGATTTGTGTGATCTGTGGTAGCTCTGTGTTGAAATGAAAAAAAAGTGTTTGCAAACCAAGAGGGAGTGGCAGAGCCAGAGAAGTACGTATGCATCACACTAACTGATTTTCAGATCAACAGCTGCTCATGGCCTAGATATCAGATCTGGGTTTTTGACAAACTTATGGTGGTTCACTTCCTGGATGGGTTTCACAGACATTTAACAGCCATGTGGCATTTGGGTGCTCACGATTCAGTATGTCAGCTAAAATTTCCTCAGGGGGTCAAATGAGTGGCCATTTTTGTCAAAAAAAAAAATTTAAAAAAAAGTTGTAAGAAATGCATAGAACTGTGTTGAAATAATGCTAATCCATTTGTAGGCAGACTACTGATATTCTTTGACAGTAGAAGCTCTATTTTCACAAATATTGGATTTTGAATAACACATGTATGTGAAAACTTTTGCTGGTGGACAGACGTGACATTACCCATGATGCTCTGGTCAGTACCAGTACTTTCTTAGGAATAAACTTATAGACTTACCATTGCTAATTTCTCCTCTTATTCATAAATGTTAGTATTGTGGATCTAAAACAATAACAGCTGACACAAAAACACAAAATGTGTCAGTGGACGGATGTGACATGGTTGTTCCAGATCCCATCATACTGATGCTCGGCAGCCATGTCACCGTTTCCACAAATGATCCCTGTGCAAAAACTAGGATCAGAATTATTTGTTGTATAGTTTATCATCATACTAAAGAGGAAATAACAATATAGAATTGTTATTTCTTTATAAAAATGCTTATTATTAGAAAACTGTTGATTTCAAAAGTGACATGTGACATTGTTAATGTATGTATTGGCGTAACATAAGCAGGATGGATCAGCACCATACTCCATATTGACACCTGTAAAAATAAAACATGTGATATGTAGGATATAATCTGGTAAGAAAAACTGGGGAATTTAAAAGAATAGAATATTTGTTTTTCAGGTAAATCCAGTTCAAATATAACTTGGCCATTTGTGACATGAAAATATAGCATTAATTGTGATGAAATTGGACATTTTTGAGCTGAAAACATAGTTCATCAAGATGTTGCAACAGAACTGAAATCCTGTAAATTTGCATAACTTGCATTTACCAACTCAAAGTTCCTTTGGGGATTCACTTATATTGATTTCTTATGTACAAAGACAGAAATAAGACCTCTAAGCAAATTTTAGCCGATGTGTGGTGCTTGTGAAAAAACTTCTGAATGCTTATCTATATAATAAAAGACAAGTGGCCTCTGTGAGTGTTTATGCGTATATGTGTATCTGCTTTATAACTGAAAAACTGGACAGAGCTAGCCTTTGCCTTTTGGAGTACTTCTGTATTTTGGGTCAAGGATCAGACAGGCCAAAACAGCTTATTGATACGACCAATAGGGGGGCTGGATCCGGATCAACGGAAACACCGGGACACAACGGGAGAACCGGGTCCGGCTGTGATCACACACTAACAAGGTCGGTCTGGTTCTTACTGTGGCCCGGTTCCACTCTGCTGGTCCCTGGTCAGACCCGGCCTGTTAACATCCCCCTCCGGACCCCGACCCCCCCCGTCGTAGCACAGTGACAGGCTGTTCTGTGCAGACTCCAGTCAGACAGACCGGACAGAACAGCAGTGAGTCGCAGCAAACCGTCATGTTCAGTCCTGTGTAAAAGTCTTATGTTGCCTTCATGTACTACCGGGAATAGTAGAATTCACAATCCATCATGTTCAGTCCTGTGGAAAAGTGCTGCCTTTACAGACCGTTCTGCACAGACTCAGATCACATGGACAACAGTTCAGCAGATCCGGACACAGCACGCCAGTGAGTCACAATAAACCATCATGTTCAGTCCTGTGTAAAAGTCGATGGTCCACGTCGATGTCAACACAAAACAAAATGAGAGCCATTCTATTTCTTCCTAATCTGTGTGTTACACCAGTAAGATTAGTCAAGTCATCAAGTTATATCAATGTGATGAAGTCACACAGTAAAGATGTCAGGCCTTTTCAAAGAAATATATTAGGTAACTATAAATGTAATCTAACCTGTTACTTTTAATTTCAAGACAAAACTAAATGAGGGCTATTATACACTGAACAAAAATATAAATGCATCACTTTTGTTTTTGCTTACATTTTTCATGAGCTGAACTCAACAATCTAAAACTTTTTCTATGTACACAAAAGGCCTATTTCTCTCAAATATTGTTCATAAATTTGTCTAAATCTGTGTTAGTGAGCACTTCTCCTTTGTCCTTTGCTGAAATAATCCATCCACCTCACAGGTGTGGCATATCAAGATGCTGATTAGACAGCAGGATTATTGCATAGGTGTGACTTAGGCTGGCCACAATAAAAGGCCACTCTAAAATGTGCACTTTTACTGTATCGGGTGGTCCAGGGGGGTCAGAAAACCAGTCAGTTGGTGTGACCACCATTTTCCTCACGCAGTCTTCTTCATGAATTCTCAGAAACACCTTAGGAGATGGCTAATGGTAGAGAAATGAACATTCAATTCACAGGCTAAAGCTCTGCTGGACATTCCTGAAGTCAGCATGCCAATTGCATATTCCCTCAAAACTTGTGACATCTGTGGCATTGTGCTGTGTGATAAAAGTGCACATTTTAGAGTGGCCTTTTATTGTGGCCAGCCTAAGGCACACCTGTGCAATAATCCTGCTGTCTAATCAGCATCTTGATATGCCACACCTGTGAGGTGGATGGATTATCTCAACAAAGGAGAAGTGTTCACTAACACAAATTTAGACAGATTTATGAACAATGTTTGAGAGAAATAAACCTTTTGTGTACACAGAAAAAGTTTTAGATCTTTGAATTCAGCTCATGAAAAATGGGAGCAAAAACAAAAGTGTTGCATTTATGTTTTTGTTCAGTGTATTTCTTCCTCATCTGTGTGTTACACCAGTAAACTTAGCTCATCTCCCCATTTTATCTGCTCTACTGCTTCTAGAACCTGTGGATTCCCATGGGTCAATGTGCTAGTTATTCTTCATTTCCTAAACTGTTCATTCACTGTTTCCTTAAAACTTCACCTTTTGGCTCCTACAGTATTTTGCCAATAACCTCTGATATCCTGTTTCTTTAAATGTAAGAATCTCGTCACTAGTGTCTAACAAATGTTATTCATAATCTGTATCTGCTGAGGTTTATTACCTCCACCAAATGGTCATTTGCACGTGTGTCTGTAATCAAGTTTGTACAAATGTACAGCACCAATTTGAATTAACTTGCTAGAGGGGTAAGATGTGGGCCAAGGATGGACCCATTGATGTATTTCATTTTGGGGCACATCCGGAATAAAGACAGAGATTAGAATAATTCCTGACTTTTTCTAAAGCTGTGGAATATGATTTGAGGCCTTACCAAAATGTAGTGCCGTAGTGATTATATTTTTTGGCAATTCAACACTGTGGTTTAGATGTTTTATTTTCTGGATAGTCTGACTCACAGCAAGTAGTCTGTTGCAATAAGCCTACCACTGGTCGAATATTTCAGTTGACATGCTCCTTCCCCATCTCTATCCGCGCATTAGTTTCCAAAGTCCCCCTCGAGAAACAACAATAACCTCTGAGGTGACTACAAAGCACAAAAAATAGCTAGTTTTGAAAGCGATTTTGACCAGGCAAAAACACATGCTTCCTTCTTTCTTTGCTGTGTTTTCTCTAGCCGTTGTAATGCCAAAACTCACCGTTCCATATGCAAATGTTCATCTAAATGCTTTCCACAAACTTTGCAAAGTCGTCCTGCATCTTTAGCTTCACACTGCCTTAAAGGAAATCCAAAGGCCTTCAGACAGACCCTTCTCCAGCAGTGGACTCTATGCACAGCCCCACCACTTCCTCAACTTCAGGTGGGTCCATTGTTTCCTGTCTTTCATTATTGGACACACTGATTAATCCAGGTGTGTTGGGACAACTGATTGATTAGTGTGTCCAATAATGAAAGACAGGAAATCAATGACCCACCTGAAGTTCAGGAAGTAGTGGGGTTGTGCATAGAGCCCATTGCACAGCACTAGACTACGTGTCGGATCATTATACACCATTTACGGGCTGTGTGACACAAAAACAGTAGATATTATTTTGGTCTTTGCATTTGGGACGTGAAACTGCAACACTAATCAACAACAGACTGTTCATCAGTTGAAGGGGATCATAATTTTTGTTTGTTGTATTTGCCACAAAGTTACATTTACGCATTTGGCAGACGCTTTTTTCCAAAGCGACTTATAGGGGAAAACCAAAATTGAAAAATAAATAAATAAATAAATAAATAAAATACAAGAATAGATTAAAGATATAAAGCAGCTGTACAATTAAAAACAGTGTCGTACTGAAGATTAAAAAGCAAAAATTATAGACTCAAAATACAAGAATAGATTAAGAAGACATTAAAACAGTGAAATAAAAATACCAGTTAAACAACAGAATAACATTAATATATCTAAAATGGAATGTTTGAAAGTGCTAGGACAGGAGGTGCTCTCAGAAGAGCTGGGTCTTCAGGAGCCTGTTGAAGACAGGCAGGGACGCCTCTGTTCTGGTAGTGCTTGGTAGATCGTTCCACGACCCATGAAAAATCTGATACACATTTCATATACACTATACCTTCATATATTGGAGTACCTTCACTTTGCCACTGTGTGGTTTGAAATGCAAACACATGTGCTGATGTATTTCGTTACAAAAAAACAAAACAAAAAAAACACAATTACTGCCCAATGTTTTCTCACTTAATGTGAAAGTGGCGACAATGTGAGGAGGAGATGTGCATTTCTGTGGCATATAGTGGTTAAGAGGTGAACTGGATATCTACCAGGTGACCACAAATGGATTTGAGGACAGCTAATATACACAAACTATGTCTTATTGCTTAAGTTGGATCATTATACAGCACATATTCTGGAGTAAAGACTGGATGGTTGAACTGAACGGGGATGAGGTAACATACAAACTCTACATTTACATTCCACTGTTAATACACTGGTGAATTTATGGTTGTACCATGATAGAGCGTGTAGTATCAGGCTGAAAATCTTTTAGAACATGGATTGGTGGCACTTTCATTTTCAACGGTTCTAAACATCTCCTGAAATTGTGGGATGAACAAGTTATGAATCTGAGTCTGTACTTCACTTTTGTTAAAAAATCACAAGGCTTGGACTCAAATGCACGAGACTGACAGAGCACTTAGTTTGAGTATTTATTACTCAAATGAAAGGGACAAGAGAATCTTCACAAAAAACAGTTAACAGAAAAATCTTCTCTGTTGAGGACTCAAAAAACTAACAATAGGTTCTTCACAAGTGTGTAATCAAATTAACAAAAAGATCTTTTCCAACGAGGTATTAAAAAATATTTTAAAAAGTCTTCACGAACGTGGTATCAAAAATCTAACACAAAAATCTTCTCATTCGAGGAACCAAAGTACAACCAAAATTCTTCACGAATTGTGGAATCAAAAACTTACAAAACATTCAAGCAGCACAGGAGACGGTCAAGAGAATTTTTATCTTGACAAGCACAAAAGACGCACTGACAACAAACACAAGGAGAGGAGGGAATATAAAGGGTGGAGAGGTAAAGAGCCCCAGGTGAAGACAATCAGGGAATCAGGGAGGACGCAGACAAGACACACACAGTGCACACAGACGAACAAAACCCTCACCAAAATAAAACAGGAAATGAACAAAACCAACTAACATAAATACTAGCACCGCTGAGGGCGGTGCGTCACACTTTGATCTAGAGCTGAAATGATTTATTGATTAATTGACTCGAATTGATTAAAAAAAAATTTTGATTACAATTTTCCTGAATTGAAGCTTCTCTTCCTTAATTCTGCTGCTGCTAAATATTGGTTTCACTGTTGTGTTTCATGCAGACGCTGACTGTGACGTACATGATGCCAGGATCAACACAAACAACATGGAATGTAGCTGAGAAGAGACGAGGATAAAAAGGCAGAGAATGTCTATATGTTCACTTTTCTACAGTGGAACCATCACTTACTTCTTTAAACTTTGAAGATTTCACACAAACACTGAAAGTGGCTAATGGATAATTTGTTAGCTAAAGTTACTAAAGTGTTGAAGGCTGCATTGCACATATTGTTTGTAGATGTCATTGGACTTGTTTGTTGTATACTGTATATCTATAGATATTTGTATATATATGTTTATACTGTTGTTATTGTTGTTATTTCTATATAGATATTTTTTATATGTCCTTTTACTTTTATACTTTTTGTGGTTGTTGATTCAGTTGGTTTAAAGGACAAGTTGTTTGTCATTTTCACTCATTTCTTTTTCACATTTTTACTATTTTTTTCACCCATTCAAATTATCGTTTGAACAAATTGAATCGAAGACAATAATCGATAATTACAGAAATAACAGATAGAAGCAGCTCTACTTTAATCTCCTCACTTCTAAAAAGTTATTTCCCCTCATAAATATCTATTTGTGACATAAAGTCATACCTAAAGATGAGCCATCAGATAGTATTTACTCTGCCACAGTGAGCTAAATGAGTGTGCTAGACAAGGTTATTATCGTTAACGAAAACTAACGAAATGACCAAAACTAGAATTGTAAAAACATTTTCGTTAACTGAAATAAAAAAAAATAAAAAAACTATAATTGAATGAAAAAAATGATAACTAACTGAAACTGTATTGTGTGCTCAAGAAAACTAACTAAAACGGATAAAAAATATGGATAAAATTCCCTTTGTTTTCGTCTTTGTCATGGCTGGATTTTTATTAAATCAATTTTTTCCCTCAGTTTTCTCTGCTGTCACCATACGACACTTGACGGTCCATCACTTGTGGTTTCCAGTCGTCTTCTGGTCCCCACTTTACCTGGAAACAGGGAGACTAAAGTTAGGAGAAAGCAGCAGAGTCCTGTCTGGGATTTATTTGAATACGACGGAGAAGAAGAGAAAAGATATATAAAAAAAAAACAAACACTAAACTAAAACTAAGCATTTAGAAAAAAAATCTAATTAATAAAAACTAGCAAACCTGCTCTAAAACTAATAAAAACTAACTGAATTAGAGAAAAAAAAGTCAAAACTAAATAAAACTAAACTAGAATGAAAAATCCCAAACTATTAGAACCTTGGTGCCAGATACAGACACAGTATTCCTGCCTGTGGTGTGGAGCGGACCTCCTCTTTCTCCTCCTCCTCCTCTTTCTCCTCTTGCTCCTCCTCCTCCTCCTTCCTCAGTCACAGCCCCCTCCTACCTCTTCATAGATATAGGCAGTGCTTTAACTGAGAGTCCCAGTCAATCAGAGTGGGATCTTTAACTGCCTGCCACTGGCTCTCTGAGCGTCAGCCTACCACAGGACACACTCCCAGCCGTAATCACAAACACAGGCCGAACCGGCAAACTTATGGAGTACTACTGGTTCATCCTGCTTTGGATCTGCAGCCAGCACTTAGGTGAGTGAAAGCTGTTTACATACTGTTAATGCATGGATGTATGTGTCCAATAAGTTACTGTTTGGAGGTATGGGGAAATACATATGCAAGTTCATTACAAAGACTTTTTATTCTGCAAAAAAGAGCAATAACAAATGTTCACAATGTTGGTTTACGTGAACACACAAATCCACTATTTTTAAAATCTAAAACTTTAAAACTCATTGACTTTGTGGAGTTCAAACCCATTCAAATAATGTATAAAGCAAAGAATAACTTACTGCCAGGCAATATTCAAGAAATGTTTTGTGAAAGAGAGGGAGGTTATGATTTAAGGGGAAAGTTAAATTTAAAGATTCATAAAGTACACACTAGGTTCAAAAGTTTCTGTATCACCATCTGTGGAGTAAAATTATGGAACAAATTGTGTGGAGAAATAACAAATATCAAACATAATTCAGTTTAAAAAAAGATATTAAAAAATTATTCTTCTGAGGTTCAGTATTTAATAATGACACTGAGGGCTGTTTGTTTATGGATGATGTTGTACTGATAAATCTGCTGGAATTATTGAAAAAAAAAAATGTTGAATTGTTGAGTCTGTTTGTATGACTGCACAGCCATGAACATACTGTTTTGAATAACTCAATTACTGCATTATGGATTTGTTGTGGTTCAATGCCAGAATTTGGGAAATAGTATTGTTTGATTCTTGTATCAAGTTAGTGATAAAGGTGTAAAAGCACTGAGGGTTTGGATTAAATAAGTTTATACTTCTTCCTACTCCTTTTGCTAAATTCAGACTTGTATGTGCTTGAAGAAAGATTCTGTTCATTTAAATGTTTTATTTTGTTTATTTTGTTTTGTTTTATTTTGTTTCTTTGCATGTTCTAAATAAATAAATAAAAATCCTTTTTAATATTATGTTATATTTTAATAATTTGTATGCTGAAATCTGACCCTTTTCCCTGTGTCTGTAGCTTTGCAGTGTAATAATGGTTCTTTAATTGTTAGCTATAACTTGGATCCAGTTCAGCAGCCACTGAAAACTTTGGGACTGTTGCTTCTAAAAGACACAAATAGCTACAGCACACTGAAAAACTATGTTAGTCTTTGAGGATTTAATTTAAACATGAACATGCACACTTAATATAGCTCACTATATAATCATTTCTTCCTATAGTGAGTGAATGAATGGTCGCGTCTGTGAATGACATCACAGCTTGACATCCTGACCCATTATCTTGATCTTTGGGGCTTTACTGAAGGATATGCTGGCCGCTTTTGTTCAGGTCTACAGAGGTGCTCTGTGTCTCGTCGAATGCATGCATGTTCTCTGAAATGAAAGCCAAAGCTAATTTTTCAGTCAAGTTTCCAGTGGCTGCAGAGTTGTTGGTGTTCAGCCAAAACTGTGGTCAATTACCAGTGAAATCACTACAGCAGTAACACATCTAGACACAGTGACACAAAGACTAGAACAAAGAGAGAGAAGAAAAGCTACTGAAAGTAGATTAATACATTTTTGCAAACCCAAAGAGTGCCATAAACTAATGTATGGTTATCCCAAGTACAATGACATATATAAACCTGCTTACTTGACTTTGAGAGTAACTCTGCAGAAGCTTTGAGGTCTACACGACTGGAATGTTCTGGTAAAACAGATTAATCATCTTTGATTTGTTTGTTTAGTAAATAGCACAAAGAGTGAAAGAGAGGATGTCTCTATTGTAAATATTTGGCTTGATTTTGGAATTCAATGGAGCCACAGAGATGGAGATGGAGACACTGACCTTGGAGCGGGAATCTGCAGAGTAAGACAAGATTTTTGGCCGTGGTGGGAAATCTTCTGCCAGGCTGAATTTCAGTAATATGATTAACGTGCTGTATAATCCTGTTTTTTTTTTTTCAAGTCAACACAGAAAGGTCATGTAGACACAAGTAAGAGGAGATAAATCTGTCAGTGGCTCATCTGTGCCAAGCATACTTTTATAAAGATGCATTTCTCTTGATAGAACATTGTTTCCTCTTTCTAAGTATGATCAGAAACAGTTTTCAGAGATGTTGGCTCACGTGATGGTTTACCGAGTTTCTTGTGCTGTAAGCTGAGACATATGAATCCAGTTTGATAGAATCCATCAGTGTTACTAAAAAAGTTACTAAAAAGGGTTGCAGGTCCAAAAATTTTAAATAATGTTCTATATTCTGTACTTCCTGCCTGTTGCATTTCATTGCCTTGTACTTATATATGTGTAATGACAACATCAAAATCTAAATTTTCTTCCATTTGAAGACTCTCCATGACCAAAACAAGTCACAATAACGCTAACCCTTGTTGATACCAGACATATTTAGCACTGCAATGACAGATAATAAAAACAGGGATCAGCATAAAACAACAATAATAAAGGCAAAATTAAACTGTCCATTAGATTTCATAAACAACACAGCATTTTCCTGTATAACTAATTGTGAATAAAATTAATGTTCCATGGTTTTCTGAGCAGTTTCCTAGAAAATGTCACAGAGCTCCAGCTCAGGTGGTCCATTTTTCCTCCATCATCGGCAGCTGCTTAGCGGTCATCTACACCCAGGAAAAGTATACAATATAGGAATAAACTGATTTCATACAGGTTTTACCATTGTTTTAATCCTGGTTTCACACAAACAGCTGACGTTTATGGTTGAAAATGGCTCAACACTTACATTTTAAACCATCCTGAGCCTGGTGGGGCAATACTGATGTAGAATAGAACCAAGGAGGAAGACCTCCAAGACGAAGTGGAAGTATCTTATCTTAAAGTTGTAATACTGCTGAGAGTTATCACTTATCAAATCCAGAAAGTCCTGGATCCCACAGACTTACACTGAACCTCTGTCTAAAGTGTAGGAGGAGTCACTCTGGTCTCATCTGTTTTAGTTGGATCTTAAAATAAGTCATCTGGTCCATCTGTAAATTGTTCCTCTTTTAATCAGATCTTAAGTCAAACCAGAGTTTTTATGTCTGCCAAGTAAAGCTTTGATTGACAGGTCCAACAGGTCTCTACAACTTGCTCACTTGCTGTGAGGAACTTTTTAGTTTTGGTTTATTTAATAAGACACGTTTTTGACAAACAGCTAAACTGAACTGGTTTTTAGCTTCCACTAACTAGACTGCAGAAGGACTTTTTCTTACGCAACACTTGATGAACACGTCACTGTTTATCGAAGTCAGTAAGCTAGTGCCTAGCATTAGCTTACCTCCTGTATTCCACCCCAAATATGATCGCTTCTAGCTAAAAAAAAACAATGTGTTGACAGCCAAATCAAACTACTGTCCACGGATTACATTCAGTCTATGAATTCAACAAACTGAACCTTCTCTGCATCAGGATTATTATTTATTTATTTATTTTACAAAACTTTAATGTCAGAGATGAACACTGCTGGCCCTTCAGTGAGAGTCTCTGAAACCACACTCATTTCTAACAGTGAACTGAAGCCATGATGTCCCTCTCATTCCATGCGTCAGATTCCCTTTACGAAAACTGGAATTGCTTGGTTAGTTTGTGTTAATGTGTGAACTTCAGTGGCTTTGAATGGAGCAGCAAAGCAACTTTTTTACTCTTCTTGAGTATTTATTTTTCTGGCAAATTTTTACTTTTGCTCCCTACATTTTTGCATAAATATCTGTACTTTATAGTCCTTACATTCTCAGAATAGGCTCGTTACTTTTTCAAACTAAATGGATGTGACAGTACGGAAAATATGACGCTTCAGAGGGAAAATCAGTGAAGGAGAGAACAACAGGGTCAGTACCAGGGTCCAGTACCAGAACCAGAGTCCAGTACAGGGTCAGAACCAGAGTCCAGTACCAGAACCAGAGTCCAGTACAGGGCAGTACCAGAGTCCAGTACAGGGTCAGAACCAGAGTCCAGTACCAGAACCAGAGTCCAGTACAAGTTCAGAACCAGAGTCCAGAACAGGATCAGTACCAGAGTCCAGTACAGGGTCAGTACCAGAGTCCAGTACAGGGTCAGAAGCAGAGTCCAGTACCAGAACCAGAGTCCAGTACAGGGTCAGCACCAGAATCCAGAACAGGGTCAGTACCAGAGTCCAGTACAGGGTCAGAAGCAGAGTCCAGTACCAGAACCAGAGTCCGGTACAGGGTCAGAAGCAGAGTCCAGTACAGGGTCAGTACCAGAGTCCTGCTTGGGTCCACTTTTCCAAACTTTTTCACCAGTACCTGCAAAGCTGAGTTCTACGACCTGACCCATGATTAAACATGTTGTCTCCACAGTAACTCACTTTTAAGGGCTTTATTTTTTGCTAAAACGCACCGCATTCATAAATCTGTAATCTGCGCTGCTCAATGACCTCTTTAACATGTAAACAGAGGTGAAGCTCACTTCAAAATAAAACAAACCAGCTGTGGATCAACCATGGTCAAATTAGATGATCATCATTAAATGTCCTGAAAATTATTTTCATCCATGAATCTTTTTTTTTGTTTTTTTTTTTCACTCCCTTGCCCACTACCCGCCCGCATTTCCTTTAATTTTACCCGTGCCTGTGCCCGTGAAAATCCTTATATGATTATAAGATTCTCTGTATAATTTTACCTGGTTAAATAAGTATTGCTTCATTCACGGCAAAAAATGCAGTTTTACTTTTTGACTTTTGCTTAAGTACAGGAGTTGAACAGGGCTGTTAGAAAATATCATTTCTGCAATATATCGCGATATTTCATTTCACACTACTGTATCGATATTAAAAAGTACTGTATCGATATTTTTAGGTATTTATTCAAATGCAGATATTGTGGAGGTTCATTCTGGTTTTTTGGTTTTCTTTATTGCTTATATCTTATTTATTATTAATTAACACCGTTTTATTAAATAATGGTTATTTGAAGCATAATAAAAGTACTTTTTACTGTCTGAGAGGCAGATGGGAGTTCCTTTGTTGGGACGGAACTAAAATACTGTTCTAATGTTAGTTCTGAACTAATAGAATATGAACATTTGAACAGGATCTTAAACTGTAATGTCTGTAAAACAGAATTTCAGTTTGAACACAGGAACATTTTGTGATATAACATTAGATCCTGTTGAGATCAAATAAAAATGTGTTTAGTATTTGTGCAGATTTTTGGTGTAATTCAATTCTTCAAGGAAATAATCATTTTTAAAAAAGAAACAAACCAAAAAAATTGGCTTTTTAACAGTATCATGATATATCGCGATATATTGTATCATGATCCTAGTATTGTGATTTGTATCGTATCGCCAGATTCTTGCCAATACACAGCCCTAGAGTCGAATCAGTACTTCTACTTTTATGAGAGTATTTTTTCACCCAAGTAGCTGTACTTCTACTTAAGTCCAGAATGGGAGTACTTTTGCCACCTCTGCTAATACAGATGGGCTGTTAGATGAGCAGACTGTTGGTGTCACTCTTCATTTTCTCTGGTTTGAAGACACCACTGAACCACTAATGCCTGTAATATTCACACTTCCCCTCTTCCCAGGGGCGTAGAATTGGGTCAGGACTCTGGGGACACATCCCTACTAATATCCATCCACTGCTGTGTACTCACTGTCAATCCAACCGCTGCCTGTAGTGTTTAGTCAATGATTATGGATCACAAAGGGTAAACAGTCAGTCTCTACTAGAAGTCCCGCCTCTAACCTAAATATTGCTCTCCAATTAGTTTTGCTAACGTACATGAGATTGGCCGTCCCCGCTGTCACTCCATCTACTTGTCAAAGGAACCTGCTATTTGCACAGTTGTACCACTAGCACAAGTTGTCAAGATGTTTGTATTTGTTCTGTCTGTCAGCTCGACGGATTTGAATATTAGTGGTGTCATTTACATGGACATAAGGACATGTGTCTATTCGCCTACGTGCATGCGT
Organism: Sphaeramia orbicularis; assembly: GCF_902148855.1. Taxonomy (NCBI): domain Eukaryota; kingdom Metazoa; phylum Chordata; class Actinopteri; order Kurtiformes; family Apogonidae; genus Sphaeramia; species Sphaeramia orbicularis. The sequence continues at coordinate 8,839,673 of NC_043959.1, read as the reverse complement.
GTGTGCGTGCATGTCCGTGTGTGTGCGTGCGTGTGTGTGCTTGGTAATTTGGATTTGAAGGATTTCAAATAAAAGAAAACTGATCAGAAGACACTTCTTTTGGAGTCAAAGTGTAAGTTAGTTCAAGGGTATAGAACTGTAGACCAGTGGTTTCCAACCTTTTTTGGCTCGTGAGCCCATTTTAACATCACAAATTTCTGGCGACCCCAGACATTCAAAACTGAGACATTTTGTTTGCTAAAATTAATTTGTTTTTGATCATGTAATAGTTTGTTATGTTAATGTTGCAAATAAATGTTCATTTCAGACATTTAGTCTATATAATGTATATTATTATGGACGGAGGCAGTAAATCCAGGTGTAGATTACTGCACAAAGTGGGAATTTTATTTTCCTTGGTCAGGATATGTACAGTCAGTCCAGATTGGATTTACAAGGCTGACAATTAATACTGAACAAACAAGAACTCAAACTATGAATTATGAAAGAGCTGCAGCATCTGAAACTGACCACAGTGAACATTTGACAGATAAACAGAACCACAGTGCTGCAGTTTCAGCTTCACGGTTTGTCATGTCTTCTATGTATTGGGATTGTCTCTATCAGCTCAACATATATTGTTTATTAGTAAGTTTTTTATATTTATTTTTATCGATTACTAGAAATTTCAGGTGACCCCATGGTTGAAAATCACTGCTGTAGAGGCTCAACAATACAGATATTGAATAAAAGACAATATTTAATGCCAAACAGATACACTTTTTAAAAGTTATGTTTTACTTATTATTTTCATGTATTTCTGTAGAAGAGAGCAACTGTATAAAAAACACAAAGAAAATTTGTGAAGAAAATGCAATAAAACTTCAGATTCTAGATGTGATTCTAGATGTGATTTTATCCATATTTAGGGGAATAAATTACATATAATAACTGAAAGTAAAAGCCTTTTTGCTCAGACAGTAACTGTACCATCAAACTGTATGAACAGTGGATCCAGAATCTGATCATATGTCATGAGTCAACATATTTATGTCAGGAAACAGAGAGCAGAGAGGAGGAGGAGGAGGAGGAGGAGGAGGAGGAGAAGAAGAAAGAGGAATAGGTAGAGGAGAAGGAGGAGGAGAAGAAGAAGGAGGAGGAGAAGGAGGAGAAGAAGGAGGTAGAGGAGGAGGAGAAGGAGGAGGAAGAGAAGAAGGAGGAGGTAGAGAAGAAGGAGGAGGAGGAAGAGAAGGAGAAGAAGGAGGAGGTAGAGGAGTAGAGGCTGTAAATCCACAGTTGGTTCAATAATAATGCATATGTTCGTCATTAGCAGAACTCTGCAGAATGCATTAAATTCTTGTATTGTCTTTAAATCTTCAGATATACTTTATAAACTTGTCAATTACTGAATTGTTTTTCTGACTATGATTGTTTGCTTGTTTGATCAGCTCGACATGATGTGAAATTATGATCTCAAATGCAAAAAAAAAAATCACCTTTCAGGAGTGCTGCCTTGGAGCACTTCAGTGTCCACACCAGTGTCAGTCAGACATTCTGCCTTGCCTCTTCCATTTGCTGACACTCAGAGCAGGGATGAACTTCCACTTTAGTGTTACCTGTAGATGTTAGCCTCCTCAACATGATTTATTACTGATTGTTTGAATTACCGTCATATATTAAATGTATACATATGCCCATGAATCAAGAATAGTTTTTGCAATGTTAGTTAAACTTTGGTGCAGTTTTAGTGTTACAGGGGGCTGAATATTCCACTGTGTGAAAGCAGCAAATGCACTGTCTCTAAATCATCAAACAATGTGTTATTTCAAACATTACAAACCGAGTTTGATGCAGATGTGCTCATAGTGTCATATAGTTGTGTTTAGTAGCTGGTGTTTAATCTGTTGACACATACTAGAGCAGGGGTGTCAAACTTATATTAGTTCAGGGGCCACATACAGCCCAAAATGACCTGAAGTGGGCCGGATCATTAAAATAATAACATAAGAATATATAAATAATATCAATTCCAAAATTTGTATGTCTAACTTCTATGTTTTAGAGTGGAAAAAAGTAAAATTAGATTATCAAAATGTTTATATCTACAAACTATCCTTTAAAAAAATGTGAAAAACATGAACAACCATGAACAAAATTAAATTTATTAAGAAAAAAAAGTGCAATTTTAACAATTTATGCCATTATTAGGCCTCAGCTTCTCATTTTCACATGTTCATTACAACTCACAGATCACAGTGGATCTACAAATACACAAAACGTTTAATAACAGGCAGAATATTAGAGCAATTACACTTAATTCTCTTAAGACATTTCAGATTGTTCATATTTGTTGAGGTTGTTCCCATTTTGAAAGGCTAGTCTGTAAATATAATTTTTTTTTGTGTAATTTAACTTTTTTTTTACACTAAAAAAAAGAGAAAAACTTGTGGTTTTCATTATTTACAGTTGATTATGATAGTATTTTACTGGTCTGACCCACTTTAGATTGAAATGACCTATAATTATTTTAACATCCTTGATTGTGAATTTCTTCAGTGTAAGGTTTGTATTTCATTAATTCATCTCATGGGCCGGATTGGACCCTTTGGCGGGCCAGATTTAGCCCCCAGACCACATGTCTGATACCCCTGCACTAGAGACATGGTTGGATTCCTAGTGAGACTTTCTTGGCTCAGAGGGTTGGAATCTTGTTAAGTAGTGCCCACTTGGCGGGTGTGTCTTGTGAACATCTGTATTCAGATACCCCATGCCTCCTCGTATATTAATTTTGGCATAGGCCAATCCTGATATAAGGTGCCAAAATCTTTAAAAGTATATTGTCCTGTGTGAACTACTAAAGTATCTTTCCAGAAAAAACAACTGTAATGGAAATGTGGTATGGGCTGATGGAAAAACGTTTTACTGTTTAAACGTCTTCCCGTGAATAATCACTCTCTGTGATAAAAGTGCTCCTACTATAACATCGTCAATTTTGTCTGCGATCTTACATATGAGAAACATCCTAATGTGCTGTATGTTATGGCATTCTGCCATGAAACTAGACTATTATTACCAAGAAACATATACAGTAAGGTTTGAGTTAAAGGTTAGCTGAAATGGTTCAGCAATGAATAACAAATGTGAGCATTTTAACACATTTCTGGTTAATAATAATAAACTGAACAACCAAAGAGTGGATGAACCACAAGTATACCATGAAATTGGGTGACCATATTTGGATTTCCAAAAAAAAAGGTCACTTGGCTCCACCTCCAGATACTTAAATGATCACATGCTCTGTAAGTACCGTAGTATTCTGTGCAAAGCTCCTGCTTTGAGTATGTACTTCTGTCATTTTCTTCAGGACGAATTCGACTTTCATGATCTGGCAAGATCTGGTTTTGCTTAACTTTTTTTTTTTTAGGTGTCATAACAGGGTGGACAGAAATAAAAATGCAATTGAATTTTTACAGGTTTTTACTGAATAAGGCACTGGTGTTTTCTTTCTTGTTGAACTCCTCAACATGTTCAGAATCAAAGAAAATAAAAAATATGTCAGAAAAGCACAGCAAAACTGTGTTCCTATAGTGCATCTATGGACAGTGGACTGTTTACGTACAGGTCCATCTGTGGACTAGTCCATCTGTGGACCAGTTCGTCTGTGGACCAGTTCCATCCATCAGCAGGTCCATCCATAGGCTGCTGTGCTTCAGTACCTTTCACTATCATCATGTCCTGTTTATCACTGGAAAGTACAAAGTCTTTTCTTCCAGCAGGATTTGGAACTTATCTGATTCCTCAAACAGTGACAGTTATGGTCATCAAAGTCCACTTCAGCTAATGTGTCATCAACAATACATCTGGTTTTGAAGAGTTGGTCCTTTAAAAACAATGAAAACCTGATGTTTTCGCAAATTTATAAACCCCGCCTGGATGCAGGATGTGAAAAGAGGACATGTCCAGGGAAAAGATGAGAATTGTTCACCCGACTATTAAACAGACTTAAAAGAAGTGCAATATTCAACTGAATTCTATTTTTACACAATACAATAAAGGTTTGGAATAAATATCATATGTATTCATAAAATAAAAACAAAAAATGTTATATATATTTATTTACTCTTGTTCACAACCAAATGAGTTGAATACTTGACATATAATTGAGTGTAATACCTTGAAAAGCAGTAATGCCATCAAGTCCATAAATTTTTGTAAAGTTAAACTGATCTTTCTAAAGAAAAACAAGCAGTTCTCATGCAGAAACAGTACCATAAACATTAGTTTCACGTCACTATGAAGGAAACAATCAATCTCCCACCTGACATGAAAAGTAAAATGAAAATTAATTTTAAAAAGAGAACTCGACTATGTCTGCAAAGTTGACATATCGACTGATTCTTCATCCACAACCCTGGTAGAACATGGAACATGGCCATTACTGCAGCAGTGTGCCCAGTCCAAAACTAGTTCACTTCCTTCCTGTCCTTCATGACATCTCATGTGTTAAGCACCCATCTACATAAGAATGTTTTAGCATAAGGCTGCACCCGAGAAAAATGACAACACTAAACCAAACACTATCAAAACTGTTGTAGAGTTGACAAACAGTTGTGAACTGCAGCTGGAAAACCTGCTGCGTTGACGTTCAGACGTCAGACGTCTGTCTGCCTGGCTGTAGAAGTCAGTATTTCCAACTTTGACACTTTGTTGGTATATTTAGTGATTTTTCAGACCTCTCTGGAGACTCCAAAATCCACTAGTGACAAAATGGAACTGTTTCCGAGATCCAGCGTCAAATGCTCCATACCACCATACCCACTACAGTCAGCACAGAGGTGAAGAGCGGCTGCTGACATCACTCTCCTGCGCCGCTTACTTTGCAAATTAATTTTTGAATTATGTGAGCTTTTTTGCAGGGTAGATCACAAAAATGAAAAAGCAATGTCCTCTGTCTTCTTTTTGATTGTGTCATAAAATGTGCAACATGAATAAGAAAATGAAAATGTAGATTGGATAATTTATTACTTATTTTATTTATGAATCAAATGATACAGCCACATTCTTAAAATGAAAAAGCATTTTTGCTAATACATTTGAATTTTTGATTTCAAATTGAATTTTGGTAACTATTTGCTGGGGCAGATTTTATAATTAAATCTCAAATGTGTTTTTCTTTTTAAATTAAGTAAAAGAATGAGCGGTCTTGAATAAGAAAATGAAAATGCAGATTGGATAATTTATTAATAATTTTATTTATGAGTCAAATAATGCTGCCATATTCTTAAAATGAAAAAGCATTTCTTCTGCATTTCTGCATTTTAATTTAGATTATGGTAACTAATAACTTCCATAAAATATAGTCTAAGATTCAGTTGAAAGTTACTGCCCTATAATTTAGATTAGATTGTCTTGGTGCAAAACTTAATACATACATATTTATATGTGAAAGTACTCAGACACACAAAGACACAAGGTCATTTGACCTTGAAAAAGTAGGTCAAGGTCACATTTTCTCAATAGGCTTCTGCTCCATGTCAAGATGCATCCACAGTATAAATTTAGTGCAGATATTTCAATACATTCTTCAGATAATGCAGTTATGTCATTGAAAAGAAATTTTACCATTTGACCTTGAAAAACTAGGTCAAGGTCATTTATTTTCAATATTCTTCTGCTCCGTGCCAAGATGCATGTATAAATTTGGTGTAGATATATCACTGCATTCATCGGATAATGCAATTATGTAATTAAATAGACAGGCAGACAGATGACAAAATGATCACAATACCCCTTGGTCGAGGGGTAAAAACCAAACCAAACTAAAGAAAAAGGAGGATAAAAAGTAAACAAACAAACCAATAAATAACCAACCTAAGTAACTCCTCCAGAGTGTCTCTTTTGGGTCACTTTAACCAGTTCCCAATGCTGGATCAAAGAGGACGGTTAGAATTGGACATTAAAAAAACAAGAATTGACAGAGTATAGTTTATTTATAGTTCTAAACATAGGCCTATTTTGGGTGTTTTTATACTCACTTTTTGTTTCTAATACAATGTTATTCCTCTCTCTTACATTGTTCATTACAGTACAATAGATACAACACCGATTGGCAACACTGATGCCAATGGACATATTAAGTGGGTCTTGATATCCTGATGCAGCATTTGTTGAGGTTAGCTAGTTACAATGACCTCATCAACGGGTGCTCATTTCTTTAAAAAATGTATACTATGGTTGACCATGTATGTCAGGGGTATTAAACTAAAATTTAAAAGGTCCAGTTAGAGCAGTTAGAGAACTTTTCTTGAAGCAAAGGTCCAGAAGATCAAAATGTGGAACTACTTTGTGTGATATCTATTTAAGTAGCCTGGTTGCCATCACAACATTTGCATATAATCAATACCTTACAAGGAAGGTGTACAGAGAGAAAAGGTGGAATTTTCCCTTTTTTGTTTCACATCTTGATTCAACAGTCTCAACCAATTTTACAGAAAATAAATCTCAACACATCTTAACAATTGCACATTGTTGGGCAGTGAATGTGGTACTCAGGATTCTGGTGGACTGGTCATACTGGGCTCTGAGACCGCCTATTTTCTGTAATCTCACCCAAACATACCCTTAGAGAGGGTATGTTTGTTCAAACCATTATGTTTGGTTTCGTAATGACGCTTCACATTGACACTTTGAATAAGTGCCACAGTTTCTGAACCTTCGAGACACATTGGTTTCGTTCCCAGTGGGAGTATGAACAGAACTGAGTCCCTTTCTTTTCTCTTCCTTTCTCCATCTCACTCGTCTTTTCCTCAACATTGTCTGGTGCAGTCGTCTGTTTCTCTCCCGTTGTTTTCTCTACATGCATGCTATCTTTCTACCGTCTTTTCATGTGTAACTTGCCTCTACCTCTCTCCTGTCAGCACTGTACAGTCACACTGTTTACCATTTTGAATAGAGGGTATGCACATACGTCACTTCCCCCCCAGGCCACGCCCCTCTAAGTCAGACTGAGCGTCTTAAACCAACCTGCTCAACATGACGGAGTATAGCAGTAAACAGCCAAAGAAAAGGGAAAATGTGAAATATGAAATCAAATGAAGGACAATTGGACTGGATGTGGATACGTACGAGCTACCAAAGAACAAGTGGTCCATGAACACTGACATGTGGACACAAATGGAGGATCCTGACATCCAGGGTGGGGGGGGATCAGCGCTATTTGGACCTGAAACAAATATACATGGTTTCATCATGACTGACAACCAGGGTCCAAAACTAGGGCCCAGAACCAGCTGATCCAAAGTGCATTTACAGTAGATTACGACATTATTCTTGTACTATTATGACTTTATTGTCAGAATATGACGACTTTAATCTCATAACATTGTGATTCTTTTTGTATTCGACTTTATTCTCATAAAATTACTAGTTTTATACCGATACTTTATGACTTTATACTCGTAGTGACCAGTGGTTTTATTTTCTGATGTGGTCCTAATACTCCGTCGTAGCTTTATTCTCCAGTTCCCCCGTATTTGAAAAACTGGGTTAGCCTCAGTTTTTGTTAGTTTACTAATCATGTAGGAGCACAAGTTTCAGAATCGCAAAATGAAGACAAAAACCATGAAAGATCTGATCATGAAACCAAGAGCTTTACCAAGAAGTAACGTTGGCCAAAACAATAGGTCATTTCAGGTCTGATTTGACCCAAAAATACAGCATAAATTAATGTTAGCTGACACCAAACAGGATCCACAGATCTAGGTTTGGTTTCCTGGATTTGTGGATCCATCTACTTCTTTTTTCTTTGTCTTTCGGTGTCTGTAAAACGATAGCTCCCACTGCTTTTCAAACCTGTTCATACGATCAATCTCACAACAGCTCTGCCCCATTTTTAATTAAATATTGTTCTTCAGTGTGGACAGTATTGAAGCCAAGGCTGTCACTCATCTCCCTCTTTCTGCCACTCAGTGGGCGGAACCACAGTGACGTCCGCTAGCGGTGATGTCACGTGCATGCCCTCTATATACAGAATTGATTGGTTGATATGATGTGGGATGGTGTTACATGCATGCAACTGGTTTGTGTGTTTCCTCATCCACCAAACCACTACTGCAAAGCTGCACCAGTTAAAATAGAAGCACCCCACCACCAGCTGTTGTATGGGACGCCTTCTGGGTATGGACCTGGGCATGGTCCACCTGTTAGTGACCTCTGATGTATGTAAATATACCAACTATAGCTCAATCATACCACACCAACCACTCCACCATCATGACCTGGGTTCTAGATCTGCCTCCAGTTGCTGTTTTCAGTTTGTAGGTGTTTTACCTTGCAGACTTTGGACAATCTGATTGTATGGCTGATTAGACACCAGCCTAACCATGGACACCAGAAACAAAAAAATGTGGGTAGGACAACTGAAAGGGGGGGTTCTGGGTGTCCTCCCCCAGAAACTTTTGTAATGAGTCGATGCCGTTTCCTGTATTCTGGTGCATTTTAACACATGGTTTGATACTAGATAAAAATCTAGCTATAACAAGAGAAGAAATATGGGTATTTTGTAATTTCCCTCAGATCACGTATTTGAAAATATTAAAAGTACAAAAAAATGACACAATGATTAATTTAGAGGATCTCTTCATGTCCCTTTATGTCTGCATGCAAATGCAAATAGGCTACTTTTAATCCAACACATAGAACCTAAAATATTTAAATGATTATGACAAAATTACCCCAAACACAAACACAAAGATGCTTCATACAATAAGCAGGTTTCGAGTTGTATTAATGAACAAAAACATAATGTAGATAGGAACGGGCAAATCATTTTAATTTAAGAAAGAGCTGAGAACCTTTCACAATGTTGCTAGACAAAAATTCAAACTTACCTCACTCTCCCTGTCTGTCCGTCTGTCTCCCCGTCTGTCTGTTGCCGCTGCCTTTTGCGCTCTCTGCTGCCTAATGACATATGCAACATTTCCACATTATAGCATATTTCACTTATTTCTTGTTAACATTTTTTAATTGACTATCTTTTCAGGTAATAGGCTATGGGGCTCTTACTTTTTGTTTTGGGGCTCTAAAAAATGTTCGTATGTCTTTTCTCTTCACTGCTATGATGTGATTGCTGGCCACACACACATACAGACTGGGGTTTTCACCTGTGTCTGACAAAAACCCGGACATATTGATGACACGACATACCACGGCCCACCTGCATAACAAGTATTCTCATGAAAAGAAACAGCTGACCTGATTTCTTAGATACTGGTGTGTGCATTCCTTGTGCTTGCCTTCTGTACCTCTTGGCTAAACACCAGTAGAAGGATCAAATCAAACCAAATTTTATTTATATAGCACCAAATCATAACAAAAGTTATCTCATGACACTTTACATATGGAGTTGGTCCAAACCAGACTCTAAACCAATTTACAGAAACCAACAAAATCCTCCAGGAGCAAACACTAGTGAGTGGTGACAGTGGAAGGAAAAAGTACCTTTAACAGCAGAAACCTGGAGCAGACCCAGACTGAGGAGGACGGACAAGTGACAGGAGGAGAGAGAGGGTTAAAGAGAGAGAGTAAAGGCGGAGAAAAAGAGAGCGAGATAGAGATAGAGAGAGACTTGGGAGAAGGGGGGGAAGTAGGGGGAGACACATGGATGGAACTGATGAACAGATAACTGAACTAGAACATCTATGGAACTATATAATAAACACTATCAAAATTATATGGATAAGTGAGTGATGACGATGAAGGAGGAGAGAGGCAGGAGAACAGCAGCAGGTCCAGAGAGGATCCAGGGAAAACCTGTGAGGATCCTGGGAAAACCTGTGAGGAGATAAAGCACAGAGACACCAGGGAAGAAGTACATATATATATATATATATATTATATATATATATATATATATATATATATATATATATATATATATATATATATATACAGGGTGGGGAAGCAAAATTTACAATATTTTGAGGCAGGGATTGAAAGATAGTGTATGACCAATTAGTTTATTGAAAGTCATGAGAATTTATTTGCCACAAGAAAATTGACATAATAGAAAATGTTTTTATTCTATGTGTCCTCCTTCTTTCTCAATAACTGCCTTCACACGCTTCCTGAAACTTATGCAAGTGTTCCTCAAATATTGGGGTGACAACTTCTCCCATTCTTTTTTAATAGTATCTTCCAGACTTTCTCGTAATAGTTTTGCTCATAGTCATTCTCTTCTTTACATTATAAACAGTCTTTATGGACACTCCAACTATTTTTGAAATCTCCTTTGGTGTGACGAGTGCATTCAGCAAATCACACACTCTTTGATGTTTGCTTTCCTGATTACTCATATGGGCAAAAGTTTCTGAAAAGGTATGGATAATAGTGTTAGGTATGATTATGACATCAATATATGTTTGGTTTCAAAACAATTGACGTAGTGCCTGCTGAGAAAAAACAACTAAATGTTCATTGTAAATTTTGCTTCCCCACCCTGTAGAGAGAGAGAAAGAGAGAGAGAGAGAGAGAGAGAGAGAGAGATTAAAACTAGAATAAAAATTAGGACATGATATAAATGTGAATGCTAAATGGTACTACCCTACCTTTTGTACCAGGTGTACCGTTTGTACACCTGTACTACTTTACAAACAGGAGCTCAGCTCCTTGACTCGAATCCACATCAGAACAATGTAAACAATAACAGTGTGTAAACAATAAGTGTGAACAAAATTAAAGACATCCCTGAAATAATACAGCAGTTGCATCCTTTGTGGGTTCTACTACCTCTCCTTCTTATCCTTTGGTAAATTTGAGTTAAGGAAGACAAGTGATTGAACTTGAGGTGACTTCTCTCTGATAATATTTGTCCTGTCCTAAGACAGGACAAATTTGAAAATGTATTCTCTGAAGAATACATTTTCAAATGTAACTGATGTTGCCACTAAACAGAGCTTCTTAACCGTGACTTTGGTAAGACTGGGGTACACCAGGGCCCGGCTGGGGTACACAAGGGCTCGGCTTTTCCACCACATAAGAGGACCCTCATTTTTAGGAAGAGGATGCTCCTCCAGATAATCCCGCATCTCCATTTTTTTCAGTCGTTAATATCTCCTCCTCCCTGAAACAGCTGTAAATGTGGCTCCAGTCCAGTCAGTCAGACTCACTAATAACTCCTCTCAAAGTCAGCTGCACACATAGATGCATTCAAGTGACTGTGGTGTGCTGTGGACAACTCAAACTCTGAGATGCCATTAGTCATGAAGGTAGCATGGACAACTCAGACTCCTGGGGTACACAGATGATACATGAAGGCAGTGTGGGCAATTTGAATAGAAGAACGGCTCGCAAATGAATGGCTCGCAACTAGGTCCTATTGTTCACTTATAAGACCCGTTCAAAAGACTCCACTCGTTTGCGAATGTCACACCTCTCGTGCCGGGCTGAGTGAGCCAGGTCGGATAACAGCGGTTAGATATCAGTTCATAATATCGTGCCACATTTCACTGTTGGTAACGGTAACGGTGTTGTAACTTTCAAATAGTAATTAATGAGATTACCCTTTACTGGAAAACAATAATGGCGTTAGTAGTGCCGTTATTTTTAATGCCGTTATTCCCAACACTGGTCTTGTCCCACTCACAATGGCTCCGGCGCCCATTAGCCTAACTCTAGTCTTTAAAAAAGGCAGAAACAAAGTTGTAATTGATCTTACATGATGACTCCCTTCCCAATCAGAGGTGTAATAAGTCCTTGGTTATTGATCGGCAAAGTGTCACTGCAACATGTTTTCCTGAGAACCAGTTTGTTGACTGAAGAACCAGTTCAAGATAAGCCCTGCCCTCCTGTCCAGGATCTGTATGTACATGTAACAGAAGATCCAACAGACTTTCTCATGAATTTGTCTGTTTTTAATGAGGGGCTCTTATTGTTTATTTATCATAAAATGCATGCATGTCTGGTTTGAGAATGTCGCAAACTGCTCATAAGACTGACTGCTCTGTGTCAGTGGGTCTGTGTTGGACTGAGCTCCGATAGCTTGATGTTTGGCCAAAGGCAGCAGCGGACTAATGTAGGTCACACCGACAGCCACCGGCCTGAGGTTTATTTGTCTAGGCATGGAAGTCCGTACACAGGAAAGCCAGCAAGCCATCGACCTTGCATAAGAAGCTGCTGATATCACCGGGAATATGAAATTGCTCTGTTACATTAGGATCTTGAAATGGAAACTGGATCACCTCTTTCCCATGCTTTCACTCTTACACTTTCCTCAAGTCCTTTACTGAAACAAAACCTTTAGAAAGTCATTCAAGTCATTACAACATTAAATCAGCCACATTTCTGTGATCCAGCTGAACAATGATAAAAGTGTCTGGTTTGATTTACTCACTGCACCCCATCTATAAATGATTTAAGTCTGACTCTACAGTCTCCCTGTTTTTGGTATTTATTTTTCATACACCCAGCCATCTATTTTCAGTCACCTCTTTTATGTGTCCAGATAAACATAAACTTTAGGAGGATGTTTGCCATTTGGATCAAAGACTGGCTAAATATATGAACCTTTCATAAAAAAGGAAGTGAGCAATGTGGGGAGCAATGCATCAATATTTAAAATAGGAGCCTGTATGGTGGAGATGATCATTTAGTTTTCAGGAAACAGAAAAAGTGGTCTATGGTTATGGAAATAGACCATTTCAATGTTGGTAAACAGTGATGATGTATTTTGTGGGTGGGGCCTAACTGGTGGCAGAAAGTCACAGTTGTGTTATCAACAATATGGAAGCCGGTGTCAGGAATACAAATGTCAGGACAGGAAAAGAGTAATGGAAGATACAGAGGCCTTCTCTGATCATTTGAATGGTCTGTTAACCTTCATCCTACCATGACAGTATACATACAAAACTTACCAAGTGGGGTCTTTTATGACCCCAGTCTTATTTTGGATGCAATTCAGTATGAATTGAAAAAAATTGTCATGATATGTCACTTAGTCAAATAGTTAGTATGCAGCAATGTAACCAAAGTATAAAAATACATTTTGTAGTGATGTTTATTGTGAAATGGTCAATGGAACAATCAACAAACAACTAATCTGACAAATGCTTGTGCAGCAGAATATATAGCGCAGGTCTACCTCTCAAAGCCATATTTCACTGTAAAGGAAAAGAATATCATGTTACAGATAGATTATTACAGGTAAGTATGTTAGAAAACATATGTGTCATCAGACACATACTGCCAATTTGGGAAAAAAATGTTGGGGTCATCCATGACCCCGGACACTCAGTCCATCATAACAAGTTCAGTTGATGTGATGATCCAAAACTTTATACAATACAAACACCGGATGACACCAGGGAACAAACTCCTGAAACCATGAATAAATGTTTCAGTTTAACACACAATGACACACATGAAACAACGTCTGGGGTCATAAATGACCCCGCTTGGTAGGATGAAGGTTAACCAAGGTGTACAGTGGTCCCTCGTTTATCGCGGGGGTTACGTTCTAAAAATAACCCGCAATAGGCAAAATCCATGAAGAAGTCAGCTTTATTTTTTACAATTATTATATATGTTTTAAGCCTGTAAAACCCCTCACCACACACTTTATACACTTTTCTCAGACAGGTATTAACATTTTCTCACATTTCACATTTTTGCATCCTCGTTAAAACTTATTGCTGCTGTCATCCTTACGTTATTTTTCTCCTTCTTCATGTAATGAACCGAAGATTCATTTATTCTGTAATGGCGCCTTACAGTCACATAACTTCTACCTTTCTTCAGCATGTCCACAAGTCCAACTTTTTGTGCTATGGTTAGCATCTTCCTCTGCTTTTTGGGTGCGACCGCAGGTGCCTTTGTCGGTGCAGAATGTTTCATCAACATTGTGGGTTTTGTCGGGGAGGAAACTTGCAAACATACAGCACTTCAGAGTCACACTGCTAGCGATCGAATATTTATGTAAATTTGGCGAGTCGAACGCATTCTGTACTGTACAGGAGACACGGCACAGAGGAGACTGATTGACAATGGTCTACAGTCCCTTAGCCAATCAGGACACAGTACACAATGCGCGGGTTCTCTCTTAGCCAATCAGGACGCAGAAGACAATGCGCATTCATACGCTGTAAAAAAAAAAAAGCATGCAAAATTGCACTAAAAAAAAATCCGTGAAACAGCGAGGCCACGAAAGGTGAACCGTATTATAGTGAGAGACAACTCTACACATAAGTTGAGCATTAGCAGCGGGGTGAGGTGGCTTCCACTGTGGGCTCAGTGTGTCACAGAGCCAACCAAATGTGGACGGACATCTGTTTATATGTGTTTGAAAAACCCAGCATTTACACTAAAGAAAAGCTCAAGACATACAAATCCTTCCATGCCTGTAACTGTGTACTTTGCGGTCATGTCCAGGATATTGAATACCGACTGTTGGACTAGACATTTTAGGGGTAGGAATACCATGGTAACTCGCACAATTCATGGTAGAAAATTCACATAGGCAGCCATCGGTAATGTTGAGCCCATGTTTTTATTAGTGAACATCCTGTTTGACCTTTCAGTTTAAGAGCACAAAGAACACATAACAGGTTGGACATAGAACACCCAAATTTGTCTGATGGTTTGGGTGTGTTGAGGACTGGCGTGCTGCCTAGTCAGCGACAAGGACATAAAACGCAGTTTTACCAGACGTGGGCGATCGTGGACAAGTTGACCAACTACATACTGACAGACCAACTGCACTTGCATGGCTGGGTACGTGTTGTTTAGTGGTCACTAAAACAATGCAAATCACTGCTGAGTCAGTCAGTTTCATCGGTTCAGTCCGTCTGTTTAATGGCTTCAACCGTAAGTGTCTACAGTTTGCCTCAAATGGCGTCTATAATAATAATATTCGGTAAAAGTGACGGTTACTTTTTTAGCATTTTGATCCTGACAACGTACAGCACAACAAGACATTTTTCCTCCTCTTTTCCCTCTATTCTCTCTGATCTCTTCATTTACCTCTGCTGATATAGATGAGTTTCAATGTTTACTAATAACAGTGATGCACGCACAACTCGGAGGCAAAAACAGGAGTACCAGTGACCAGCCGGCTCACATCAGCCACGTACACCTCCAGGCTCTCCCCCGGAACTGAGGAAATGAGCCGATATGTTAGCTCTAAAACGGTCCATTAACTGTCTCTGTCCAAAAGCCCATCCCATCTTCTCTTTCACGGCCGCATAATTTGACTCGACCGCATCGGGAAGGCTGTCCCATAGTAGAAAAGCAGACTGTCACAGACGGGTGGGGAGTATTGTCACCAGCTCCCCGCTGAACTCAGCGGTGTCGCCCGCCGTAGGTCTGACTGCCACTTCAATCTGCCTCACCCAGCTGAGGAAACTCAAAGGGAGCAGGTAGATCCACAATCACTCTGTCTCTATAGGTGATAGGCCAGGGGAAGCCCTCCTGGTAGGTTTAAAGGGGTCTTCATCACTGTACCACATGATGACAATTCTTTTTCTCCACACCGCTAAGCGCAACAGGTATGCAGGCTAACTATACTGAGAAGCTACGCTAACCGCGGTAATAACTATAAACAGCGGTCGGCAGAACAGAACCACCGCTGCCACCAATGGAACCGAGCGGTCTGTATGCCGAAGTTATACTTGGTGGACAGATGAACTAACGGTGAGTCATCTGACAGAAGTACCGCTGTTGTATTCAGCGTAGTTGTGAACATTGGTGCTGTTGGGTTCTATCCAGGTAGGACGCTGTGATGGAATGTTTGATGACCTGTTCAGTGATAGACAGACCAGCAATCCTGCAGCAGGTTCTGTTCACAGTGTTGTGTGAAAACTTTCTTTGGTAGATTACCCTCAGTATTTTAATCTGTCAAAATGACGGACGGCCTTCAGAATTTTGAGTCATTTAAAAAAAAAAAAATCCGTCAATGACAGAATATTTTCAGTTAATGTGACCTCTGTATGGTAGATCTCAAGTCCTTACCAGATCTGAAGTGTGCACTGCACAGACCAGCATTCTTAATGTCCTCCTCAGACCAGTTCTCATGTCTTAATGCCTGCAACCATAACTTTCACTGATTTTTGTGGAAAGGATGTTTACCAGCAGGAATTCTATAGAAGATTAAATCTTTCTGTGTGCTCTTTCTCTTCTGACAACCCACGGCACTGCAAGACGACGGCATTATTCACACTGGCAGTCACTGCTTTGCTACGAACTCGACATGCCTTCTGCCTCAAAGGTGGGCGCGCAGCATATGTCATACATCACATGAAACTGATCTATACAGTGGTTTTCTGCCTCCAAACTGCGTGCGCAACTGCAGTGACATAGACTGTGACCTCGAATCTGAAGTGGTCTATTAGGATGTGACAAACTCACAGTTATTTGACTGACGTGGTTGTTAAATAGGATGGGCTCTTTCCCTCTGTGGCTGTCACTCCACTTAAATAATGTTCTGTTAAAAAAAAGCAGTACTGATGGTTTTGATGATGCCTGCAGTTGCTCAGCCTCAGATTTACAGATGCAAAGGATCACTGTGAGGGTTGTTAGATTTGGCATTTGTTTATACAACTTATTTCCATTTCTAAATATGGCCTCTCTAAGGAATGCAGACATCCTTAAATTTTCTTCAAGGAATCTAGCTTGAAATGTCTGAAATACAATGTCTGTCTGCTGCATCTCAAATGATTAACAACTGCACTACTCGAGATGTAATAAAACCATACAGATGTGCACTGTATTTTTTATAATAATCACTCATCTAAACCTGGCATCAACATCAAAAGTAGTCATAAAAAATAGCTGAAAGTGTAAAAGGTAAAAAGACTCAAATAAATGAGTGGTAGCAAGTATCCCAAATAATTCATAATGTAGAGAATAATGGTTAAAAAAAGAAAGTAGATAGATAGATAGATAGATAGATAGATAGATAGATAGATAGATAGATAGATAGATAGATAGATAGATAGATAGATAGATAGATAGATATTTTATTTTTTTCCTGTTGTTTTTTGACCCTGGAAAGCTTTTAACTAGAGATGAAACAAACCAAAATGTGCTGAATATAGAGCTGGATCCCCACTCCTGCCAGTTGTACCCCATGGGTCCTTATTTCAGGAAAAAATGTAGTAGAGCAATGATGAGAGACAGAAAATTTCTTGATCCCATATTTATTTATTTATTTATTTATTAGGGACAGTGCATATTAATGAACATCTACAACAGTTGCAGCTGTAAATATGACAGATTATAGCAGCAGTGCTAATTTCCATCTGTAGTCCCTTGGCAGGTGACAAGAAAGACAGTTGATGAAAAGGCAAAACATGATAAAAACACACAGAACAACACATGCAACTCATGCAGAATTTACACATATGATGTCTGTCAGTTTAAAACGTAACTGACCCACTGTTGTCTCTTATCTTGCACACATTCCAAAGACAATTACACAACACACATACATTTCTCCTTTGCCCCAACTCCAAATCTCGTCTGCTGTCAAACCCTGGTTTTCACCCTATTCCCCGAAATCCTTTTAAATCCATGAAAAAATACCAGCATGTGTCCACTTGTACTGTGTGTAAACTATATGATGTCTTATATTTGTGCTTTGCATTATCTTGTGTTCTTCATTGCAAATTTCGAAGAAAAGGGTTCAATGGTGGCGCACCAGTTGCGGTGGCCTGATGTCCCTAATCATCCATCGAAATCTTGTTTGATGTAAATCTGTAATCTGTAATAATTTTAGGGTCAAGAAAGTCACAGTCAGTTGTAAAAGCATTTAAGTATCAGACTGAAAATATGTAATAGGTTTGTACCGATTGCAAAATGCTGATACTGATACAGATATGTAAAATGACATTTTGTGTGATAGCCAATGCAAATGTAGATGTAAGTTTGCCTTTCTACTTTGTAAAGGGAAAGACTACACACCCAAAAGTCATAAAAATGACCTCAAGGGTCACTCAAGATATCTCTGCAGCTTCAACTGGATCAGACTGTAGTGATTTCCACCTCCTTTAAGACTTTTTCACCTTATTCTCAAAGGTCTTGGTGAAATACACAGAGGTAATGATTGTTTTGGTGTTGATGACATGTATCATGCGAGTCAAGAGACACGATCCTCTGAAGAATGTAACACTAAATTAGATGTCACTTTACTGTCTTTACCACAAACTGTGACTCTTTTAACTTGAAAAAGAATATTAGAAATCAACACCATGGGGACACAATTCATTTGGGGTCATTGTCATTCATATTTTTCCAAAGGTACGTTCTATGGGGCAAAATGGAAGGAATAAATATTTGTGAAATTACGACACATTTGAAAATGTATTTTAACTGTATTGTTCTGTGGAGAAAAAAAAAAACAATTTTCTTTTACAAAATGGAAATTTTATTTTATTTTATTTTATTCACAGTTACATTTTTTTGTGTTATTTTACATTTGACATGTAAAATCATAGTCTGTTTTTATCATTTCATTGATATTTTCCTGTGTCTTAAAAATACAGAAAAAATCTTTAAAATAAACGGTAAAAATTCTGTTAAATTACAGATTTTTTTAACCGTGCAAACCAGTGTGGGATAAACACAATACACTAGACATACATATACGACCTTAGGGTCATCCCACTTTCACTACTGAGGAGGTGGAAACACAGAAGACATTCATGTATTGCTCCAGTAATCAGAAAAATGTTGCTTCTTATTCACATTATGGCTTAAATTTGCACTAATTTTTTGTGGCTTAAGTGGAATTGTAGTGCTTCCAGCTTGAGCAGTCCTTCACATTGTTGTTTATCCTCCACTGAATTGACCCCAGCAGGGGAAACAGGCTCACCTGACCCACTGTGACCCCAGAGCCTCCCAGATGGGGAGTGAGTGGGGACGTTTAGTGAGAGGGTGAAGCATTGAATAAGTCCCACAGTGTGTGGACAAGAGTTGCAGTGATGTGGGAAGGGGGGGGGCGGGTTAAAACCAGAGGTCTTAGTGTTCTCACTCAGCTGTGTGGCTCAAACTGTGAGGAAACCCTTTTCAAGTGAAATCTGAAAGTCCTTCAAAACGAGCCTGTGATTGCATTAAGTCTGCTTCACCTTCCATTTCCTCCTGTTTCTCTAATATGATGAATATGACTCTTTGATATGTTAGTAGCTCTGCTTTAAGTCCAGATAATCCTTGACCTCACAGGAACCAAAACATCAAATGAGCAGAACATATTAACCCTTTCATGCATGAATTATGAGAACCTTAATTAAGATTTTTTTCCTGAGTGTTTTTATTCCTCTTTAGGCATGAAAAAACAATGTGATTGATTTTTCTTTTCTTTTTTTTTTTTTTTTTATGAACCTATTTTTCATGGAGTTACAAAAATGTCCACTCAGCTGGACATCAGCTCAGAAACATGCATTTACTCACATACTGTGTGAAAACTATTAAATAAAACCATTTTTAACCTCCTTAGACCCATCAATGCATTTCTGTCCTCTATAGGGGACAAATGTTTGAGAGTTTTACTTAAAAAATGCTGTCCATTGTAAAGGACATCCCTATAAAAAACTAGAAGCACTCGGAGAGCGCAGACCTCCGCCAAGGCTGATCAGTGGCCCCCCCTGTGGGCCCCCCCACCCCCGATCACCACCAAAATTTAATCATTTCTTCCTTATCCCATTTCCAACAAACCCTGAAAATTTCATCCAAATCTGTCAATAACTTTTTGAGTTATGTTGCACACTAACGGACAGACAAACAAACAAACAAACAAACAAACAGACAAACAAACAAACCCTGGCAAAAACATAACCTCCTTGGCAGAGGTAATAAATAAATAATAAAAAAAAAAATTTCAGAAATGTCTCGGGGGGGAAAAAAAAAACAAAAACTGTTGTATTATGTAGTTTCCATCCATCCATCCATTATCCACCGCTTATCTGGGGCCGGGTCGCGGGGGTAACAGTCTAAGCAGGGATGCCCAGACTCTCTCTCCCCAGACACCTCCTCCAGCTCTTCCAGGGGGACCCCGAGGTGTTCCCGGGCCAGCCGAGAGACATAGTCTCTCCAACGTGTCCTGGGTCTTCCCCGAGGCCTCCACCCGGTGGGACATGCCTGGAACACCTCCCCAGGGAGGCGTCCAGGAGGCATCTGAAACAGATGCCCGAGCCACCTCAGCTGGCCCCTCTCGATGTGGAGGAGCAGCGGCTCTACTCCGAGCTCCTCCCTGGTGACTGAGCTCCTCCCCCTATCCTTAAGGGTGCGCCCAGCCACCCTACGGAGGAAACTCATTTCGACCGCTTGTATCCGGGATCTTGTCCTTTCGGTCCTGACCCAAAGCTCATGACCATAGGTGAGGGTAGGAACGTAGATTGACCGGTAAATTGAGAGCTTTGCCTCTCGGCTCAGCTCCTTCTTTACCACAACCGACCGGTACAGCGACCGCATCACTGCAGACGCTGCACTGATCCGTCTGTCAATCTCACGCTCCATTCTTCCCTCACTCGTGAACTAGACCCCAAGATACTTAAACTCCTCCACTTGGGGCAAAGACTCTCCGTCGACCCGGAGAGGGCAAAGCACCTTTTTCTGGTCGAGAACCATGGCTTCGGTTTTGGAGGTGCTGATCCTCGTCCCATTCACTTCACACGGCTGCAAACCGCCCCAGGGCACGCTATGTTGTTTCCAATCAAGACAATTGTTTAATGGAAAAAAAGCTAAAAATTGCACTTTCCTGGGTCTCAGGAGGTCAATGCTGCTAATCTGATGTTTTCTCACATTTGAATATACTATAATACTAGTTATTACTCACTCAGATAATATGTAAAAAAAGAAAAAAAAAAATTTTGTTAAAAAAAAAACAACAACTGTTAATTACAGTCTAATTACAATTAACAATTGACTTAGATAAAAGAACAGGAAAGTTACAGTAATGGTCTGAATGTCAGTGTATAGGATGATGCATAAGCGTCCACTGTGGTGGTTGATATGGAACTAAAACAACAAAATCAAGAAAACAGCTGGAGAATAACTGTCCACTGGAGTGACCAGTATGCATGAAAGGGTTAAGATAGTGCAGACACCTGACAAAACGTACACCAGGAGATGAAGAATATGAAGGGTGAACAGAGTGAGACGGATCAAGAGGAAGATGATGACACTTTTTCTCCTTCTCCTCTGCCAAACGGAAAATCTCATCACCTTCATCTCCTCACACAGAGTCCTTCTCTTCTGCTGGTAATGTAAAAGCCAAATAATCCTGTCACCATTAATAAGACATAATGGGTAACCTGCTGACATGTAAAAAAAGAAAGAAAGAAAGAAAACCTCTGTGATTGGTATTTTAAATAAAAACAGACATCCACAGCTCCTTCGACCACCTGGAATGCTGTCAAAGGATATGAGGGAAAGTTAAGAACACAATTGGGAAAACAGACTTGCTTTGATCAGGTCTCATAGCAGCATTTTTTCTTGCCCTCATATAATGAGTTGGTTACACTTCACTGCCTATTAACTGTACACAAGACTCCTGCAATGGACCGAGGTTATTATCGTTAATGAAAAGTAACGAAATGACGAAAACTAGAACTGTAAAAATATTTTCATTAACTGATATAAATAAAAACTATAATTAAAAGAAAAAAATGATAACTAACTGAAACTGTATTGTGTGTTTACGAAACTAACTAAAATATATAAAAAATTATGGATAAAATTCCCTTAGTTTTTGTCTTTGTCAATGTCAGATTGATATGAAATCAATTTATTTCCCTCAAGCCATTTTAGCTGCTGGCAGTATACGACACGTGATGGTCCGTCACTTGTGGTTTCCAGTCGTTCTCTGGTCCCCACTCTACCTGGAAACATGGAGACTAAAGTTGGGAGAAAGCAGCAGAGTCCTGTCTGGGATTTATTTGAATACGACGGAGAAGAAGAGAAAATATATGAAATAAACTTAAACTAAACTAAAACTAAGCATTTAGAAAATAACAGAAACTAATAAAAACTAGCAAACCTGCTCTAAAAACCAATTCAAACTAACCGAATTAGAAAAAACAAAAGTCAAAACTAAATAAAAATAAACTATAATGAAAAATCCAAAACTATCAGAACCTTGCAATGGACCTTCACTGGATGACTCTAGAACCAGCTCTCTTACAAACCAACAGTTACTCACAGATGGATATTTGAACTGTTTCTCTTATGTGTGACTACATCATATTAACCCTTTCATACATAGTGGTCACTCCAGTGGACAGTTATTCTACAGCTGTTCTCTTGTATATTCATGGGTTTTGTTGTTTTAGTTCCAAATCAGTCAACACAGTGAACACTTCTGCACCATCCCATAATACACTGGCATTCAGGCAATTACTATAACTTTGCTGTTCTTGATAAACCTGATCTGCACTGACATGTTTGTGTCTAAATCAGTTGCTAGTTGTTATTATTAGACTGTAATTAATAGTTTTCTTAAACAAAAATGTTTTTTTTTTTTTACATATTATCTCCATGAAGTGACTAATAACTAGTATTACAGTGTGATACAATGAGAGAAAACACCAGATTAACTGCATTAAAAACTGTTTTTATTTCATAGTTTTCACACAGTTTATCACTTTCTGTTATTGTGTTTTAAATACACATTTCTTTGCTTCAAAACTTAGCTGAGTGGACATGTTTGTAACTCCATAAATAATAGGTTCATTGGAAAAAAAAACAAAAAAAAAAAGATCACATTGTTTTTTTCATGTCTAAAGAGGAATAAAAAATCTTGACTAAGGTTCTCATAATTCATGCATCAAAGGCTTAAAGCTATACCTACCGATGTGGCATTTCTCACAACACTTAGTAAAAGTTTGAACATGAACAACCCGCCTCCCTCCAAAGCCCCGCCCCCTTCCCGCTGCCTGAGCTCTGAGGCTCCTCCTCCTCTCTCCTCCTCTCATCTGATGCGCGATGGAAACGGAGGTGGAAGCAGAGGTGGAGGTCTGGTCCGTTTTGGTGTGTCCGCGGACCCCTCCCTCAGTAATCAGATGCATCATCCACCTGCCGCGGGCCTGCGGCTCCTGTTCCATCAGTAGACCTGGTCTGTGCAGTACTGGGTCAGGGTCTTCACTGCAGTGCCCAGGGGATGGGCGCGCGCACTGTGAACGCGCGGCCTCCGCGAGTTTTCCGTGGACATTTGAAGTTTCATAGTCCATATAATTATCATCCTACATCATCTTACACGTGTGACACCATGTACATGTACCTGTATGAGTCCCACCGTCATAAAAGCTGAGCTTTATGCAGACCTGTTCAGTCCAGTACAGCTGACTTCCGGACTTTTATCTCCATCCTTCATTCATCAGACTCCCGTTTGTGCCCCTCAGTTGTCGTTTCTGTTCATAAATCAGTTTTTTCCCTTCCACATGTGCATGTCAGTTCTATCCAAACACATCCTAGACAGTAGACTGTGGTCAGTGACAGGAGAAGCAGCGCCAGTGAAGCGTCAGATTCAGAGGGACACATATCGGATGTGAGACGGCGATAATGGATCGGATGCTGGACGGCTGTAGTGGATGACTGACAGGAGGTTCAGTCAGGTTCGGCCAATTATTTTATTCGGACCGACTAAAATGATTGGTCAGACTTTTATTAGAAATATATGAGAATTAAACATTTTTGAGTTTCAATACCTGGTGGATTTCTTTTACATTTTAGTTTGACACACACTTATTAGGAGCATTTTAAGATGACAAAAGAAAAGTGTAAAAATGCCACATCATACAGTATAGCTTTAATTCACTTTTACTCCAGTTCTGAGCTTAGATACAAATTTGAGATAATTTTCGTTTGAGTATTTTTCATTTCCTGCAGCTTTTCCTGAACCTCATTTTAGTTTTTACTTCAGTGTGAATATGTTGACGGTGGATATTTCTGATAAACTGAAGGATGAAGTTCAAAACACTTCTACTCTCATAACTAGTATTAGAGTATGTTAAAATGTGAGAAAACATCAGATTAGCTGCATTAAAACTGTTTTTATTTCATAGTTTTCACACAGTTTATCACTTTCTGTTATTGTGTTTTAAACACACGTTTCTGTGCTTCAAAAATTAGCTGAGTGGACATTTTTGTAAGTTCATAAAAAGTAGGTTCATTAAAAAAAAAAAAAAAAAATCAATCTCATTGTTTTTTTTTATGCCTAAAGAGGAATAAAAACACTTGACTAAGGTTCTCATAATTCATGCATCAAAGGGTTAATGTTATGTTTAACCAGCCCTGGGCCCTGTGAATTTCATAACAGACAGCTCAACTATGCTACAAAACAATCACGGTTTATGTTTTCAGTGCATCAGAGGTCAAAAAGACAGTTTATTTATTATTTAAAGCCTAATTCTGTGGCTTTGGATGCACATTGGTCAGAATCTGTTGTCTGTTTACCAGTTCTTTTTCACTAACACACTACTCACCTGTAATGAAATGGTTAAGTCCTCCAATATTTCAGTTGTCCTAAAATTGTGTTATGTTCCATATGGTTAAATGTTGTAAAGATTTTAAAAATTAGTATTTATAGCTATAGCAGCGACCAAACATCAAATTGAGTGGCAGACCGTGCATTTGGTACCTGGCAACGTTCTAATAGTTTTGGATTTTTCATTATAGTTTAGTTTTATTTAGTCTGGACTTTTTTTTTCTCTAATTCAGTTAGTTTTAATTCGTTTTTAGAGCAGGTTTACTAGTTTTTATTAGTTTACATTTTTTTCTAAATGCTTAGTTTTAGTTTAGCTTTAGTATTAATTTTAGTTTTTTCATCTCTTTTCTCTTCTTCTCTGTTGTCGTATTCAAATAAATCCCAGACAGGACTCTGCTGCTTTCTCCCAACTTTAGTCTCAATGTTTCCAGGTAGAGTGGGGACCAGAAGACGACTGGAAACCACAAGTGAACACAAGTGACGGACCGTCAAGTGTCGTATGGTGACAGCAGAGAAAATTGCTAAAGCGAAATAAATCAATTTCGTATCAATCTGACGTTGACAAAGACGAAAACTAAGGGAATTTTATCCACAATTTTTATCCGTTTTAGTTAGTTTCAGTTAGTTATAATTTTTTTTCTTTTAATTATAGTTTTTATTTATTTCAGTTAATGAAAATGTTTTTACAATTCTAGTTCTCGTCATTTCGTTAGTTTTCGTTAACGATAATAACCTTGGTACCTGGGCCTTCAGTGGGGGCTTACTCGACTTAATCCACCTCTTAATGCTACCACTATGACATCACAATTTTAGAAACCTAAAAGAAACCCAGTTCAGACAACTCCAAACCTCTACACTAGCGCAGCTGTGCCATATACATCATCTGGTGGAGTTCAGATTCAATATGTATCAAATAACATGATAAAAACATACCAAATTTAAATAAAAAACATTGTAGCCCACTCACCAGAGATGCTCATTATTCATATACAAAATCCATACTACTTTCTTTGTGCAGGAAAACTACGCTGACTGTCATAGAGGTGATCTGTGCATAGGGATGGGAATCGATAAGAATTTAACGATTCCGATTCCATTATCGATTTTGCTTATCGATCCAATTCCTTATCGATTCTCTTATTGATTCTCGTTGGGTGAGGGAATAAAAGAGTACAAACGGGTGTCTTTGCATTAACTGTCTTTTATATTTCCATCTCTGCACAGAAAATATACCATATACAGTATGTACAAATAATAATAATAGATGATGCCGGGCCCGGTTCGGGGGTGAGTTGTGTGCAGTGAAAGTGAAAGTTAAGACTCTTTACTAATTCCTCTATTGCCACATTTCCACTACGTGAAACTGGTTCGACTCTGCTCGTCTCCTGTTGTTGTGCACCTCATTTCCTTTCCCCTACCTTCAGAAACTTGTATTTGAGGGGGTACGATGTTTGTTACCCGTACTGGAACCAGAACTGGGCCTGGCGTTCACTCTGTCGCTAGATTCATGAGCGTCACTAAGTAATGAATCAAATATGTGACATTCCTTTAAATGAATCACATGTGGACAAATATTTGAGCAGATTGGAGGGATTCCACCCTTTAGAAGAAATGGAAGCTTTGACAGTGTTCAACTGGACCTGGTGTGGTCTGTTTGGACCTGGTGTCATTTGTATAGACCTGGTGTTGTCTTTTTAGACCGGTTCTGCCTCTACACCATGTTGGCTTCGTTCTAACCAAAACAATGCAGCATACGCGTGACGTCATCGCGCATGCGCAATGAAGGCGGAATCGATAAGCAGAATCGTTAAGCAGGCAGGAAAACGATTCCATGGAATCGAGCTACTGGGATCCGGTTCTCAAAAAGAACTGGTTCTCGATTCCCATCCCTATCTGTGCATTTCAGTTTCATCAGTAGGTCCTTTTTAATGGCCATGGAGGCCAAGGATGTGAGGCTCGTCTGTCCGGTCAAAAGTTTGTATTCTCTTGAGGGCAAAAAATGTCCACTCAACCAGCTAGCTAGCATCAAGGTTGGCTGACCTCTCCTCACGATGTCCATCTTTTCTGGAAAAGTCCACCTTAAAAATTGATTTTTAAGTATGTCCGAAACCAAATCACTTTCCTCTCCTCTGTCAGCCATTGTGGGCATAAAAACTTCTACTTCATATGTATTAATAGTTCAATTCAATTCAATTAAATGAGCTTTTTTGGCATGAATCAAAAAAAAAAAATATTGCCAAAGCTATATCAAATATTAGTTTTGCTCTTACCATCCAGTCACAGGAAGGACAAATACTGACCACATGGGGACCAGCTAGCTGGCCCTATGAGGTGAAACAGAATCTTATTGGTTAAAGAAACTGTCATACAGGCACTGTAATAAAACAATATTGAAATAAAATCTAAATGTTCTGTATTGATCACTGGACCTATAATTATGTAGAAGGGCTGCAAATGAACGTCTTTTGTCAGTGGTTGATCAGACTGTCTTTGTTTTTCTCTAGGATTCCATGACTGTTTCAATATCGACACAAAAAGGCACAGGATCATCAAGGGTCCGAAACAAGCCCAGTTTGGATACACTGTTCAGCAACATGTGGCAGCTGGGGGGGAAAAATGGTAAGGGATCAATGTTTTGCTTGTAATAAATTTATCATTTTAATTTCAGGCTGGACAATCTGTCAAAACCTTTCTCACTTAATATTTGTTTTAAATGGCTTGTTAATCACTGTAATTACAGTTTTTTTTTTACCCTCGGCTATACTGGCCGCAGGGTATTGTCATCAGTTGGTCAGCCGGCCGGCCAGCTGTCTGTCTAATTTTATTATTATTATTATTATTATTATTATTATTATTATTATTATTATTATTAATAATAATAATACATTTTATTTG
The DNA here is from genome assembly GCF_902148855.1 of Sphaeramia orbicularis. NCBI lineage: Eukaryota > Metazoa > Chordata > Actinopteri > Kurtiformes > Apogonidae > Sphaeramia > Sphaeramia orbicularis. Next base: position 8,812,333 of record NC_043959.1, on the reverse strand, counting down.
GTGGCACCTTTCAAGTCACCCAAGGTCTGTCTGTCTGTTTATGTATGTGCAAAAACTTTGGCATGCACCAGTGGTTTTCAACCACGGGGGCACCAGATAGTCAAAAACAATGGTAAGGTGAGGGGAGCTCACTTTCACTCTCTCACAGTTTTATTGAAATGTCCTCCACATACAGGTCGAGGGCTGGGTAAAAAAAAATTGTTCTTAGATCGATTTTATTTTAATTATGTGTAATCGAGTAATAGTGGATGAGATTCATTTTTCAGAGCAGGACCAAACCTGTACCAGTACCAGTACCAAACCTGGGTACCGTCGACGCGGAGGTGCAGGCAGCTCCATCTCGCGAGCCCCTGGGGGATCTCACTTGCAACAGTTCTCGCCGGGGGGGTCGGGGGGTGGGGGGGGGTGCAGAGGAAGGGTGGGGAAAACACCTCCCATCTTGAAACTTGAAGCGGCAGTACGGAGGACCTGGACGCCCAGACAATCTGGTCAGTGGAGGCTGTCTGAGGCAGGTCACCAAAGCCAGTCGTTCTAGGAATATTAACTTGGATGCTGGCACGGATCGCTATCACCCCACTCCGACAATTATGAATCACTATCCTCCCTGCTCTGATCCACAATCAGCCCCCCCCCCCCCCCCCCCCCCCCCCCTCCAGCTGCGACAGATTGTATCCAGTGACTATCTTGTACCGGGGCCCCAAATTGATTAGGTTTCAGGCGGGCCAAAATTGGTAGTAGTGCCCCAGGAATATAGTAATGCGCCTTAACGCCAGAAGCCGTCAGCCATAAAACAGAACAAAGATGGCAAAAAGGTCAATTCTGAGCCACTGTAGAAACATGGCAATGTTTCTGACCTGTTTGTTGTTTAAGAGCAGATTCAGCTATTTACTGCTGAAATGTCATATTTATTTCCTTTCTAATGTCAATATTGATACCAGGATTCTGTTGGGTTTCTGTAAATTGGCTTAGAGTCTGGTTTTGACCAACTCTATATGTAAAGTGTCAAGAGATAACTTTTTTTTTGTTCTGGCGCTATATAAATAAAATTTGATTGATTGAGTGATTTAATTGGTTTTCCCCTGTAAATCGCTTTGGAAAAAAGCATCTGCCAAATGCATAAACATAAACATAAACAGTATTGATGTGTTGCATGGCTGCAGTAAACAATTGTACTGTGGTATCCCTAAATGAATCTGAATCAATCAATGAATATTGAAATATCAATATCGGACCAAATTGAATTGTGATTAATCGATTCAGAACCTTATGAATTGAAGTGGAATCAATTAAGGAAATTGGCCGTGATACCCAGCCCTATACAGGTCTGTTGAATTACTTGTAGAATTATGTACTGAGGTCCAGATTGAGGTCTGGAGGTGGGGCATGTCCAGCAAAGTGTCTGTCCTTCCATCTGTCTGTATGTGCAAAAATGTTGGCGTGGACTGATGGCCGAGGATTTTCAAGTGCTCGCACTTGATGTTTACAGACAGCACTGCATTAACCTGAGGGTTTGTAGCAATAATGTTGCTAACACAGGTTACTAGGCTAGTGAGTTTATTAATAATAATAATAATAATAATAATAATAATACATCACACTTATACAGCGCTTTTTTGGACACTCAAAGATGGTTCACAAACAATCGAACAAAAAGAACAGAGAGAAAAGACAGAGGCTCAAGAAAATGCAGTTTGAACAGGTGAGTTTTCAGTAGTGATTTGAAGTTTTGTATTGATTCTGAGTTCCTGATGTTTTGTGGGAGTGAGTTCCATAGGGTGGGGGTGGCTGCAGCGAAGGCTCAGTCCCCCAAGGTCCAGTGCTTTGTCCTAGTGGTGGGAGTGAGGAGGTTAGTGTTGGCTGATCTGAGGCGACGGGTGGGGGGGGCGGTGCTGCTGAAGGAGATCAGTGAGATAGGGAGGGGGAGTTTATTTCTAAAGTGTTGGAAATAAATAAATGTTGAAGCGTTTGTCTAATGCAGTGAACCTTTTTTGAAGAAACACCCCCTTATGTCATCATGAACGCCCTGGCACCCCCCCCCCCAAAAAAAAAGTGTAGCGGGGGTGGGGGGTGGACATTATTATGCAGGTAGTGCCCCCCTCACCTCATCATTATCCTCCTTGTTGCCCCCCAACATCTTTCCCCTCCTCCAAAACAAACTGTCAACCAGGGTGGAGGGGGGGGTTGCGTGTGGTTTGCCTGTCACCCTTTTTCCAGCTCCTGAATCTCAGCCTGTACGCCTCAGGGACTAAGTTGTAAGCTTTAAGTACTGCAGCCTTTACCGTAGCATAATCCATACTGTCAGCAGGACTAAGGGCAGAATATGCTTCCTGAGCCTTGCCTGTGAAAACACACTGCAGCTTTAAGGTCCGATCAGCATCAGGCCCACCTCTGGTATCTGCAACCCGAACAAACAATGCAAAGAAAGTATCTGGATCCCTCTCATTAAACTTAGGCAACAAACACAAATTACCAGCAACATCAAAACCTGCTCCACCTATAGGAGCTTGTCGTGATGACCCAGAGCCAAGGAGAAACTCAGTAGCTTTCCCCTCTCTTACCAACTCCAGCTTTAACTGTTCCAGCTTTAACCTTTCCCTTTCCAAAGCTACTTTTACTTCTGCCTCCCTGGTTTTCTGTGCCTGCTCTGCTTTTATTCTTTCCTGCTCAAGCTGAAACGGAAATCTCTCCCTCTCCATATTAGCTTTTTCTCTTTCCAGCTGCATATACTGATCAAACGACAGATTCTCAATAAACCCTGGAACCTTTACATCAGGAACTTTACTCTGCTGAAGCTCCAAAATACCACCTAACACTGCCAGGCCCTCTACAACAGTGGTCCCTAACCCCCGATCCCCAGACCAGTACCGGTCAGTGGATCATTTGGTACCGGGCCGCAAAGAAAAAAAAACAAATGTGGTTGATATTAAAGCTGTTTTTTTACATTAGTCTTGCAGAGATTTTATTTTGAAAAGCAACCATTTCCACCCTCGCCTCATAACCGCTAGACTCTGGTGCCATTTCATGAATCAGCAGAAACACAAGCTAAAGAAATGAGCCAAAAACAAAATTCACTGGAGAACTTTTTCGGGAAGACATGAGGAAACGATGGGTCTGCAGAAGGGTCACAGACTGCCTGCAAACAGAAAGATGCATTTAGAAGGAAATATGAGGATTCCTGCCTCAATTATGGGTTCATCCAACAGGTGACACACAAGTGCCTCCAAACTGCTGCGACACATCCATCCATGTTTGAGACAACTTCAAACCTCTGTGCATTCTGCATTCAAGTCAAAGCGGAATATGCAAATATCACCGCAAAAGCCCTGAAAGTCCTTCTTTTTTCAACCTCATATGTTTGTGTGTCTGGGTTTTCTGCGATGATGAATTACCAAGTAGTAAACTGGATCTACAGAACACACCTGGACTGTGTGTCTCCCATCAGCCCCAGATGGGACCGTCTAGTTTCAGGGAAACCAGTCCAGGGTTCCACTGGTTCTGCATTAGGGTGAGTTGATATTCTACTGTAGAATCAGTGGAATTGCCTGATATACAGTGTAAGTGTTTCAGATCACATGCTCTGAACTGACAAAGGGTTTTGTTATTGGAACCCCCACACCTCTTACTGGTCCGCGGAAAATTTTCATGCATGAAACCGGTCCATAGTACAAAAAAGGTTAGGGACCACTGATCTACAATAACTCTCAGCTCAGTCTTTTTAGGAACCTGCTCAGGCTTCTTCCATCCCAAATGCACAGCTAAATCTACCAGATCTGCCTTTGTAAACTGAGATAATGTGCTATGAGAAGCTTGTTGCAAAAACTCTGCAACCAAAGGATTCCTGTGTTCAGTCAACATAGTGTGCACCAAAAACCCACAATAACACAGAAAACAACTTTATTTGCACTTGGGCCCACGTTGCCCTTGACAGAAAACTTCCCCCTAACTGCCTAACAAAAAACTTACCTAAAGCTCAACCCTAGTCTTCGTGTGGTACTTGTGATGGGTATTTACGCACTGCACTGACTGTAATATCGACAATTATATACAATCAATGATTTAGCCCATCAGCCCGGAAAGCAACCATTAAATGGCGACCCCCCTGCAGCAGCGGATGTGTCCCCGAGACAACTGCTCTGCCCACTTTCCCACCGCCTAAGGCCGGGGTGTCAAACATACGGCCCAGGGGCCAAAACCAGTCCGCTAAAGGGTCCAATCTGGCCCCTATAGGAAGAATTTGTGAAATACAAAAATTACACTGAAGATATTAATGATCAAGGATGTTGAAATCATTTTAGGTCAATTCGATCTAAAGTGGATCAGACTAGTAAAATATTATCATAATAACCTAAAAATAATGAAAACTGCAAATTTTCCTCTTGTTTTAGTATAAAAAAAGTAAAATTAGAAAAAAAAGTTACATTTACAGACTATCCTTTTACAAAAAATATGAATAACCTGAACAAATATGAACAATCTGAAATGTCTTAAGAAAAGTAAGTGGAATTTTAACAATATTCTGCCTGGTACTAAATCTTTAAGTTGTGATGCACATGTATAAATGGTCAACTTAGGCGTAATATTGTTAACATTGCACTTTTTTCTTAAGAATTTTCAGGTTGTTCATATTTGTTCATGTTATGTTAAAGTACGGTTTGTAGGTGTAAACATTGTCATAATGAATTTTACTTTTTTCACTCAAAAACATTGAGAAAACTTTGGAGTTGACATTATTTATAAGTTCTTATCCTATTATTTATATAATTTTACTGGTCCGGCCTACTTTAGATCATATTAAGCTAAATGTGGCCCCTGAACTGAAATGAGTTTGACACCCCTGGCCTAAGGTGAAACCAATGGACACAATCCCTAGTAGATCGTGCCCAACAGCCTAACGGGGAGTTCTGTCCATAGTGCAAATAAACCAAGACCACTTACCATTATCTCATTTACAACAGACTTGCAAAAAAACCACAAGGTTGGTCTCCAAAACAATCAACAAACATCCATTTCACACTTACCAGAGACCAAAACAGCTCCAACAATGAAGCACAGCAAACAGTGTGCAGGCAGTCAGCTAAACGAAGCACTCAAACCACCTACCTAAACAATAACCAGCCATTTTTTTTTGTTTGGACGAGCCCTCATTTGTTATGGCCAGCTCGTTTAGGCCACAACAGCACATAGGAAAGACCACACGGTTGTCTTGCTTTCAAAGAATGAATATTCTTTATTTTAGAAAGACAAGGGGCCAAACCATGGCTGACAGCTGTGGAGCGTTGCAGCCCAGGGAGAGAGAGAGAGCAAGCAGAGGAAGCCTGACTTATTCAGAACTTGTAGCTGACATGACTGGTCATGTGATTGTTGTTTACACCACCATATTGGTAGGCACACTATCTGGATCCAGAAAGTCAGAACTGTTGCTTTATATCGTGTTTTTCTTTGGATTCGTGTTTGCGTGTTTTGTTATTTGCGAGTATGTCTGCTTGTGATAAAGGCACCATACATGAGTTTCAATGTTTAGTAACAACAGTGATGCACACATAACTCAGAGGCAAAAACAGGAGTACCAGCTCCAGCCAGCTCACATCAGCCGTGTACACCTCCAGGCTCTGCCCCGGAACTTGTGAACGAGCCGATACGTTAGCTCTAAAACAGTCCATTAACTGTCTCTGTCCAAAAGCTGATCCCATCCTCACTTTCACGGCCGCATAATTTGACTCGACCTCATCGGGAAGGCTGTCCCACAGTAGAAAAGCAGACTGTCACAGACGGGTGGGGAGTATTGTCACCAGCTCCCCGCTGAACACAGCGGTGTCATCCGCTGTAGCTCCGACTGCCGCTTCCATCTGCCTCACCCATCTGAGGAAACTCAAAGGGAGCAGGTAGATCCACAATCACTCTGTCTCTATAGGGTGATAGGCCAGGGGAAGCCCTCCTGGTAGGTTTAAAGGGGTCTGCATCACCGTACCACATGATAACAATTCTTTTTTTCCACGCCGCTAAGCACAACAGGCTAACTATACTGAAAAGCTACGCTAACCGCGGTAATAACTATAAACAGCGGTTGGCAGAACAGAACCACCGCTGCCACCAATGGAACTGAGTGGTCTTTCTGCCTAACTTAATCTTGGTGAAAGCTAAGGAATAAACGGCACACAGGAGATTAGCAGGTCCATTGTTTAACACGCTACGAACTCGGCGTGACTTCCTCCTCCAAGACTTTATGTATGCATACGTCACATGAAACTCATCTATTGCAACCAACATGTGGTTACCATGATCACACTGCTTAAAGCTTTATGTTATTGTAGATCTACACAGGAGAAAGATAAATATCACCAACAATGGGCAATTGTATGATCCAAGGAAAGCTTGCCTACCAATATGGCGTCGTAAACAGAAAACCACGTGATCATTTGACGTATGTGCAAAACCTGAATATGCCTTCCCAACCAGGTGTGGCTCGTTGGCAATCTTCAGTCAGCCACACCTCCAAGTCACCAGACCACATACTTCAAGGTAGCACCAGATGGAGCCAGTCCTCTGGAACAGAGACACAATAAACAGTAACAGGCAAACCACTGGTCAGGGCCATCAGAGCGCAGCAACAAAGTAACACTACGGACCTCAGTGCGGAAGATGGGGGGGGGTGCACATTCGCTGTTGAATTTACCGAAAGCGGCATTATGAGCCATAACACCGACTAACACCCCCCATTTCTGCCTCAGTGCCCCCCTCTCAGCTTTCTCCTTCCAAATGTCCCCCAACAGACGCCCCCTGGCATTGAGACACACTGGTCTAATGTGTTGTTCTGCCGCTCAAGAAATAATGAAATAAAATGACTGTAAGCTGGGTTTGGACTTCAGAACTCTGGCATGTGAGTCTGATTTACACAGATGCTTTAGAGCAGGGGCGTCAAACTCATTTTCTTCCATGGGCCACATTCAGCTCAATTCAATCTGCAGGGGGCCGGACCAGTAAAATAATAGTATGATAGCCAATAAATAATAACAACTCCAAATTTTTTTAGTGCAAAAAATAACATTCACTTATGCCAGTATTTACATTTATAAACTATCCAAACAAAAAGGATGTGAATAACCTGAAAAAAATGGAATTTGAGAAATATAAGTACAGTTTTATCAATTTTATGCCTCGGCTTATCATTTTTTATACATTATGCATTATGGATCAGATCTACAAAGGCACAAAATATTTAATAAGGCAGAATATAGTTAAAATTGTACTTAATTTTCTTTTTCAGGTTGTTCATATTTGTTCAGGTTATTCACATTTTATTGTTAAAGGATAGTTTGTTCATGTAAACATTTTCAAAATTTAATGTTTTTTCCACTAAATCAAAGAGAAAAAATTGGTGTTGTCATTATTTATAGGTTATATTATTTTTGAGTTTGATGCCCTAACTTGCACTTTGCAAATTCGTCCTGCTGGCTGGATTGGAACCTTTGGTGGGCCGGTTTTGGCCCCCGGGATGCATGTTTGAGACCTGTGCTTTAGAGTTATGATTTAAAGCATATGGTGTTTTTTTTTTGTTTTTTTATTATATAATTGGGGGAAACACAGTGGTGCTGTGGGTAGCACTGTCTCACAGCAAGAAAGTCTTGGGTTCGATTCCAACCCTGTGTTTGTGTGGATTCTCTCCAGGTACTCCAGATTCCTCCCACCATCCAAAGACATGCACTGATAGGCTAATTGGTTACTCTAAATTGCCCATAGGTGTGAACGTGAGAGTGACCGATTGTTCGTCTCTACGTGTCAGCCCTGCAATGAACTGGTAACTCATCCAGGATGTACCCCATCTTCACCCATAAATAGCTGGGATAGGCTCCAACACCCCGTGACCCTAGTGACGATGAAGTGGGTCAAAAGATGAATGAATTATAAAATTGCAGCAGGTGAAATATGCCCCTCGTTTGTCATTAATTTAACCTTGTAGCTGTACATACAGGACAATAATGTGGAACAGGGTTTATTTCATCGACCTTTTTTTCAGTATCATAGAAATTCAGGCAAGTTTACCATCAAATACAACAACAAGAAGTTATCACATACAGTCCAAGTTTTAGGGAAGTGATTAAAACTGCAGGAAAACATGTGGTTGTAATTTATATTTACTGTGATAGGAGGTGAAACTGTAACATATTGATATTACAAAACCTCAAGGCACAGACCCAAATGAGACTGACACAGAGCACTTAGTTTGAGTTTTTATTACTCAAATGAAAGGGACAAAGAATCTTCACAAAAACAGTTAACACAAAAATCTTCTCAGTTGAGGAATCAAAAAAACAAAACAAAAAAAAGGTTCTTCACAAGCGTGGAATCAAAAAATTAACAGAGATCCTTTCAAAAGAGGTATTAAAAATATTAACAAAAAACTCAAGAAAGTAGTATCAAAAATGTAACAAAAATCTTCTCATTCGAGGAATCAAAGTACAACAAAAATTCTTCACAAATTGTGGAATCAAAAACTTACAAAATGTTTCAAGCAGCACAGGAGAAGGTAGAGGGAGTTCAGTTCTTGTCAAGCATCAAAGGGAGGAGGGAATATAAAGGGTGAAGAGGTAATTAGCCCCAGGTGAAGACTATCAGGGAATCAGGGAGGACGCAGACAAGACAGACTCAGAAGCTTAGTTTGAGTGTTTATTACTCTAAGAATGAGACAATGGTTTCTTCAGAAAAAAGGGAAACAAAAATTTTCCTCGGACAAGGAATCAAAATCTAACAAAAAGTTCATCACAAGCATGACATCAAAAAATGAACAAAAAGATCTTCTCAAACGAGGTATAAAATTTTTTTTAACAGAAAGTCTTCACGAACGTGGTATTAAAAACAAAAAAAAAAAAATCTAACACAAAAATCTTCTCAAACGAGGAATCAAAGTACAACAAAAATTCTTCACAAAATGTGGAATCAAAAACGTACTAAATGTTTCAAGCAGCACAGGAGAATGTTGAAGGAGTTCTGTTCTTAACCAGCTTGAAAAACGCACTGTCAACAGACATGAGGAGAGGAGGGAATATAAAGGGTGGAGAGACCATTAACCTCAGGTGAAGACAATCAGGGAATTGGAGGACACAGACAAGACAGACACAGTGCACACAGATGAACAAAACCCCTCACCAAAATAAAACAGGAAATGAACAAAACCAACCAACATAAATACTAGCACTGCTGAGGGCGGTGTGTCACAACTGATTGTCAAAATAAGGAGCACAGTAGCTCTGTGGTGAGCACTGTTGAACATTTATCAAAAACCATTTATGCCAAACGTCTTGTCAGTTCCCTTGGTCAAGTCTAGACCTTGAGATGGTCTCCTTGTCCTCTGTTCATTTATCCTTTGTCCTTATAAGATCAATAAATAAAACAAAGAAAAACAGCTTAGTAAAATAAATTCTAAAAATTAAGTAGTGCAAATTCTGCAGCTCAAAGTCAGTGTTATCATACAGCCTGATAAATGTTGTGTCCTCAACATCTGGTTGTAAGATACTGTGGTCTCTGTATTTTACAATTTATGCTTCTCAGCCTGTATAACCAGAATATACGTAGGTGATCTATGATTGAGACTGAGAGGTCAAGTCCATTCAGACTGTAAAACAGAGTGCTGACAGACTGACTTGGCAAAGAGACAATGGAAGATTTTCCTCAGAAAGATAGTGATCTACTGTACCTCTCCTTTGAGCAGAATTGCAAAGTTTCCTCTCATTAACATGCTTTTGGAAAACAAATTGTAGTCCTGGGATGGATGCCTCACATACATCATATTACCTCATAGTACACACTGACTGTTGATGCACATTATTATCAGGCCAGTTGGCACTGTATGGCAGCCATAATTGGTTTCTGGCATCCCCCAAATTTCTGTTGGCAAGCAGTTATTTGGCATTGTGGCTGCTTCCATGCTTCTGTGTGTGTGTATTAGTAAGGCAGTATTTTTGTTCATATACTTATGTATATTTCAGTTAAATTTATTTTTAACTCTGAATTAAATGGTTTCCACATGTGCTTCACCAGAAATGATAGCACCAGTGGTTTATTTTAATGTTTAAAATGACCTAAATTTGACATTTTTTTTCTGAAACAATGCCTCTGCATGTTGTACAGATGAGTGTCTTCTCCAAGAAGAAAAGGCAAGTGTTTTTTTTTTGTTCTTTTCACACCAGAAACTCTGTCTAAATGTAAGTTAGTTAAGGTGGTTAGTTGTTCAAACCATGTGGTATCAATACCTGATAATAATCTAGTGTTTTCAGTTGATGGTTCATATTAATTAACATATATTTAATTTCACTAATGTATCTTATTGGGGTGTCTCAACCATAGGGGTCATTTTGGGTGCTGTTGTATGACCTATTTTACCATTAATGCAACTTCTCTTAGTGCACTCATAAAGTTGTAGTATTAAACTAATTTTAGTAACATACATAAACACAGCTTCCTTATATTAACAAAATTCTCCTCAACTCACTACTCAGCTTATTCACACCTAATCTGATGCTGCGTTCCAGGCCTGTTTTTGAGCCCGTAAGTCACGACTTCAAACCACGACTCATGACTTTGTAACGTTCCAGGCAAGTCACGCCAAAGTGCCTGAGCACAAGGAATTGTAGTAGCTAGATGTAAACAAAGCAGCATGGTGGACCGTATGCTTTGTTCATTTACAATCATTTCAATTACCAAAGGTGTTTGCTCTTTGCTTATTTGAAGGAAACAAGGAGTAAAAACAGCACATACGGCAAGAGAAGCTGTTCTGCCTGTGATGGTATTTGTATATTTGGATTCGTATTTGGTATTTATTTATTCTTGCACTCATTGGACTGAAAACTAGCTAACGCTAGAGCAGCTGCTGATTATGCAGAACATTTGCAAATAAGTAATATCAGAGCAATACCTTGTTTTAATAAACAATAAACACCGCATCCATGAGGGGGTGCCATTGCTATGTGACGTCAGAACTCGGAACTGGGAGAACATGGATCTAGTACGAGTTCACGGGTGGAAGCCACAGGTTTGACTGAAATTCCAGTGCATTTTCACTGGTAGAGGGTTGGAAAAACACGAATTACGGGTTCCCTGGAACGCAGCATAATTGCTGCTACACTAACACCACAGCGTAAAATTCACACCCACCAAGCACCAATGGTGGGTAAAAAATTGTTTGTTTGTTAAAACAAAAACAGTCACTGTGTTCACACCCAGTGGCCGATAGAAAGAAATTTAACTGCATGTGAGTTTTGGACCATTTCTGCTGGATCATTCTAAGCAGGTTGCTGACACAGACTCAGACATGTCTGACTCAGGCTGGTGATTACATGAGTGGGTGTGGGTGACAGTATCACCTATGGCTGAGTGTGGATCCAAGTTCATATTCCTAGAATGACCGGCTTCTGCGACCCACCTCACACTGTCCAGACGGTTCCTGTGCAATTCAGGTTCGACTTTGAGGCCAGGAGGACCTCCCACAGAGGGGGTTTCACCACCCTTCCTCCGCGGACCTCCCTTGCCAGAACCGGTGCGAGTGAGACCGAGATGCTCTGTCTCCCGCAGGGGCCTGTGAGACGGACCTCAGCAGTACCCAGTTCTGGTACCCAAGAAAAAATCTATCTCATCCAATATTACTCGATAACACTAAAATTTTTTTAAAAATTGTTCAAATCGATTTTTTTTACACAACCCTAGTATTCATATAGCATTCTAGAAAAATATTCCTGGTCTGTGAAGTTCATTTCATTTAGACTCAGCCCCAGTTGAGGTTTTTTTTGTTCTTTTCCCTTTTCCTGCGGGTTAAATGGAATGTTCCTGTTAAAGCTGTCAGACAGACATTTGACTCAATGTCAAAGGTTGCACTTATGAATATTTTTATGAAATGATTATGCAGCAGTCACCTTGAAATGAAATACAACCTCATAAAATAGCAATAATCTAATTTTATCTGTATATAACTGTATTCTTTAAGTGATGCTTCTGTTGGATTTTCATTATAAAATTGTATGGTAAATATTTTAAGTCAAACAAGGCATGATTTTTTAATTTGGCCAGTGAAAAATATTTTTGGGCAGTAAATTTTTTTAGGTCACTAGCCAATGGCAGATGAGATAAAACAAGTTAATTTTACACCCTGACTAACACTATGGTGTTAGTTTTAATAATTACCAATTGATGATTGCCACAGTGAACAGTACATTATATTAGTACAGTACACATTTTAGACCTTAGCAGCTGTGTGTATGGAGTAAATCTCATACTTGACTTTCCAGGGCTGTTTATGTTTACTGTTCCTCTTGGCAGTATATTTGTATAGTATATAATGTGAGGTCTATATTCTGTGTGCATGTGTAAAAAAGAGAGACAGCATTGTATTCATAAAAAGAGCCTTTAAAATATTACACTTTGCAAGAAAGTTACTATGTTCTGTGGGTGGAAAATATCGCACATCCTGATAAAAATCATAGAATCATACAGCTGTAGAAAGTGAAAGTGAAACTTAAGATGCTTTATTAATTCCTTCATGTCTTGTGCTGTTGTGCACCTCATTTTCTTTTTCCCTACCTTTGGAAACTTTTATTTGAGGGAGCAGGACATTTGCCCCCCCCCACCCTCCCCCCACCTGGATGATGCCCTGGTGTTTGTTCTGCTGCTAAATTCACAAGCATCACTAATTAGCATATTAAACATGAGACATTCCAGGAAATGAATTGCATGCTGTGTGGGCAAATGTTTTAGCATATTGGAGGTATTTCATCTTTTCTCGTGAAAAATAGCCATACTTTGGAGCATTTCTGCTTCGACGCCGTGTTGGCGACATTCGAAACGAAAACAATGCAACATACATGTGACATCATCACACATGTACAATGAAAGCAGAATTGATAAGCAGAATCATTAAGCAGGGAGGCAAACAATTCCATGGAATTGAGCTGGGAACTGGTTCTCAAAAAGAACTAGTTCTGGAGTCCCATCCCTAGTTCTGAGTGCAGGATGTGTTCTATTAAACCTGTAGTAAACCACCGTGCAGGTTGGACACTGTGGCTATGACATTTTTGTCTGCTCAGAAAACTTAGTCACAACTGATTTAGTTTGAAAAGGACCGTTTAGTCGGGCCAGCCGTGTGTGTGGGTGTGAGTATGTGAACTCACAGCTGCATGTACATACTCAAGCAACAGTGTGTATATTTATGTCTGTGTGTGTGTTTAAGGGAGTATGTGTGCTCTGCAGCCAGACAGTTTTCAGCTGGCGTCAGGAATGTGGGAGGGTCAGAGGATGACAGGGAAAAGCTGAAATACTGATAATGAAGAAATCATCATGAATTGTAAATTTGATTATTTGTGGAAATGAGGGAAGAGATGGATTCAGTTATATTTCTGTTGGCTTGCTCTTAATACAAATTGCATATGGCAGATACATCTTAAAGCTGCAAGAGCTGAAATCATGAAAGAATTTCAGAGTCCACACATTTCTGCAGCTCTCTCCTCTCCTAACCCTAACCCTCTCGTCTCCCAAATCAAAAGACTAAGTATAAATACTGTACAGGGCTCCAGACTGCGAGTAAATGGTCTCCTTTTTGCGACTGAAATTTGAGACAGTGCAAGTAAATTTTTCATCTACTCGCGCATGTGCGACCAGTAAATTTGCCAATTTTATTTTTTATGTGTGTGTCTGTTGTTGTTGCTGACAAACGCCTGCTCCACACTTTGCCCAGTAGTTTACAGTAATGCACAAATGCCAACCAGTATTAACTGCAAAAGAAGAAGAAAGGAGGCGAACACCAAAGAAGAAGAATGCGGGCCAATGTTTGTGAGGTGTGTGTGTGTGTGGGGGGGGGACCACTATGATTAGCTTATGTGTGAAAACAGGCAGGTCTTGGGATTGTCGCACAAATCCACAGGTTGAACACATAACTCTTGGAAACAATATGTCAAAGGAGACTATCAGATCTTACTTTCTTCCCGATAAGCCATGTGTTCCTGAGGAGACAAATACAGAAAACGATTCCGACTCAGATAGTGATGAAACGGTTGTGGTGAAAAAAGCCAGGAAATTCTGTTTTTGAGATGAGTGGCTGCACGAGTTCACCTGGCTGAGGTATTGCAAGGAAACTAATTCAATGAACTGCACATTCTGCTGTCGATACCCACAACATGCAGGGAACATGAAATTCGCTCATAATACTAGCACCACACAATTAAAACATGACACTTTGAGCAAGCACAATGCCAGTCTGAAACAAAAAATATGCTGTGACCTGTGTAATGAAAATGCAACTCCACTCCCAGTTGCATTTCGAAAGACAAGAGGCTGCTAACCAGTGTACTGAGGTGGCAGAATTGATCATAAAGTTTAACACGGCCTACTTCATTGCCAAAGAAGAACTGCCCTTTACAAAATTTAAAGGCCAAATCGATCTGCAAAGGAAGAACGGTGTAAAACTGAATGCAACCTACTGTAACGACACAGCATGTGCACAATTTATTGACATAATCACAGATACACTGAAACAGAAGACGTACAAGAAGATTAAGGACTCTCTTTATCGGTCCATCATGATCGATGGGGACACCGATGTTTCAACAAAGGAGTGTGAAATCATCAAGCAATCAATCAGTCAAGTTTTATTTAACAGCAGAAACCTCGAGCAGACCCAGACTGAGGAGGATGGCCATCTGCCTTGACCAGTTGGGGTTAAAGAGAGAGAGTAAAGGAGGAGAAAAGAGAGAGCGACAGAGACAGAGAGAGACTGGGGGAGAGGGGGAGAAGTGGGGAGGTAGGGGGAGAGACATGGATGCAGTTGATGCACAGATAACTGAACTAGAACATCTATGGAACTATATAATAAACAATATCATAACTATATAGATAAGTGAGTGATGACAATGAAGGAGGAGAGAGGCAGGAGCACAGCAGCAGGTCCAGAGATGATCCAGGGAAAACCTGTGATGATCCTGGGAAAACATGTGTGGCGATAAAGCACAGAGACTCCAAGGAAGAAGTCAAGTCAGTATAGATGCATATATGAGCTCATATGCAAGGATCCTGCAACAAGGAAAACCAACAAATGTTTTGATTGGCCACATCGAAGTGCAACATGCATATGCTCAAGGTATGTTTTAAATCAAACTATGTTTTAACTCAATACTATACTTGATTTGTATCGGTTAGCGCGGCCACTTAGCTGTTTATTATGTTGTGTCAACTGCTGCATAATAAAATATGAATTGAAAACATTATAGTTTGTGCATTTATTGTCAAGTATTTATCGGTAATATAGTGAAAATGGTAGAAAATGTGAATATTTACTTTGCAAGCTGATTTCGGTGTACGCCCCTAAATTTTTGCTTGCGCCCCTAAAATTTTAAGTTAGGGGCCACTGTGCACCTAGGAAAAAAAGTTAGTCTGGAGCCCTGCTGTACAGATGAACCTGTGCATCTGCTTTTCAAAGTTTCCACTCAGAGACACAGAGCTTATGTTTATGTTTATGTTTATGCATTTGGCAGATGCTTTTTCCAAAGCAACTTACAGGGGAAAACCAATCAAATCACTCAATCAATCAAATTTTATTTATATAGCGCCAGATCACAACAAAAAAGTTATCTCATGACACTTCATATACTGAACAAAACTATAAATGCACGACTTTTGTTTTTGCTCCCATTTTCCATGAGTTGAACTGAAAGATCTCAAACTTTTTCTGTGAACACACAAGGTTTATTTCTCTCAAATATTGCTCACAAATCTGTCTAAATTTGTGTTAGTGAACACTTCTTCTTTGCTGAGATAATCCATCCACCTCACAGGTGTGGCATATCAAGATGCTGATTAGACAGCAGGATTTTTGCACAGGTGTGCCTTAGGCTGGCCACAATAAAAAGCCACTCTAAAATGTGCAGTTTTATCACACAGCACAATACCACAGATGTCACAAGTTTTGAGGGAATATGCAATTGGCATGCTGACTTCAGGAATCTCCACCAGAGCTTTTGCCTGTGAATTGAATGTTCATTTCTCTACCATAAGCCATCTCCAAAGCTGTTTCAGAGAATTCATGAAGAAGACTGTTCGAGGAAAATGGTGGTCACACCAAATACTGACTGGTTTTCTGACCCCCCTGAACCACCCAATACAGTAAAAGTGCACATTTTAGAGTGGCCTTTTAATTGTGGCCAGCCTAAGTCACACCTGTGCAATAATCCTGCTGTCTAATCAGCATCTTGATATGCCACACCTGTGAAGTGGATGGATTATCTCAGCAAAGGACAAAGGAGAAGTGCTCACTAACACAGATTTAGACAAATTTATGAACAATATTTGAGAGAAATAGGCCTTTTGTGTACATAGAAAAAGTTTTAGATCTTTGCGTTCAGCTCATGAAAAATGGGAGCAAAAACAAAAGTCGTGCATTTATATTTTTGTTCAGTGTATATAGGGTTGGTCCAAACCAGACTCTAAGCCAATTTACAGAAACCCAACAGAATCCTCCAGGAGCAAACACTTGTGACTGGTGACAGTGGCGAGGAAAAAGTTCCCTTTAACAGCAGAAACCTCGAGCAGACCCAGACTGAGGAGGATGCCCGTCTGCCTTGACCAGTTGGGGTTAAAGAGAGAGGGTAAAGGAGGAGAAAAAGAGAGAGCGATAGAGATAGAGACTGGGGGAGAAGGGGAGAGCAGGGGGAGACACATGGAGGCAGTTGAGGATAAGTGAGTGATGATGATGAAAGCAGGAGAGAGGCAGGACCACCGCAGCAAGTCCAGAGATAATCCTGGGAAAATCTGTGATAATCCTGGGAAAAACCTTATTAAAATATTTAAAAGCTTAGAATGGAACCAGGTTGTATCTGACAAAATCTGATCAGTGGTTGGTGATTACAGCCATCAGTCATATACTCAACTTCTCTCTACCTCTCTAAAATCACCAGTGATCAGACAAAAACCTGTATAACAGAGGACATTTTCTACAGTTTAAAAACACATGTAAAGAAGAGATGCAGTAGTGTTATGTCTAATCAGGGCACTTGAATGCTGAAAGGGTATTATAGGATATTGCACCAAACACAGCACAAAAATTCGATGCAAAGAGACATTAAAAGAGCACCAATCAAATGGCAGTAAACAATGGTCACCAACTGTTCTTTTTGTCATGGTCTGCTCTGGTGTGGCCACTGACCCCTCCCTCAACAATCGAACTCACCTGCTGTGCACTGCACCTGGAGCACATCTCCATTAGGAGCCGATATTAGACAGTCCCTCCAGGATTTCGCAGGCTTTTTTTTTTTTTATTGTTGTGGCCTCAAATGCCTGATTTTGCGGCAGCTTTTCCAAAAAATTGTGGTGAGAGTTGCAATGATTTGAGGCTACTTTTATTAAAGTCACAGGAACATGGACATTTGCAAATTACCTAGAACAGTCTTTTTTGAGTTTTTAGCCTTAAAAAGCACCAGGAAGAAATGATTGTAAATAAAACAGGCTTTCTTTCATTCATTCATTTATTTGTTTTGAGCAGAAGAAAATTTTTTTACATTTTTTGTGTACAAGGAATTAATATTAGAGCAAATACATTAATAAATAAAGGTGATCAAGACAAAATAACAATTGCCATGTACACTGGTAATAACAAAATACATTCAATATGTACTGCTTAAAAACCAGTGGGAAGAAGAAAACTTATTAAATCCCACCCCCATCTGACATTTATACAACTGAACACATGACTTTTGCTTCCTTAATGATAGTGTATTTAGGGGTAGGGTTAGATGGGTTACATGCACATAGAGACACTTTCTATCTAACACATTAGAGTAAACATTAATATCAACACCAAGTTTAACGACTGTTGTTGTTGTTGTTGTTGTTTGTTAGCTTGTTATTCAACTCCACACACAGACTTGCGCTCGCACTCCCTCACGCACACACACACAATACACAGAAAGGAAAGCATGCCTCCACAGGTTCTTTATTCTTCTCTTTTTTTGTCTTATAGATAGGGATGGGAATCGTTACAAATTTAACGATTCTGATTCCATCATCGATTTTGCTTATCGATCCGATTCCTTATCTCTTATCGATTCTCATTGGGTGAGGGAATAAAAGAGTACAAATGGGTGTGTTTGCATTAACTGTCTTTTATATTTCCATCTGCACAGAAAATATAACATATACAGTATGTACAAATAATAATAACAGATGATGCGGGGGGGGTGCAGTGAAAGTGAAACTTATGACGTTTTACAAATTCCTCTATCGCCACATTTCCACTTCATGGAACCAGTTCGACTCTGCTCGTCTCCCGTTGTTCTGCACCTCATTTCCTTTCCCCTACCTTCAGAAACTTGTATTTGAGGGGGTACGATGTCTGTTGCCCACACCAGAACCGGAACTGGGCCCAGATGACGGCCTGGTGTTCACTCTGCCGCTAGATTCACAAGCATCGCTAAGTAGAGAATCAAATACGCGACATTCCTGTAAATGAATCACATGCTGTAGACAAATGTTTGAGCAGATTGGAGGGATTCCACCCTTTAGAAGAAATGGAAGCTTTGACAGTGTTACAAGTGGACCAGGTGTCGTCTGTTTGGACCTGGTGTCTGTTTTGAATGTCTGGCGACCCCAGACATTCAAAACAGATCCTTTTTTGTTTTTGCTAAAATTAATTTGTTTTTGATCACGTAATAGTTTGCTATACTATATTGCAAATACGCGTCAATTTTAGACGACATTTAGGCTATATAATATATATTATTATGGACAGAGGCAGAAAAACTAGATTGAGATTACTGCACAAAGTGAGAATTTTATTTTCCTTGTTCAGGATATGTACAGTCAGTCCATCTTGGATTTACAAGGCTGACAATTAATACTGAACAAACATGAACTGAAATTATGAATTATGAAAGAGCTGCAGCATCTGAAACCGATCACAATGAACATTTGAAAGATAAATAGAACCACAGTGCTGCAGTTTCAGTTTGTCTTTTATGGATTGGGATTGTCTCAGTCAACTCACCATATATTTTTTATCAGTAGGTTTTTATTTGAATCAATTACTAGAAATTTCAGGCAACCCCATTTGAATTCCAGGCGACCCCACGTGGGGTCCTGATCCCATGGTTGAAAAACACTGGATTAGAGGCTCCTCTGCTCCAGTGAAGTACCAGATCATTTCACAACATTTGACTTCACTCCCATTGGACTGTCTATCCACCCATCAGACTCTGACACCATCTCCCCTCAGGTTTTTGTTTGTTCATCTAGTTTGTTTTTCTGTTTAATAAACTCCACACTCAGCACCGTGCACATTTGACTTTGTATGTAGTTATTGTGACATGTCTGACATCAACCGACAGCCACACTGTTTAGGTATTTATTACTTAATGTTACTTAACATCCACCATCAACCATCTACCAAAAGCATCTACTGGTCTAAAATGTTTAATACCGGTTGATCCACTAATCCTATCAACACATGTAAATAATTGGTGTAAAATGCAGTTTGTCATTTTTTCATGCTCATCAGATATGACCCATTTGGATGTTCAGAAGCTCTGTAATGAATGTGGAAACATCATCTTCTACAACATTGATTCACCAGTAAAAACCCATGGAGTTGGATCAATGACAGCGGACACACTTGTTTATATGTTCTGTTAATGATATATTTTTGCAGAAAATTCCATTTTGCTTCAGTTTTTCCTGTTCTTACACAATAACTTTTGAATTTACTCTGTTTATGACCGTCTACATAATCAGTGAATAAAATATAGGAAAATACCTGATTTTCACTGAAATTATAAATGTAGAGGATAATATTATAATAAGTGGTGATACTTCACTTGGGGAAGACAAAAAAACATTTGAAAGTTGTGACAAATAGTTGTGGGTCTTTCAGGGTTAAGGTAACGTAATACAAAATTAAATAAATAAATCTGTCACCAGTCACAAGTGTTTGCTCCTGGAGGATTCTGTTGGGTTTCTGTAAATTGGCTTACAGTCTGGTTTTGACCAACTCTATATATAAAGTGTCATGAGATAACTTTTTGTTGTGATCTGGCACTATATAAATGAAATTTGATTGATTGAGTGATTTAATTGGTTTTCCCCTGTAAGTCACTTTGGAAAAAAGTGTCTGCCAAATGCATAAATGCAAATCTGGATTAATGAACCTTATTAACTCAATGTAGTTAATAAAAATGCAGAATCTCACAAAATTATCACAAAAAATATAGATGAGATCCTTTCCCTAAAATTCTGTATTTCTGGTTTAGATGCCTATATTCTTTATCCACCAAGCTCTGCTTATACTGATGTAAAACATCAATCTCTACAAATCGTTTATAATAAGGAGCCTGAAAGTATCAGCGCATCAGTGACATGCCTAAGCAGATAAGAAAGATTTGCACAACTCTGCATCTTTCTCTTGTTTGTGGGAGACTTGGTCAAATTTCCTTAGTGATGAGGCAAACATTTCTGCAGATGAGCATTTGCGTTTTCTTTCAAGAAGATAAACATGCATCATTTTCATTGTTGTTTCTGCTGATTCTGTCATTGTGAGTCATTGTAAGTCAGCAGATGACTGTCTCTTCTATTCATAGATAAGTCTCTGATCTCCACTTTCCCCTTAAGTAGTTTCAACTCAACTGAGACGTGAAACTATAATAATTACTGACGTTGCCTGTGAGCATCTGCGCTGCAGCACAGTCAACTTTTCCAGATTTTGTCCGATTTCTCAAAACCCTGAGCTCTGTGTTTGGATAGGAACAGAATAACAGCTGGAAAGTGGCTCTGTAAAAAGCCCTTTATGACTCGAACCTGAGGCAAGGCAGACATGCAGCTGAATAAAAAGGGCTCTCTTTGAAGGCTAAATTAAGATAGGAGTGCTTTACACTCGTGTGCTCAGATAAGTCATTTACAAGAACTTTTATCTAAAACAGATACTGAATTGAAACTAGTGAAACTTGAGTAATTTTTTAAAAGATGTTACTTCATATATCCAGCAAGTGATTATGTGGTTAAAAGACATTGTAGCAGCAATTCTAATTAATTTTAAGTGTGTTAAATTTATACTCAATACTCTTCATGTAGCATATTTCACATTTTTCATTCAGAGACATTAAGAAGCTCTTCATCAAGACTGTCTTTGACTGCTGATGGAGTTAGAAAGTTGAAGAAAGGTCACTGACTAAAGAATGTGTCATTTCCTCACATGACTACTGAACATTATGGAGTTCTAAACACTCTGACAGAGCAGATACTCTTTGGGGAGCGGAAAAGAGGCCACATCACCTCCAATTGGTGAGTAGTGTGGGTCTTTAAACCTGATGGGAAATGCCGACCTGCATATTTCAGCCCCTCACCTCAGAAACCTCCCACTTTCTACACCCTCTGTTTATTTTTCTACAGTTGTACCAGGTCTCCTCAACAGAGACCTGACCTTTACTCTTGAGCTCAGTTACGAGTCGCACACCACGAAGAACCGCAGGGAGTCTGAAGTCTGGTACTAAATAGTGTTCCCTTTATTTAGCTCATCTGCAAAGAAAGGGGATTTTAGTCCTCCTGAGTTAAGCAAGAAAATAAAATTTGATCTATTGAATTTTGTGCAAGACACAACACTCAGTTATTTTATTGTAATGTTTATGTTACTGGCTTTTAGTCAAAGGGACGTACCTTATTCAGGTTCAAGGAATAACAAAAAACAGCACAGAATCTGTTAATCGGCCCTTTGTCCTCAAATACTTCAATTTATGGAGCAATAAATGCAGCACTTTATTCAATAACAAATCCAACCTAGACAAAGTAGTAAGCACCATGACATCACCCACTGGTTTGTAGATTGCAGCTCTGATATTATGAAAACACAAGGCATGGACCCAAATGCACGAGACTGATTCAGAGAAGCTTAGTTTGAGTATTTATTACTTAAAGAATGAGACAATGGTTTCTTCAGAACAAAGGGAAACAAAAATCTTCTCGGACGAGGAATCAAAAAATCTAATAAAAAGTTCATCACAAGTGTGGCATCAAAAAATTAATAAAAAGATCTTCTCAAACGAGGTATAAAAAAAATTCTAACAAAAAAGTCTTCACGAACGTGGTATTAAAAAAATCTAACACAAATCTTCTTAAACAAGGAATCAAAGTACAACAAAAATTCTTCACAAAATGTGGAATCAAAAACTTACTAAATGTTTCAAGCAGTTCAGGAGAATGTCAAAGGAGTTCTTTTCTTAACCAGCATGAAAGACACAGGAGAGGAGAGGAGGGAATATAAAGGGTGGCGAGACCCCAGGTGAAGACAATCAGGGAATCAGGGAGGACACAGACAAGACACACACAGTGCACACAGACGAATGAAACCCCTCACCAAAATAAAACAGGAAATAAACAAAACCAACTAACATAAATTACTAGCACCGCTGAGGACGGTGCGTCACACTCCGATACCTCAAGTTTGTAGTTTGGCCCTGACGATCTCAACTTTTTGGAGCTAAAAGTGGACAAGACTGGGGAGCTGTGAAAGTAGACATGTTAATGCTACCACAACATACTGGAAACTCTGACCACACCAACGAGCACCAGCACCACCACCAGACTATAATACAACACTGAATAAATGCTAACATTAACAAATACAGATAAGTTATGTTGACAGACTTGGGTGGAATGTAGTGACGGTAAACAAAACAAAAGCATGCCTCCAGTAGAAGTCAGTAAATGAAACAGGCCCACACAGTGAGACCATTCTCATCCCTCTGTGGTCACAATCTGCCTAAGTTTAGCATGCGGTTCACTGTCTGTGGTTTCATATTGAGAATTATTATGATATTCATGCAGGGTACCTGGTACTAGTCAACACAAGTCCATAGATGCCAGAAACAATGACATGGGTCAAGTGATGTAATAAAGTAACAAAAACCTGAAGATTTTAGTGGACACACACACACACACACACACACACACACACACAGGAAGCTAAGGTTCGTGTCTTTTTCCAGGAGTTGATGTCCTTTGGCGATATCAGTTGTGAGTCTTCATCTTCTTCTCCAGAGTGGATCAGGCATTTAAGGCGTGCCTGCTTTGGGTGCTGTACTACTCATCCCTGAGTCCATTTTCAGTTCGGCCCTAGCATCCAGAACTGCAAAGACACCAAAATACCTTCTGTGTTCTTTTCTTGTCTGTTTGCATCAGGATTGGCCCTATAACACGAGCTCTTATGTATGAAATGAAATGGTCCAATGGTTTTCTGCTCCCTAGCTGTGTCATTATTAAACTGCTGTCTTTGTTGGGATCACTCCAGAACTCCAGAACTTTCATTTGCTCTGTATGAAAAGAGAATTTATCATCACTTCACTTATTTCAACCTTAACTATGTCGTGACTAAGTCTTAAATAAACATTGTTATTTACTTGCCTCGGATGCGGTGCTTGAATGGAATGAAAACACATATACTATTTTCTGAAAGAAACAATCAATTGTAACATCTTCCTGTAAAATCTGAAAAGTAGAAGCATATTGTAATGTCACAACCTTATCTTGGACCAATTCCACTAGCATTTTTACAGGAGAAGGTGGAATAATTCAGAAATACCACCATACGCCATTAAGCGTAATGATACATTTTTTGGAAAAAAAGAGGTACCATATAATCATGACTAAGCTACTCATTTGGAAAGGCTATCATGGTTTAATACACATATACAGGGTGGGGAAGCAAAATTTACAATGAACATTTGGTTGTTTTTTCTCAGCAGGCACTACGTCAGTTGTTTTGAAACCAAACATATATTGATGTCATAATCATACCTAACACTATTATCCATACCTTTTCAGAAACTTTTGCCCATATGTGTAATCCGGAAAGCAAACGTCAAAGAGTGTGTGATTTGCTGAATGCACTCGTCACACCAAAGGAGATTTCAAGAATAGTTGGAGTGTCCATAAAGACTGTTTATAATGTAAAGAAGAGAATGACTATGAGCAAAACTATTACAAGAAAGTCTGGAAGATACTATTAAAGAAGAATGGGAGAAGTTGTCACCTGAATATTTGAGGAACACTTGCACAAGTTTCAGGAAGTGTGTGAAGGCAGTTATTGAGAAAGAAGGAGGACACATAGAATAAAAACATTTTCTATTATGTAAATTTTCTTGTGGCAAATAAATTCTCATGACTTTCAATAAACTAATTGGTCATACACTGTCTTTCAATCCCTGCCTCAAAATATTGTAAATTTTGCTTCCCCACCCTGTATATGTCCTGCTAACAAAATGGCATCACAAAGGTTTTTCCCCCTTTGGTGGTACCACTATCTGGTCTGGCCCATGGACTATTACAGTGGGTTTATTCAATGGCTGATAGCTATGACTAAGCTACTACTCTGGAATGGCTATCATAGCAAAATGTTATCAATAGATGTAGGCCATTTCAAAATGCATCACTAGAACTTTCCCCCTTGGGTGGTACCAATATCCCAAATATCTGGTCCTGGCCCATGGACTAACAGTAGTGGACCTTCCTAGTAGTGACCAAAATTACCCCAAGAGCGCCATGACGACTCATCCGAGAGGTCACAAAAGACCCCACAACAACATCCAAAGAACTGCAGGCCTCACTTGCCTCCCCTTACCTTCAGTTAAGGTCAGTGTTCATGACCATTGGCTGTGTCCACTGTCAATCAACCAACATACATGTGGGATCAGGAGTCCATCAACCTGTCACTGATGTCCTCCTGAGCTCCGCCCACTGACACGTAGAAAACACAGGGAAAAGCCTCAGACACCAACATGCAAATATTGGAGGAGGTGTTAATTTGGATTTAATGTGTGCATGCTAATGTTTATTGGCCTTTTTGTGTTTATTTTTGTATTTTTATAGAACTGTACCATGAGTCAGAGCCAGAGGCCAAACCATGCCCTTCCTGTTTATCGTTGATTACAGTTATATTGTTCAATGAAACTTATCACTATTTGACAAATATAACTTACAGTTAATAATAATGTAGAAATTATAGTTTTGTCTACAAATTTAAATAATAACATGCAGACTATTGACTTTTGGCTCTTTGAAGGGAGCCGATTAATCAGGAGCTGTTCACTGTAAAGAGCCATTCAAAAGACTGGCTCTTTTCTGTGTTTTTGCATTATTTTGAAACACCAATGTTTTAATGACTAAATAGGATACATGTGATGATTGACATTAAATTTTAAAGGTGTTTAATTGGCGTGGCAGTAAATACTATCTTACCGTAAAAAAGAATAGTTAGTTCAAATGTGTGGGCTAAATACATGACATGAGAGGTGACATTAGGCAAATGCTGGAATTTGACCAAAAACATCACGGTACATTATGTGGACTAGTCTGTAGCCTAAAAATGAAGAGGAAAATAAAACATTTTCTTATGAAATAACATTTTATTCTCCTCAAAACAAGAACAATAAATGTGTGTAAACATACGGAAAAAATTGCACAAAACACAACAGTGATTAATCACTGCAAATACCTGAACTATAGTGCAATTCTCAAGTTGCATGCCCATCTTTTCTTTCTGAAAAGTGCATCCAAATACTACTCCTTTTTCTTTGGCTCATTACTCACAGGTGGTCACTCACTCACTCTCAACCTTTTCTCCAGTTTCGACCAGTCTTCCAGCTCCGCCTCCTCCAGTATGCTCACCTCACGCTTCAAACTGTTGTGTTTTTTGCTAACTTCTTGCCATGATACATGCTCAGGGCACAAGCACTCTTTTTTCTGCTCGAACATTCTCCTCCTGCCCAATGCCTCCCCAGTGACGCTAAATTGACAGGCAATCAGACACTCCCTCCTTTAAAAAAAAATTTAAAAAATGAACGGCTCTTTACAAAGACTCGGTTTCCATTGTTCATTTCAAAGAGCCGTTCAAAAGATTTGATTTGTTCATGAATGTTACATCACTAATGCAGACAGATCTAGTAATTAAGATGCATAGAAAAATAAGCAGTGTGGTCATATAATTAGAATTTCTATGTGGAATTTGTTCTGATATACAGAAATAAGTTAGGCCACCTCAAAAAATTAAGGTAACTACTTGTAAGGACATTTTTGAGTAGAATAAAAGTAAAACAATAAGTCAGTATAACTAAATGGAGTAGTTTTTACACAATTAAAATTAAGTTGGTTCGACTTAATTAAGCTTGTAGAGTAGAAGCAAATCATGTTGTTTGTACTAAAGTAATAGAGGTTGCCGAACTAGAGAAGTCTGGTGGCATTTACGCAATTATGGCCAAGTTGGAATAACTTAAAAAGATTAATGGAAATTGTTACATCAATTTTTTATGTTGAGCCAACTTATTTGTGCTGTCTACCAAAAAATCCTGAAGGAAAATGTCCAGCCATCTGTTTGTAACCTCAAGCTGAAGTTCACTTGGGTTCTGCAGCCAGACAACGATCCAAAACACACCAGCAAGTCCACCTCTGAATGGCTTAAGAAAAACAAAATGAAGCCTTTGGAGTGGCCTTGTCAACATCCTGACCCAAATCAGACTGAGATGCTGTGGCATGACCTTAAAAAGGCAGTTCATGCTTGAAAACCCTCCAATGTGGCCGAATTACAACAATTCTGCCAAGATGAGAGGGCCAAAATTCCTCCACAGCGCTGTAAAAGATTCATTGCCAGTTATTGCAAATGCTTGATTGCAATTGTTGCCGCTAAGGGTGGCCCAACCAGTTATTAGGTTTAGGGGACAATCACTTTTTCACACAGGGTCATGTAGGTTTGGACCCCCCCCCCCCTTAATAATTAACACCATCAATTTTAAAACTGCATTTTGTGTTTACTTGTGTTATCTTTGTCTAATATTTAAATTGGTTTAATGATCTGATCTGCTGTCAAGAAAAGCGCACACACACTAATTAATGTTCAGAAAATACTGTGACCATAACATTTCCATCAGCTTTAACAAAAGAACACATATCCTGTTAATGCACGTATATGGAAAGTGATGACCAAGTGTGACATTGGAGTAGCACACTCATGTTTGGGGCTGGGAAGTGGTTTCACATCGTATACATCTCCTCCTTCCAAATATGAAAAACATTACCACATTAATGACAGCCTGGGCCCAGAAATGGCTCCTCTTCAAACCCCAAAATCCTGTGTTCCTTGGTAACCATAGCAGAAAGTATCCACACATGCATTTTGGGTCGAGTTGCTTCTTTCAGTGTCATTTCTGCTCTTTTTAGAAGATGCACTGGGGGTAGTATTTGACCATAAGGAGTGCTTGAACAGTTTCTGGTGAAATTCATGAGATCCTGAGGCAGACGTCCAAGTCTAACCCAACAATGGTCCCTTTTCATTTAGGTAGCTGTATCCCCACCTGAACTCCTGTTGCAACATCTCCTGTTGCCAAGAGATGGCAATAACTGAACTAATAACCATGATATTAATAGCTTTGAAAATATGAACACTGTTGGAGCCACTGTGGTGAAAATGACTTCCAGAGCCTGTTCAAACTTTAAATGTTGGCTTTAGGAGCAATAACACTGAAACTTACTTCCATATGAGTTGCTCTTTGATGTGCAGTAATGGACTATTTAAACAACATTTCGTCTTGTCCTCAGTTGCTGCTGTAAAGTATCAAAACATGACCGGTGCTAGATTTTCTGTGTATACTCTGGGAATACCATATATCAAATATGCAGCAGGCCTGAAACAAACCCACAAAATAAAGCTGGCAGCAAGGAAAGCATTTTCTTTATGTAATGAATCAGTAAGTGCAGAATTATTTAATAATCTACAATTTGCTTAGAGGTCTTATTTCTGTCTTTGTGCATAAGAAATCAATATAAGTGAATCCCCAAAGGAACTTTGTGTTGGTAAATGCAAGTTCTGCAAATGGACAGGATTTCAGTTCTGTTGCAACATGTTGATGGTCATATGAACTATGTTTTCAGGTCAAAAATGTCCAATTTCATCACAATTAGTGCTATATTTTCATGTCACAAATGGCCAAGTTATATTTGAACTGAATTTACCTGAAAAACAAATATTCTGTTCTTTTAGATTCCCCAATTTTTCTTACCAGATTATATACTACATATCACGTTTTATTTTTACAGGTTGCAATATGGAGTATGGT
Organism: Sphaeramia orbicularis; assembly: GCF_902148855.1. Taxonomy (NCBI): domain Eukaryota; kingdom Metazoa; phylum Chordata; class Actinopteri; order Kurtiformes; family Apogonidae; genus Sphaeramia; species Sphaeramia orbicularis. The sequence goes on along the minus strand of NC_043959.1, from coordinate 8,784,218 downwards.
GCTGATCCATCCTGCTTATGTTACGCCAATACATACATTAAGAATGTCACACGCCACTTTTTAAATCAACAGTTTTCTAATAATACGCATTTTTATAAAGAAATAACAATTCTATATTGTTATTTCCTCTTTAATCTGATGATAAACTATACAATAAATAATTCTGATCCTAGTTTTTGCACAGGGATCATTTGTGGAAACGGTGACATGGCTGCCGAGCATCAGTATGATGGGATCTGGAACAACCATGTCACATCCGTCCACTGACACATTTTGTGTTTTTGTGTCAGCTGGTATTGTTTTAGATCCACAATACTAACATGTATGAATAAGAGGAGAATTAGCAATATTAAGTCTATAAGTTTATTCCTAATAAAGTACTGGTACTGACCAGAGCATCATGGGTAATGTCACGTCCGTCCACCAGCAAAAGTTTTCACATACATGTGCTATTCAAAATCCAATATTTCTGAAAATATAGCTTCCACTGTCAAATAATATCAGTAGTCTGTGCACAAATGGATTAGCACTATTTCAACACAGTTCTATGCATTTCTTACAACTTTTTTTTTGTTGACAAAAATGGCCACTCATTTGACCCCTTAAGTAGATTTTATCTGTTACATTAAAATCTGATCCTACGTAAGCCTCCTACAGACGGTGAGATTTCACCAGCCTTAGAGGGTTATCAGCAGACATACTGTGCCGGGTAGAACGAGTAAACTTAATGATAATATGATAATACTGAATTTAAGGTTATGACACAGGTAACTGTACAGAAGCATGTCAACTTGTGCTGTTATACTTGTGAACAATGAACCTGAACTAATGACTGCATTACCATAAAAGTGGTTTTAATGTGTAGAGTAAAACCACCAAAATGGAGGTGAAGGCGGAGAATGAGAACCCAGTTGGGACTCAGGAAAACAGGCCAACTTTGAACGGCAATTTTGCAAAGATGGTTGAGGATAGTAGCCTGTTTTTAGCTAAATTACCATATATACCACATTTCTGTTGGTTAATGCATCATTTCAAGGTGACATTTTATTAGCTGATAAATAGACACAGGTCATAGCAGCAGTCACACTGATTATATTTATTTGCATGCTAATATTGTGTTTTTTCCCTTATTCAGAAAAAGTCGATATTCTGAATAAGCTTTTTACACAGCCAATATAAAATAAATACCATTCCTGTTTATGTGCAGCCACAAATACTCCATTAAAAATAATGATTTTCAACATTTTCCACTGGTGGCAGGCATTGTACTATGTGAAATTGGCTTTCCTCTTTTGTTCCCTCAAATGCTTATTGGATTGGCTTTTTGATTTTTCCTCATATCCATAAAACCATTGATATCCTCTGTCATAATGTTTAACAATGGGTGTTTGTCTACTACTGGCCAGAAATATGCTCTTTTATTTGGATTCATCCATCTCTTCCAGAGAGGATATTTGTCATTACTTGGTTTGAGTGGAAACAGGGAGTGTGTGTAGGAGCCTGTGGTAAAATGTGTCAATTATATTCATTGTCCAAATGTGCTGTATATACTGTATGTCCAAAGAATCCTCATGTAGGCTATAGCGGCAACCTCTCCTACCTCTGTATGCCACTGACAGAGCAGGTGACTTCAAACCAGTCTGATGCCACAAAATTCCAGAAGCTCAAGGTTTTTCTTTCAAAAGGTTTACTGATAAATGTGTTAAACTACAAAAAAAATACATCAACAAATCAACCTGTTCATAGACATAATTGGTGGTGGTCAGTCAGAAAGACTGTATCCCTCCACAGCTGACCGTCTCTTAATAAGAATTGGAGCAGGGCTGTCAAACTCATTTTAGTTCAGGGGCCACATTCAGCTAAATTTGATCTGAAGTGGACCGGACCAGTAAAATAATATTAATAAAAGGATAAGAACTTAGAAATAACATCAACTCCAAAGTTTTCTCTATGTTTGAGTGAAAAAAGTAAAATTCCATAATGAAAACATTTACATCTACAAACTGTACTTGAACATAACATGAGCAAATATGAACAACCTGAAAATTGTTAAGAAAAATAAGTGCAATTTGAGCAATATTATGCCTCAGTTTATCATTTATACATGTGCATCACAACTTACAGATCACAGTGGATCTACAAATACACAAAATATTTAATAACAGACAGAATACTGGTGAAATTCCACATTCTTCTCTTAAGAGATTTCAGGTTGTTCATATTTGTTCAGGTTATTCACATTTTTTGTAAAAGGCTAGTCTGTAAATGTAAACTTTTTTTTTTTTTTTTTTTTTTTACTTTTTTTACACTAAAACAAAGAGGAAAATTTGCATTTTTCAATATTCATAAGTTATTATTATAGTGTTTTACTGATCTGATCCACTCTAGATTAAATTGAGCTAAAATTATTTTAACATCCTTGATTATTAATTTCTTCAGTGTAATTTTTGCATTTCACAAATTCATCCCATGGGCCGGACCGGACCCTTTGGCGGGCCAGATTTGGCCCCCAGGCCGCATGTTTGACACCTGAGAATTGGAGCATATCCTGTGAGGTACACTGCATGCTTTAACTGCACTTTACCTAGTGGTTTAATGAATAAATGTACTTCATAATGATGAACTAAGTTATATTCTTACCTACATGAATTATGAATTTGCATGCTCAAAATAACATTCTAGCAAACCAAGAATAATTTAAACAAAAAAATACATTTCTCAACATGGCTCTTACGCTGTAAAAACAATCTGCAATTTAACAGAATTTTCACTGTTTATTTTACAGATTTTTCCTGTATTTTTAAGATGCAGGAAAATATCAATGAAATGACAAAAACAGACTGGGATTTTACACGTCAAATGTAAAATAACACGAAAAAACTGTAACTGTGAATAACCATAAAATTTCCTTTTTTTTCCACAAAAAAATGCAGTTAAAATACATCTGCAAATGTATTCCACAAATATTTCTTTTCTATTTATGAGATTAAACTGTTAATTTAAAGTTTAATACTGTAAAAAAATAAGAAAACAAGATAAAATTACTGACAATCAACCGTAAAAGAAGTATTTGTTCTGTAAGTTTAACAAGACTTGTTTGTTAACTGACAAATATCTTGTGTAATTACGGGAGGTTTCACAACAAAAATGTTGAATAAATGTATTTTTATGAATGTATAACATGTATAAGCACTGAGAAACTGTCCAAATACAGTTTTCAGCAGTGGATTGGACAACTGAGTCTCATTGAAAATTATATATATATATATATTTTTTTTTGATTGTTTTAATACATGTAAATATTCTTTAATAAACATTAAAAGTCAAAAAAAAAAAAAAAAGCAAAATATGTAAAGTTAGGGTGAAAAACTGTATTTTTATTATGGAAAATTACCGTATTTTTATGAGATGGTTATTTTCCATTATTTAACAGTATTTTTTCGGCACCCCTGCTGCTGAAATAATACCGTTTTTTATGTTTTGTTTTGTTGTTTTTTTTTACAATGTACACCTCATAAAACTGAAATAGAATCGGCATGTCTCATTTGGAAAATACTTTCAGAAAAAGGCCTAATTCAGAATATCCAAGTGGAATCCTCTTTACATGAAACCTGTCAAATTCAGATCATTGTCAAATTTGGAATAATAGTAGAACTGTAAATATAGTCACTGTGAAATGTTTATCCCTAATACCTGACATCTCACGCCAAAGGCTGTCCAACATATGACCACTGTTTTTATCAAAGATATCAAAGACATGACCTCTACCATCACACAGTTTACCTCTGACTGCAGCCTAATTATTGTTTTATTATGAGCTTAAAATATGAAGAATACCATGTGGAGGTGATTAAAACATACAAGCTGCTGTCATTCCCATGAACCCTTTGTGTTCAACATTTGTGCTTTTATTGTAAATGCAGGTAAATCTATTTGACATATGAGCTGAGTCATCAGGAGTTTTTCTGGTCAACAAACAGCCTGAATGTGTTTTCAGTCTGTGCTCAGCGGACAGACTTGTAGAAAGAAAAAGTCCCTTTAATGGAGAAAAAACATGCTATGTGTTCTATTGAAAAGTCAACCAGTGTCTTTTTACAGAGATCACCAATGATTTTCAGTGTGGTGAAGAACACTTGCTTTGTATGTGGAGGAATGTGTTCAACGTCTTAAATGACTTCTGATTCTCCCTGAAACAGGGCTGTCAAACTCATTTAGTTCACGGGCCAGATTCAGCTAAATTAGATCTGCAGTAAAATAATAACATAATAATATATAAATAATGTCAACTCCAAACTTTTCTCTAGAGCGAAAAAAGTGAATTTACATTCTGAAAAGGTTTACATCTGCAAACTACCCTTTCAAAAGATGTGAATCACATCGACAAACTGAAAAAATAAGTGTAATTTTAACAATATTGTGCCTCAGTTTATCATTTCCACATGTACATTATAACGTACAGATCACAGCGGGTCTACAAATCCACAAAACATTTAATAACAGACAGAATATTGGTAAAATTGTACTTACTTCTCTTAAGACATTTCAGGTTATTCACATTTTTTGTTTTAGTGTAAATACATGAAAATATTTACATTTACAATGAGAAAAATTTGAAGTTGTCATTATTTATATGTTATTATGATAGTATTTTATTGGTCCTGCCCATATTAGATTAAATTGGTCTGAATGTGGAACCTGAGCTACAAGGATTGTTCATATTTTAGTACTATTTTCGCATTTCACAAATTCATCCCAGGAGCCAGACTGGACCCTTTGGCGGGCCGGATTTGGCCCCCGGACCGCATGTTTGACACCTGTGCTCTGAAATGACACAAATGCTAACTCTGCTCAATTTAAGAGCATGCGCTGACTTTTAACTTCTACATATTAGAAACTGTAACCGTGGTATTTTAGAGTGAGTCTGAAATCAAAGATTATGGCCCAGAAATGCTAAAAGGTGAAGATTTTTATGTCTTTAATGGTTTGACTTTGACCCACCAGTCCACACAGGAGGTTTTCTGAGCTCTGCTTTTGCAATGACGTGGTATGGACTGTCTTTCCTTTGGGAACCACTGGACTGGGAGTAGTTTCTTTGCCCGCTGCTTTTCCTGTGAATTTCACTTGGATTCCTGGCTTACTGATTTCAGTGAACCTTTTCAGGAACGTCATTAGTTTAATACAGAATGGTAACATCAAAAGCTACTATTTAGTTATAAAAAACTGAACTTTTCTTTTCCTCCTCCGCTTGTTTTTTGTCTTCCTTTTTAAGACAACGTAATCCTGATTTAAAACAGATCATTAAATGAGCCAGTGATTCTATTTTACAAGATACTTCTTGACTTCTGATTAGAGCTGCAGCTGCTGATTATTTTTGTAAAGACAGGAAAAAGACATGTTTGAAAATGACAAACAACTTGTCCTTTATTCCAGAAGCAGCTGAAACAACAACCACAAAAAGTATAAAAGTAAAAGGATATGAAAGAAAATACAACAGGATAAAAGTATATATAAAAATATCTATATAGAAATAACAACAGTACACACACACATATGTATATAATCAACAGCAATAACATAAAAGTACATTTTCTATTTTCTGAAGCTTTGATTCAGGCAAATTGTAACTAAATAACTCTTGTCTCTGTTTATGAAGTCAGTTATAAATTGGCAGTGCTGTAAATACATTATTTCTTTGCAGTTAATCTTTACACTCTGCATTATTAAATATAGAGTTCTGCATTATTAAATATAGAGTTTTGAACAACATACATGCTCTGGGGTTTTATGTTATCTCGTAAAAATTCTGAGGCAGTTAAATCTTGTGACTTGTGCACAATGTAAAGAAATGTGTACTATTTAATCTAAACATATCACAGACACATCACAAGATGCAACATGAAACCCTGAAGGACTTTCATGATTGAAACAAAGTGGATTGTCAGTAATAAATAAAACAACATGACCCCCACACACACATACACACCCCCACCCCGTACTTAAAGAGCACAAAGAGGTCTTATCTCTAAATGCAATTGAGTTATGACCCCCTTTGAGGCCTTAATGCTCTCCAAGACTTCTGAAATAAACACTCAGGACCTTTTTCATACTCCCCCATCTCAGTGACATTTATTAGAGCACGCTGACCCCTCACAGGAAACCTACTGTGATGTCAAGTGCAGGACTATCCTCACTGACGCTACGTCATGTGACAAGAATGTCCAGAGCCCAACGCAGGTCTGTGAATCCTTTCAGACTTCTGACCTCAAATATTTGATAACACTTTAAATGTTTTAAAGGCCATAAAATCATTCCTGTTTTTTTTCTGTATTTGTTTCCCAGTTGATTCCTGCGTAATCATTACTAAATGTACTTAAATATTACATTACTCCATCTATCTATCTATCTATCTATCTATCTATCTATCTATCTATCTATCTATCTATCTTTAGAGCTACAAATGAACTGAACTTGTTTTTTTTTTAGCTTATCAGCTGACAGGCTGTAAGCTATTGTCGTCATACGGCGTCTGTCGTCTGTTACAAAACTTTCAATCGTCTTCTGTTCTGAAACTACAATTCCAATTGACTTCAAACTTGGTATACAGCTTCTTTATGATGATGTCAACAAAAGTTAGTGAAATTATTTGGATCTGGATCTGATTCCGGATTTGGTGCGACTTTGAAAAATTCCCCCATTATAAGAGATAGGAAGTGGATCAATGCAGTAACTCAGTAAATATAAATGATAGCCAGTGTAAATTTCTACAGTCCAGCCCTGATGGGGAGATGACCAAAACATAATGGCCACATGCTGATCAGGATCTTCTTCTGGATCCGGGAACTTACACTTAACATGGGCTCTTATGGGGAAAAAATTTCAGTGAAATTATTTGGATCCGGATCTGATTCTGGATTCGGTGCAACTTTGAAAAATGTTCCCATTATAACAGATAGGAAGTGGATTGATACAATAAATCAGTAAATCTCAATGATATCAAGTTGGAATTTGAATTTTTTACAGACCTGATTGGAATATGACCAAAACATGGGCTATTTCTGTAATATAATAAATACACAGAACTGGGTGATAATAAATGGCATCTGGATACATTTCCCAAAGCTTTTAATTTGGCCGGTAAGCTACAGGGCCATTGGTCCTATTTTTTTTAATGTCCAAATTCCAACCGTCCTCCTTTATTCAGGCTTGGGGACCGGCTAAAGTGACCAAAAAGAGACACTCTGCAGGACTCACTTAGGCTATTTATTTATTTGTTTGGTTGGTTGGTTTTGATCACAATTTTCTTCAGTTTGGTTTGGTTTTTATCCTTACGGTCCACTTAGGAGACTATAACAAGTCCCAGTAAAACCTGAACATTTGGAACACTTGTCCACACACTGTGGGACGTATTCAATGCTTCACCCTCTGGTTAAATGTCCCAACTCACTCCCCATTTAGGAGGCAAGTCAAATGAGCCTTTTACCCCTTCTAGGGTCAGTTCAGTGGAGTATAAACAACAATGTGAAGGACTGCTCAACATAGCTGGGAGTTGTGCAGTTCCAATTTAACCACAACAAATGAGTGCAAATTGAAGGTATAATGTGAAGAAGAAGAAGCTACATTTTTGTGATTACTGCAGTGATACATGGATGTCTTCAGTGTTTCCACTTCGTCAGTGGTGAAAGTATCAACTGTTTGTCCTAAAAGTCACAAGAAGTTGTTAAATGAGGTCATCACCTAATTTGCATAATTGTAAATGTTTTAACCATAACATTTTTAATCTTCAGTCTATATTAATAACCTAAATGGACCAAAAAGAGACAATAGAGAAAACTGTTAATGTCAGTGGGAGTGATTTATATTCAGTGCAGGGATTTATTTTAGTCTATCTATTGACCTATCAAGCTGTCGATCTACCTATCGTTCTATCTATCATTGTATCTATCTATCTTGTTAGCACTGAATTTCATTAAAGCATAGGTAAGTGGAGTTCTGTTGTACTATTAAAAACTACTTTTTGTCTAGTAAATCCATCTTTCATCTCCATCTTTGTTTTGGTAGTTATAATAAAAACTTAATGAAATGAAATCAGTGTAGAGATGCTCACAAATCTTTTAAATCAGTTAATATATTATTAAATTAATCACCAACTATTTTGATAATCTATAACTGGTCTGAGTGATTTTGTTAGAAAAAAGACTAAATTCTCTGATTCCAGCTTCTTAAATGTAAAGATGTTCAGTTTTCTCTCATTCACTGTGACTTTAAACTGAACTAGTGTGCTGACCCGTGGGGATCCAGGGGTTCTAGATGTGGTTGTTTTTATGTTGTGGATTTGTGCATGCTGTACCACATTTGTCCAACAGTCACCACCAAAGCGTTCTGGCCTAAGCAGTGTGACTGCAGGGTTATTGTATTCTAAAATGACTAATATCTCCCAAAATATTGGTCGTGTCAACTTGTCATTTGGCTAGTCTGTTCCTCGACCAAAAATACATATGTATGCCAAACTGCAGCAGTCAGCTCTGTACAGATTTAGTGTGAATCGCCAGACACACACTCACACAGACAGAGGCCACTTGGCACTTGTAATATAGATACCTTTGAGTTATAAACCAAATAAGACACTCCAAGAAGTGACTTTCATTTATTAGAACACACATATTCACTGTTTTCTGACATTTTGTAGATGAAGTAATGAATCAAATAATTGAGAAAATAATCAACAAATTAATTAACTATGACTTGAGTCACTAGTTCAGCCCTAAATGCTCACATATCCCAACTAAGATAAATTAAATAAAATTAGTGTAATTAAATTAAACAATAATTAAATGAGAGAGCTGGGAAAACTAGCTCTAATTTCAGCTTACTTGAGGAAAAAATTATATAATGAACAATATGATATGGCCAAATGAAATCTCAATCTCACTTGGAAAACTAAATCACACAGAATATATCATTGGATTATTCACTGATTATGGAACACATGCTTATGCAATGTCATAACAAATATCACAACATTTTCTTTTTTACATCCATAGTTGCTTAAAGGCGGGGTCTGAGATGTTTTCCTTGAGCATTTTTTCCTATATTGCTTAAAATCCCCTTCACACCCTGATTACAGCTAATTAATTAAATGCTCTAACACAAAAATTGAAAAATTTAGTCACCTGTGGAACAGACAGGACTGAAAAAACACCATCCAATCATTTTGAGCGCCCAATCAAAATGATTGAACGGTGATATGTCTATCAAACTCGACTACCATTTGCCCCTCCCCCCTCTTTGCTCGTACCCCTCTTCATGCATAAATAGTATGTTCTCAGAGGCTGGAAGTGCTTGTACAGGAAACACAGCCAGAGCCAGAGCTTGGCTATATTAGTTTATTAGGATGGAAAGTTCACCAGTAAACTGTTTAGTCACTGACATAAATCAGTAGGAAATGTAACGTTAGTCACACAGGTCTGAACTGGGGCTGTTCTGGAAGAGCAGGGGGGTTAGAGGAGACTGACGGAGGTATGCATGGATACACCAGACGGAGCTGGGGCTGAGGCCGTAGCTGAGGCCGTTCCCCCTCTCCCCCTCTCCCCCTCTCCCCCTCTCCCCCTTTCCCCTGGTCTCTCCATATCTCTATCACTCTCTCTTTTCTCCTCCTTCGCTCTTTAACCCCAACTGGTCAAGGCAGACGTCCATCCTTCAGGAGTCTGGGTCTGCTCCAGGTTTCTGCTGTTAAAGGGAAGTTTTTCCTCACCACTGTCACCAGTCACAAGTGTTTGCTCCTGGAGGATTCTGTTGGGTTTCTGTAAATCTGATTTGATTTTGATTGGATTTGATAAAGCACTTTGTGACTCTGTGAAAAGTGCTCTATAAATAAAATTTACTTACTTACTAGCTGGCGTGTCGAGGACAGAGCCTCTGCCAGGGTCGGGGCCGTAGCCGACGTCAGAGCCCGAGTTGGGACCGTACAGGGACGGAGCCGGAGCCTCAGCCAGTGAATTGTTGCTGTGCAGCGCTCATGAACCCTCGGGTTCAAGTCTGGACAGTCCATGTGTGAAAATGATGTTTCATGCTTGTGAACCATTGTTTCACAATTTGATCCTGATGAATCCTAGCATTGTTATCTTGGTATATGTGTATGTCATGAAAAATAAATCAATCAGTCAATCCATTAATGTTTAGACCTGGTCATTCAGTATATTCAGGTGCATCTGACCTCCTTTTATGGACCCACTGAACCAACCCCAGATCATAACACCACCCCCACAGGCGTGGACTGTAGGCACTAGGCATGATGGATAATCACCAGTGTTAGGAATAATGGCGTTAAAAATAGCGGTGTTACTAATGTTTTCCAGTAATGGGTAATCTAATGAATTACTATTTGAAACGTTCCAACGCCGTTACCGTTACTGGCAGTGAAATGTGGTGCATTACTTTGCACTGATATCTAACAGCTGTTATCCGTCCTGACTCACTCAGCCAGACACCAGAGGTGTGATGTTCACGGACGAGTCGAGTCTTTTGAACGGCTCTTTTCAGTGAACGATAAGAACTGATTAATTGCCAGCCGTTCATTTTCGTGCTGTTCTTCTGTTCAAAATACCCACAATCCCTTCATGCTTCACCTGTGTGTCCATGAGTCTGAGTTGTCCCAGCACACCACATGCACTTGAACGCAGCTACATGCAGCTAATTTAGGGGAGGCGTTATCAGTGAGTCTGACTGACTGGACTGAAGACATTTACTGCTGGATCAGAGAGGAGCGCCTGAAAAAAGTGGAGATGTAGGATTAACTGGAGGAGCATCTTCTTCTATAAATGCAGATATGCTCTTATGTGGTGGAAAAGCCGGGCCCTGGTGGACCCCAGCCTCACCACAGTCCTGGTATTCAGTACCTGTCTGCTGTTCTAATCTATAACTGACCTGTGAAACACACTCAAAAATCAGTTTCCTTTTACATATTTGAAGGTTTTTCAAAAAAAAGTAACGCAATAATTACTTTCCCTGGTAACTAATTACATTTATGAAGGAATAATTCCATTATTAATTCAATTACTTTTTTGGGAAAGTAACTATAACTAATTACTTTTTAAAGTAATTTGCCCAACGCTGGTAATCACGTCATCTCCCTCTCTTCTCACCCTGATGGGACTCATCAGACCACATGACCTTTATCCATTAAACACAGCCCAGTCTTTATGCTTCTATCAAACTGATGGTTGGTTAAGAAATGACAAACTACTTCCTGCATCAGTTAAAGGGTTAAAGAACTTGTTACAGATGAAACCTCTCAGTCACTGCAGTAATCATCCAATGGAAGGTTCTGAACTATTGCCTGAATTAAATCCAGGTGGAGACTTTCGGGATTTTTGCTGGGCTGTCCCCTCCTGAATACAGTCTATTCTTTAAACACAGACTTTGTCTTAAAGTGCTGATCCTGAGTTTTGTTTTTGCTTGTTTGCAGGTTATTAGTGGGGGCTCCATATGAAATGAATGGCCCATACCAGACAGGAGACATTTATAAATGTTCGCTGAGTAAACGAATCAATGGAAACGGATGCTCCAAGCTCAATTTAGGTAAAGTATTACAAAATGAGTCGGGATTTTCATCTGAAAGTCCCTACATGGACTGACTTTATGTGTGCGTTTGAACATAGCTGCATGTGTCTCCATCAGCATTGTGGCGACATGTGGGAGACAGAAGTGTGGGTACCATACCAGTCATTCCACATTTTACCATTTTTTCTTAATGGTTTATGTACATTTCCACATGTGTGTTATACCACACATCTGTCACCACATGCATCTTCATATGGCTCACACGTGTGGCATTGGTTAGATCAGCACGTGAAGTTTTGTCAAGTAGACGTTTGATCTGAAGATGTAGTCGCTGCTTCAGCTGGCCAGACAGCAATAACAAACCAAGTTCCCAGATGGTGGAGCTTGTGTTTGGTCTTTGAAGGATAGTGCATGTATTCATGTTTATTTTATGTGTCTGAGATCATCTCAGTGAGATTCTTTTTCCCTCAAGGAAGGATATCTCTGACCAACGTATCAGAGCGAAAGGACAAGATGCGGCTGGGGATGACGCTCACATCCAACCCCAAAGACAACAGTTTTGTGGTGTGAAACCTCTGAACATCTATATTCTTGTGACAGAGCAGAGTATTAATGTTTTTTTGGTAACACTTCATAATAAGTACACACTACGAAGCATTAGTTAAGCATTAACAAATACTGAATTCATTATTTATAAAGCATATTTCTGACATGAATACTCATTAGTATATGGTTTATAAGAACAGTTATAAATGTTTTACTCATCATTCATAATCATTCATCATTTAATCATGCAGTTTGTTTGATAATCTCACATGCTGTGTCTTTCTTTTGTTAGAATAACTGACACTTTTGTGAGTCTTTAGGCGTTGCCAACCTTTAAATCTCTTTAGTAAATGCTTTAGATGTCATAGACAGTGCACACTTTAGATGAGCTCACACCATAGACTTAATTAATGAGTAGTAAGTGCTTTAGAACTACCTGAAATAATGAATTCCTGTTTTAATAACTGTTTACAGGACATCTATTGGAAAATAAATGTGTGAGTTAGTATAAAATACCCACTAACATGTTCACTAACCATGAGTACATGTCTGAGTACTTAAACGCTGAATCTATAATTTAGAAAGTATGAAAATACAATCATTAAGCACATTGTAGATGAGCTAATTAATGATGAGTAAAACCATTATTACTGTGCTTATAAACCATATACTAATGAGTATTCATGTCAGAAATATGCTTTACAAATGATGAATTCAGTATTTGTTAATGCTTAACTAATGCTTCATAGTGTGTACTTATTTTAATGTGTTACTGTTTGTTTTTTTGTTTTTTTTTTCATGCAGAGACTTCTGAGACAGCACACATTTTACCCATAAAGACCCAAACATCTAAAATGTTTAATACTGGTTGATCCACTAATCCACAGGTGTCAAACATGCGGCCCAGGGGCCAAATCCAGCCCGCCAAAGGGTCCAGTCCGGCCCTGGGGATGAATTTGTGAAATGCAAAAATTACATTGAAGACATTAACAATCCTTTTAGTTCAGGTTCCACATTCAGAACGATTCAATCTCAAGTGAGCAGGATTCAGTCATATACTATCCTAATAATCTATAAATAATGACAACTCCATTTTTTTCTGTTTGTAAATGTAAATATTTTCATGTATTTACACTAAAACAAAGTATAATTTTGCAAAAAATGTGAATAACTTGAACAAATACTCATTCATTTAAGATTGCTTTTAATGTTTAATTGTTTTATATTTGTATAGCTGCCTTTTGCATCTACTTTTTATCTGTTTTTAATTTGTTTGGTTTCTGTTTTTATCTGCTGTAAGTGCTGCTAAAGTGTCTTTAAGTTCTTTGAAAAGCACTATACAAATAAAATGCATTATTATTATTATTATTATTATTATTATTATTATTATTATTATTATTATTATTAATTATTAATAATAATAATAATAATAATAATAATAATGATAATAATAATAATAATAATAATAATAAATATGAACAACCTGAAATGTCTCAAGAGAAGTAAGTACAACTTTAACAATATTCCACCTGTTACGAAATGTTTTGTGTATTTGTAGATCCACTGTGACCTGTAAGTTCTAATGAACATGTGTAAATGATAAACTGAGGCAGAATATTGTTAAAATTACACTTATTTTTTTCAGTTTGTTCATGTTATTCACATCTTTTGAAAGGATAGTTTGTAGATGTAAACCTTTTGATAATGTAAACTTACCTTTTTCAATCTAAAACATAGAGAAAATGTTGGAGTTGACATTATTTATATATTATTATGTTAATATTTTACTGGTTCGGCCCACTGCAGATCAAATTTAGTTGAATGTGGCCCCTGAACTAAAATGAGTTTGACAGCCCTGCACTAATCCTATTAATATGTAGAAATAATTGGTGAACTAATGATCTTTGAATTTACCGATTGAATTTACTCTGAGCTTTTATCTACATGAATGGTAAAATAAATATAGGAAAATACCTGATTTACACTGAAAAATGCAAAACAACAATAGGATAATATAATAAATAGTGATAAATCACTTAAGAAAGGTTAAATAGAGAGGAAATATAATTTGGAAACTACCACATAAGTAGTGCTCGGTCTTTATGGGTTAATAAAATGTCAGTGCTCATAATGCAGTGTTTTTCCACCTTGGGATCGGGACCCCACATGGGGTCACCTGGAATTCAAATGGGGTCGCCTGGAATTTCTAGTAATTGATAAAAATAAAAATAAAAACTTACTAATAAAAAAAATATATATGGTAAGTTGACAGAGACAATCACAATACATAAAAGACGAACTCTGAAGCTGAAACTGAAGCACTGTGGTTCTGTTTATCTTTAATTCTATCTTTAAGTTCTTGTTTGTTCAGTATTAAATGTCCTCCTTGTAAATCACAGCTGGACTGACTGTACATATCCTGACCAAGGAAAACAAAATTCCCCCTTTGTGCAGTAATCTACACCTGGATTTACTGCCTCTGTCCATAATAATATACATTATATAGACTAAATGTCATCTAAAATTAATGTTATTTGCAACGTAGTATAGCAAACTATTATATGATCAAAAACAAATTAATTGTAGTAAAAAAAAAAAAATCTCTGCTTTGAATGTCTGGGTAACCAGAAATTTGTGATGTTAAAATGGGGTCACGAGTCAAAAAAGGTTGGGAACCACTGTCATAATGGATAAAAGGACAAGATTATCTTTTGATGACATGGTTGTCATCCTGCTGTTTTCCCTGCGGGAGTTCTCTGCATGCATGAACTTTGGATTTGCAGTTCCATGTTGTGGTGGTTGCTGCTTGTGTATCCAGTTTGTTTTTCCTTTCAGGCCTGTGGGCCTCTGTGGTCCTACGAATGCGGCAGCTCTTACTACAGTACTGGCATCTGCTCCAGAGTCAATGCAAGCTTCAAGTTCTCCAGAACAATTGCACCTGCTTTTCAAAGTAAGTCTCAGCGTGTCTGTTTCATTCATGAATCACTGCTGTTTATATCAGAGGGTTAATTGTACAATTATAAATATCTGCTTTGTATTTAGACAGGTACAAAAGGCTCTTATGATTAACCCTTTCATGCATGAATTATGAGAACATTATTCAAGATTCACCCCCCCCCCCCCCCCCCCCCCCCCCCCCCCGAGTGGTTTTTATTCCTCTTCAGGCATGGAATAAAAAACAAACAAACAAACAAAAAATGCGATTGAATGTTTTTTTTAACCTATTTTTCATGGAGTCACAAAAATATCCACTCAGCTGGACACCATACGTTTAACTTTAGAAGCAAAGAAACATGTATTTATTGATATACTGTGTGAAAACTATGAAATAAAAACATGTTTAATGCTGCTAATCTGATGCTTTCTCACATTTTTACATACTTAGTTAGTTATTACTCACTTCATGGAGAAAATATGCGACAAAAAGCAAGTTTTTGTTTAACCCATAAGGACCCAGTGTGACATTTGTGGCAATTCCCAAATTAATTTTTCTCCATATTGAACCATCCTTAAGTGGTTTATCACCAATTATTGTAATATTATTTATTGTATTTTGTGTTTTTTTTTTCAGTGGAAATTGGGTATTTTCTGATATTTAATTTACTAATCATGTAGATGTTCATGAAAGCTCAGAGAAAAGTTGAGGATTACTATTTCAAAAATAGAGAAAACTGAAGAAAAAGTTACTTTTTCAGCAAAATATCTCATTAATTGAACATAAACCTAGTGTGTCCATCCACTGTCATTGATCCAGCTCCATGGGTTTTACTGGTGAATCAATGTTGTAGAAGATGACAGTGTTTCCATGGTAACTATGGAGCTTCTGAATGTCCAAATATGGTCATATCTGATGACCATGAAAAGATGACAAACTGTATTTTACACCAATTATTGACATGGATTAGTCGATCATAAGGGATTAAACAGTTTATATCAGTAGATGATTTTAGTAGATGGTGGATGTTTGGGTCTTAATGGGTTAAAAAAGAAAAATGAAATGTTAATTACAGTCAAATAACAATTATCATTTTTTTTACACTCAAACATGTTAGTGAGATGTACCCCGCCTTCGCCCCTATGTAGCTGGGATAGGCTCCAAGCGACCCCCGTGACCCTAGTGAGGATAAAGCGGGTTCAGAAAATGAATGAATGAATGAATGTTAGTGAAGATCAGGTTTATCAAGAACAGCAAAGTTACAGTAATGGTATGAATTTCAGTGTATGGGATGGTGCATGAGCATCCATTGTGTTGGCTGATATGAAACTAAAACAATAAAACCCATGAATAAACCAGAGAGCAGCTGTAGAATAACTGTCCACTGGAGTGACCACTGTGCATGAAAGGGTTAACTGCCATCTGTAAATGTTTTTCAGGATGTGAGACCTATATGGATATAGTGATTGTTCTGGATGGGTCAAACTCCATCTACCCTTGGTATGAAGTGCAAGCATTTCTCATCAACATTCTTCAGAAGTTCTATATTGGACCAGGTCAAATACAGGTGTGTAAGGACGGAGCACAAACAGATGAGATGTGTGGGTAAAAGTCTGTGCTGAAACCACTGGACAAACAATACTGCAGCTTTA
The DNA here is from genome assembly GCF_902148855.1 of Sphaeramia orbicularis. Lineage (NCBI taxonomy): Eukaryota > Metazoa > Chordata > Actinopteri > Kurtiformes > Apogonidae > Sphaeramia > Sphaeramia orbicularis. Next base: position 8,767,526 of record NC_043959.1, on the reverse strand, counting down.
CTCTGCCATGTTCACTTAAAAATGATTCATTAACTGTCTCCTACACGGCCTGATCACATTCAAGGTGTACAAGTATCTTTGCATCAGATACCCCCCAAAACCATTCCCAAAATGTTTCTTTGGCCATCTTATTACTAGATCTTGCAATCCTCCAAATTTGAAGAAAATCAGATAAAAACTGATAAAATGGCGACCCAGTGAGCGTGAAAACATGTGCACAATTTTATTGTTATAAGAGAGCAAAATTATTGGACATAATGTTTTGTAACACAATAAATAATTACTACTCAACTCCTGTGTCTTTTTTATTACAAAATACACACATCACATTGCTTTTCATTTATTGATCATTTTTGTTGAACAGCTGTTTGATTATCAATTTTTATTTTCAGTATTAAGACAATCAGCCATTTTGTTGTGAAAACCCTTCTTTTACAACCCTTTAATTGTAATAATAGAATGGGAACCTGTTATTTCAGTATTATTAGGACTAAATATGCACAACTAGACAGATTTTGGTCTGCTCCCTGGCTGCAGAAAATTTGGTAACAATGTGTCAAACGGATGTTTACGTCGAACCGCATGTTTTCAATGGCGCCTTGTTCACCAAAATTCATGTAGTGTCCGTACACCAATATACTTCCATCAATAATATGGCCTATATGCCTTATAGATATATTGTTCTAACTTGTTGACAAATGTTTATTTCCTCCTGTACCAGGAAGACTTAGTTACAGATCTAACAGAGATGCGACCATGTGGTAAGCCAGATTTCCATTCCAATCTTGTAGAGTCCGTACACCAAGTAGTGTCCGTACACCATATTCAAAATATGTGGGTTTAATTTTATTGTTTCTGTCAATATATGGAATTTTTCAGCACGCATGCTTTGGACACGACATCTATGCAATAAACAATGCATGATTATCCTGAGTGCTGAAACATTTGTACAGGGGTTGGACAAAATAATGGAAACACCTTCACCTCAAGATGATAATGCCCCAATCCATACAGCTAGAATTGTTAAAGAATGGCATGAGGAACATTCTAATGAAGTTGAGCATCTCGTATGGCCGGCACAGTCCCCAGACCTCAACATTATTGAGCATTTATGGTCAGTTTTAGAGATTCAAGTAAGACGTCGATTTCCACCGCCATCATCTCTAAAAGAGTCGGAGGGTATTCTAAGTGAAGAATGGCTTAAAATTCCTTTGGAAACAATTCACAAGTTGTATGAATCAATACCTCGGAGAATTGAGGCTGTAATTGCCGCAAAAGGCGGACCTACACCATATTAAATTATATTTTGTTGATTTTTTAAGGTGTTTCCATTATTTTGTCCAACCCCTGTATATCTTTGTAGGCATTAAATATGGAGGCTATTAGGCTGTAGTGTCCGTACACCCAATAATTTCTGATTTGACAGGGGTACAAGCCTGCCAAATTTGTAGTAGACACCATAATACAGAAATACTTTGGACTTTAAAAACCCCTTTAGCCCTATCGGCCCGCCCGCGGGCCTTAAAAATTATAATAATATTCATCTACTATAAAAATATAATAAATCAGGACAATGGATGTTTTTTTCAATTTTTGCTCAAAGTTTAGACTCTAATGTTAATAAAAGTACATCAAAAGTGTATTTTAGTGCAAACTTTAATATTCAAACATGATTTTTAATCTTTGTGGGGTGAAATATACGCTATTAAAAATCTCTGACACGAACAATTAATTTATGCATATCATCATCAATCCAGCTGAAAAAAAAAAAACAGACGAGGATAAAAAAATTCTAATTTCTCTTTTAGTTTGTTACAGTTTACTCAGGCATAGTAATAGATACAATATTTTAGACAAGGGGAATATATTCTGTGAGGTCTCTAAATGTCCATAGACACCAAGAACATCCATATGACCCTTATTATTGTGAAGGAATTCTTCATTTGCTTTGGGTATGTCTTTTTAGGCGTTTTTCCCCTGAAAATATGGTCAGGGTGAAACAGGTTAAAAGAGAAATATAAGACAAATAAAATGGCCTGTCTGATTTTTTGATAGAGCATTATTATTTTTTTATCTATATGTGCACCCTTTCTGGTACCCTGGATTGTGATCAGCCCATACAACTATGTCTATATAGAACAAAATAATAACTCTGATTATGGTTTACTAATAATGTAAGGCTCCCCACATTACATTTGTTTGAACGTAACACATGCTTTTATTTTGTTGTGTTTTTATTTGATGTAATTTTGAAATGGAAACATGCTGATCTTGAAACTAAATTGTTCACACTATTATGTTTATTTTCCACAAACAGTAGCTCCAACTCCATTTACAACATCAGCTAGTTGTGATAACAGCACTGTTGACATTTTTATGGTAGATTTCGGCACTGAAAGCACTTTGGGTTTAGAGAAAAATACCAGGGCTTAGTTTAATACAGGTTGTAAAATGTAAAGATGTGATTAAGAAACAATTTTGTAGTGATCTACTTTATTTACTTTATTATCTACTTACAATATTTAAAGTAAACAACGACCTTTTGCCAACTCTAACAATTGAACTGCTACTGATGAAACCTAAAACGTGCAGATCTGGATGCAATTTCCACTCTGAAATGTCATAATCCTGGATTTTGTAAATCCACTGAAAGGCATATCATTTCTGGGAGACTGTTACACTTACCATAGGATATTATGCTCTGACATTTTAGTTCATTGTATTATTCCATGTGTGCCAATGGGCTCTATGCACAGCCCCACTACTTCCTGAACCCCAGGTGGCTCCTTTATTTCCTGTCTTTCATTATTGGACACACTGATTAATCCAGGTGTGCTTAATTAATCAGCGGTCACAACAAGGAGCAGCAGACACACTTGGATTAATCAGTGTGTCCAATAATGAAAGACAGGAAATAAAGGAGCCACCTGAAGTTCAGGAAATAGAGGGGCTGTGCACAGGGTGGACGGACGTTTCGGCCTTTCGAGGGTTAGGGTTAGGGTTGGGGTTAGGGTTAGGGACTGCAAAAGTGCAGTCCGAAACGTCCTAGGCCGAAACGTCCTACATTCGTGCACAGAGCCCATTTTGGAGATCATCACTGTTGTACTTTTTTTTTTAGGTTGGAGTTGTTCAGTATGGTGAAAAAGTGGTCCATGAGTTTAAGCTTAGTGACTACAAATCAGTTGAAGAAGTTGTGAAGAGGGCACGTAGCATCAACCAGCGAGGCGGAGAGGAGACCAACACTGCCCTCGGCATCAGTACAGCACGGTAAGATATCATTACAATATTCAATTTATATACTGACAGTCAATAGAAACTTTGAGGTATAAATGGATCCATATTTCTACTTGTAGGGGGGTTGTAACTATTCATTGTGGATTTATTGATGACCTAGTGCTCGGGTAGTTGAGATAATGATGAGCTGTCATGTTGTCACGGTTCATTGCACATGGGTTGGTCTCTTTGCAAAAGTGGACCAAATTCACATTGAGCAATACTCAATGGGTATCTGCACAATTTGAGGATTGGTTTTGAAGGCCTATATAAGGGCCCAAAAAAGGCCACCATTGTTAGTCCAGTGAACGGCATCATGCCACATCTATCATGTCAACAACATCTCCAGGCACTGGGTATGGTGGAGGCCGCTTTGAGCTCCGGTGATATAGCCAGGGCTATGTATGGGCTGTTCCCAACCCACAATCAAGGTTCTAATAGTTTTGGATTTTTAATTATAGTTTAGTTTTAATTAGTTTGTACATTTTTTTCCTCTAATTCAGTTAGTTTTAATTAGTTTTTAGAGCAGGTTTGCTAGTTTTTATTTGTTATCGTTTTTTTCTGAATGCTTAGTTTTAGTTCAGTTTAGTTTACTTTTAGTATTAGTTTTAGTTATGTCATATATTTTATCTTCCTCACCATCCTATTCAAAGAAATTAGTGAGGCGCGGATCAGTGGGTTACCCTGAACACTTTATTTGGGGGTCAGGTTAGGGTGGCTCATTGACTGAGCAGAGACACAAACACATGTACAGTACAATGTATAAATTCCCTATAGCAGGTTGGGGGGGTGCGATCCATACACAACGTCACTTACGTGAAAATAATGTGAAGAGCAAAGCGTAAGAGGAGATGCACAAAGCAGCCAGCAGTTTAACCAGATAGAAACATATATAAACCAGCTAACCAGCAGTAAACCAAAGAGAAAGGTATATAAATAAACCAGCTAACCAGCAGTAAACCACATACAAACATATATAAACCATATACAAACATATATAAACCACTTATAAACATATATAACCCAGTTCCTCATCCATAAACCACACCTTAGCAGATATCTCATATCTTAATCCTCTATAGTTCCATTATTAGCCAACTTTGCTTCATTTCAGTTCAGCTAGCTGTAGCTAGTAACATCAAACGTTTTTTAACATTATAACAGGTTCCATACCTCTGTAATTGGATTAGTTTTCATCCTCCTCTTTTCTCCTCTTCTAAACTGTGCAGTTAAGGCCTTTGAGGGCCTTTTCATGGTGATGACCTCTCCAGTCTTTACCTGGATGTTTACACCTGTGTGACGCAGTCATTCAGCTCCGCTCTGTCTCTGTCACTCACACACACACACAGTAAGCAAAAAAAAAAAAAAAAAAAAAAAAAAAAAAAAACGACCCCCCCATCACTAAAGTAAACCCCAGACAGGACTGTGCTGCTTTGTCCCAGCTTTAGTCTGTATGTTCCAGGTAGAGTGGGGACCAGAAGACGACTGGAAACCACAAGTGACCAGACATGACAGACTGTGAAGTGTCGTATGGTGCCGCCAGCTAAAATTGCTGGAGCGAAATAAATCAATCTGATACCAATCCGACACTGACAAAGACGAAAATGAAGGGAATTTTATCCATAATTTTTATATGTTTTAGTTAATTGTGTAAGCACACAATACAGTTTGAGTTAGTTATCGTTTTTTTTTTCTTTTAATTAGAGTTTTTATTTATTTTAGTTAACAAAAATATTTTTTCAATTTTAGTTTTCATCATTTCGTTCATTTTTGTTAACGATTATGAGCTTGCCCACAATCACAAACCTGGTTGAACGCCACAACACCACAGGCTCTGTTGACCATAGACCATGTCCAGGGAGACGGCAGTCACAACTGCCAACCAGGACCGCTACTGTTGGGACTTTGTGTTTGGCAGGTGCCGTTTTCTTTTGTTAAGTTTTTTGTTTTGAAATTATTCTTGAAACTTTAGATTTTTGTTTCTGTATGCCAATATCCTAAACAAATGATTCATATTAAAAAAATTCCAGTTTAGGGTTTCAAAATAAAAATTATGTAAAAAAATATGCTCTCAAAGTTTTCATTGACTGTGAGTGTACATGAGCAGCAAACTGCATATTTTTCAGTGTTGGTACCAAAAATGATGAATCAAATGTGTTTTCACAGCTCACAAGCATTCAAACAAGGTGGTCGTCGTGGTGCCAAGAAAGTGATGATAGTGATAACGGATGGGGAATCACATGACAGCGCTGATCTCCAACAAGCCATCGAGGACAGCGAAGCAGATGGCATCACCCGTTACGCTATTGCTGTGTGTCTGCTGGATCTATTTTCACCTGGGTTAAAGCGCTCACAATTTATGAGTTTTAACTTAGCTTTCCGAAAGGCTAATAAATTTCCAGTGCAGAGTTAAACACCATAAACATTAATGAGGTGATCTCATGGAGCTCAGTTAAAGCAGATCTTTCAAGAGCTACATTAAGAATGAAGCCAAAAACACTTGAAGCAGCTGGAGAGCTCTGAACCTACGCTCAGTGATGGAAGTGCAGTTAAAGGTGGAAATGATCTCCTCCAGGCCACAGGATCCTTTGGTCTGTGCCACTGCTGGTACTGCTAATAGCACATTTGATCCCATCCAGTGGGTGAGATGGCTTTGGACATCTGAGCAAATGTCTGAAGTCATTGGGTTTGAAACCAAAAGCAGTTGGTGACAGCCCTGGAACTGGGGCAGAAAACCCAAAACCTCTGAGACAGGGAGCTATTTTTATCCTGGTGCAAAGTCTATTGATAATCAATGAAACTAGTCAGTTTTTAAAGGGGTCATATTTTGCTAAACCCACTTCTGTTAGTCTTTGGTACATTTATTTGTGTATTTGGGGACCCCAATAATTCAAAAAGTTTGAATTCGAACCCTCCAGGTGCTCCAAAGCTATCTTTATATTCATTCTGGCAAAAATCAAATGGATTTCTACAACCTGTTTTAATTCCTGCTTAATTTGTTACGTCTATAACTAGTTACGTCACAACATTTGCACATATAAGGTCAAGACTTCTGATGAACATTTCTCCGAGTACGCCATAATTGTTTGTCAGTAGCAGCAGTAGGCCATACTGAAAATATGTCCAAACTTATTTATTTATTTAGAACATGCAAAGAAACAAAATAAAGCAAAATGAAGCAAATTAAAACAAAAACAAAACTAGAAGCACTCGGAGAGCGCAGACCTCCGCCAAGGCTGATCAGTGGCCCCCCCTGTGGGCCCCCCCCACGCCAAGGAGGTTATGTTTTTGCCAGGGTTTGTTTGTTTGTTTGTCTGTCTGTTTGTCTGTCCGTTAGTGTGCAACATAACTCAAAAAGTTATGGACAGATTTTGATGAAATTTTCAGGGTTTGTTGGAAATGGGCCCCCCCGTGGGCCCCCCCACCTCCGATCACCACCAAAATTTAATCATTTCTTCCTTATCCCATTTCCAACAAACCCTGAAAATTTCATCAAAATCTGTCCATAACTTTTTGAGTTATGTTGCACACTAACGGACAGACAGACAAACAAACAAACAAACCCTGGCAAAAACATAACCTCCTTGACCGAGGTAATAACAATTAAATGAACAGAATCTATCTTCAAGTACTAGCAAGTCTGAATTTTGCTTGGTCAAAAAGGAGTAGGAAGAAGTATAAACTTATGTCTAAACTTTGAGCTGATTACCTAAAATACAGGTGTCAAACATGCGGCCCGGGGGCCAAAACTCGCCCCGCCAAAGGGTCCAGTCCGGCCCCTGGGATGAATTTGTGAAATGTAAAAATTACACTGAAGATATTTTCAGTCAAGGATGTTCAATCTAAAGTGGGTCAGACCAGTAAAATACTATCATAATAACCTATAAATAATGAAAAAAAAGCTATTTTTTTTCTTTTTTAGTGTCAAAAAAGTAAAATTACACAAAAATGTTTACATTTACAGACTGGCTTTTCAGAAAAAAAAATATGAACAACCTGAAATGTCTTAGGAGAAGTGTGTAGTATTTTAACAATATTCTGCCTATTATCAAATGTTTTGTGTATTTGTAGAGCCACTGTGATCTGTAAGTTGTGATGCACATGTATAAACTAGAAGCACTCGGAGAGCGCAGACCTCCACCAAGGCTGATCAGTGCCGACCCCCCCACCCCCCACCCCCCGATTACCACCAAAATTTAATCATTTCTTCCTTATCCCATTTCCAACAAACCCTGAAAATTTCATCCAAATCTGTCCATAACTTTTTGAGTTATGTTGCACACTAACGGACAGACAAACAGACAAACAAACAAACAAACAAACAAACAAACAAACAAACAAACAAACCCTAAACAGACAAACAAACAAACAAACAAACAAACCCTGGCAAAAACATAACTTCCTTGGCGGAGGTAATAATAAACTGTGGTGTAATATTGTTAAAACTATACCTATTTTTCTTAAGAATTTTAAGGTTGTTCACATTTGTTCATGTTACATTCAAGTACGGTTCGTAGATGTAAACATTTTAATAACGGAATTTTACTTTTTTCACCCAAAACCATAGAGAAAACTTTGGAGTTGGCATTATTTATAAGTTATTATCCTATTATTTATATTATTTTACTGGTCCGGCCCACTTTATTTCATATTAGGCTGTATGTGGCCCCTGAAATAAAATGAGTTTGACACCCCTGACCTAAAATGTTCAGTTGTTGGCTGAACGGGTCAGAGCAGCACAGCCAACAACCTGGAGGGGGCGGGGCCAGAGCTCAAAACGACCTTTCTTGTGTCATTACTCAGAAATAGGATTGAAGATAAGCCTGTGCAGTTTAATGAATGAAGAATTCAGACCCAAGCAGAGCATTTACAGTTTATGTAGACACCAGGGAAATGTTTGAAAATGCGTTATTCCATTAAAAAGCAAAATATCACTCCTTTAAGACCTAAATCCTTGCATTGCATTCTGGTAGACTTAACGGGCTGTCTGTCCTCTTCTTCATAGGTCCTCGGCTACTACAACCGTAGAGGAATCAACCCCGAGGCCTTCCTTAATGAGATCAAGTACATCGCCAGCGACCCTGATGACAAACACTTCTTTAACGTGACAGATGAATCAGCACTGAAGGATATTGTAGATGCACTTGGAGAGCGCATCTTCAGTTTGGAAGGTTTTGTAAAGAATCATTTTATTTAAGAAGCTTTACTCTCCTAATCTTCTAACTATATTTTTAGTGATTAGAAACAAAGGATAGACTGAAAAACTTAGAAGAAACTTTGATAACACCAAAATGAAAAAACAAAACAACAGAAACAGAACAAAACTCGATATTGATTACAATCTTTAACGCATACTGAACACTGCATACTGCAAACATCTATACTGTAAACTTCATGCTACTTATACTAATAAACAGTGCAAACTTACTGTACTCCATGTAAACTGCATGACATTATTATCAGACTTAGATCCAACTTTAAGCCATAGAGCCATTTACAAAGGATCTATTTTTACATGATAATCTAGCTGAAATTGTTTGCTTGACCTGAGACTGCAGCAGTTGTCAGTTTTGGCGTAAACTGGCCTACCAGCTCTAGGGATGTAACGATATGAAAATTTCATATCACTGTTATTGTGACCAAAAGTATCACGGTTATCATTATTATCACGGTATTATTGAAATTGTGCTCAAAATGTTCAAAAAGTACAAATACACACACTGAAATAATTTAACCAAGTTGTATTTTGAAAAAAAAAAACAACAACAAAAAACAAATAAAATAATAGGCACAATGCATTTTCTCTTGACAGAAACATTCAAATATTAACCCTTAGTGGTCTGAGTCTATTTTGTCCGTTTTTCAGTCCTTTTGATTTTGCCTTTATATACTATATAAACAAATGTTTACTACACCCATGTTTGATATCTTTTTTTTTCAGCACAACTTCATCTGTCTCATCTTTCTATTATTTTTTTCACTTTAACCTACTATAAAAACATGAAAGGACAGAAAACACAAAAAAAAATACAGAAAATCTGATTTGAAAAATGTATATAATTTATTGCATAAATAACACACAGATGCTTAACAAACCTTTTCAAAGACTTTAAAAGTTATTATTGGTTCCAAATATCAGGTATATAAAATCAAAATTGTAATAAATGAAAACTATACTCAAATATTTGACATAAAAACAGATCCTGACATCGGCGTTTTCTCCGGAAAAGTGCGGTAATCAAACACGGTTATCATGATAATTAGAATTTTAACGGTAATACTAACTGTTGGCAATTTTACTGCGGTTTATTGTTACACTGGTAATCGTTACATCCCTAACAAGCTCATATTAATGTTTAAAACTGCGATTTTTTTGTTTGTTTTTTTGCCACAAATCATCAATCTATGAAAATATATCAATGTTGTTTTGCCTAAGTTTCTTAAGTTTTATTACCCTCGCCGCAGGGTATTGTCATCAGTGGGTCGTCCGTCTGTTCGTCCATCCAAAAACTTTGACATGCAGTGATAAGTCAGGCCGCTTGGTCCCCAAAGAGTTGGCCAGAGTCAGCCGTAGGCACTCCGCGGATATCAGCGCGTACTCGGACAGCAATGCGGACCCAAATTGGATGTGACAGTGCACAGCATGGTTAAGAAAAAACAGGGATGAATGAAAATGCCTCTGTAAACCATCATTTGGAAACATTTGGAAAAGCAAACACTGGAGTGTCCACTTCCTGTCCAGCTTCACTGTGGCTTGACAGTGGAGACTCGATAGAGCGGAGGAAGGGGTGAGAGAAATGGAACCAAACAACAATAACTTTCACCAGTATTTTGCTCAAGCCTGTGAAAATGAAGCTAATGTTAACGCGACTGTTAATTATGCAATGTTAGAGCCCGGCTTTGGGTATAGTCGGCACAGGTGGCTGCCTAGGGCGCCATCTGCTGGAGGGGATGCCAAACGACAGACAAAAAAATACAATAAAATAAAATAAATAGATAAATTTAGAATCTCTGTATAATAAACTTGAAATGCACCTTTTACACTTCCTTGACATGTTTTCTCTTAAATAAATCATAATCAAGCCTCAATATGACAAATCTTTATTACACTTATCCCACATTGTGAATTCTGTCATTCACATTTATTTCTTATCAACTATTAAAAGGCATGACACCAACTCACATGATCTCTTAAACATGCTATCTAAACAGTTTAATTTATTTCTCATTGTATATTTCTTTCTCTTAGACTTATTTCTCTTATACTTATGGTTCATTTACGTTCATTCTTTACCACTGTATGGACTGTTTTAGATCAATCTTGGATTCCTTTATACATCTATTGCACAAACCAATTCCAGTATTAATTCAGTCTCAAACATTTTATGCACTGCAAAACAACATATCAGTGACAGTCAATATTTTGAAGATTTTCTTAGGTCAGGCCAAGGGTTTTCTAGTGCGAGGACGTTATGTTTTAATTTAATGTACATTCACCATGGGGCCTTATTGTCCTATTTTTTCCATTCAGTTATGAGAGACAAGGCTTTTTCCTCTTAATTCTGAAACATATACTGTGCAGTTTGGATTTTTCAATAATTTGTTGAACAAAATGCTTAATTTGAAGATGCTACCTTTAATGCGATGTCCATTTGTTGTATTTTTCTGGCATTTATTAAACTCTTCTACAACCCTAGTAGTTATGCTAAAACTAAGACTGACTACTGAATTCTCCAAAAAGGTCTTGAACGTTACATTCCCTCTCCAGTTCCATAACTCTTCTAACTGGATGACGGTGGTTTGATGATCAGGTTTCTCTGCTGCTGCAGTCGTCTAAAAGTCTAAAAGACTGACTTGTTTACACAGGAACCAGCAAGAACGGGACAGCGTTTGGCCTCCAGATGTCTCAGGCAGGATTTTCTGCACACAATGTGGAGGTTAGTTTTACTTCTTTACCACGTCGCCTCATAACATATAGAACGACACATATTGTCTCAATTTCTGATGCATTCTAACCACTCCCCACAACCTGCCATTTATCAGGTTCCAGTCCCCCTGAGGTTCCTGCTGTGTGGGCCCCACAGGTTTAGCTCATCCTGATTTAGGAGCCTCTGACTGAAGAGTCAGTCCTTTTTCCACTTCAACCAGACAGTGATAGGAAATCAGACACTGCTTGTTCTCCAGGGAAACATATTCATAAGAAGCCAAGATAAGACTGAGACAGTTCAGCACAGGCTCCAGTCTTTCCCCCCCTTTCACCTGCTCGAGGTGTCTGATTGTGTCTGAGAGCAGACAGCTGCAGGTGTGCTGGCCTCGACAGTGTCACAGCTGGAGAAGGGAGATGAGGCACATTCTTTACTGTACCCGGGTTTCATACTGATTTACTTAGTTTTATTCATCTGATTTTGGCTCCACACAGACATTTGGTGATGCAACTGCTTTGATTTTCCAGTTTCGTCTTGCAGTGTGATTTGTCAAGGGAGAAATAAATGAATATTCTCATTTATGATGAAAAAGAAATAGAGCAGAATTTGCAGCTGGGTGGCAGGAATGGCTGGAAATTTCGTCCACAAGAACAGATTCCCAAGATGCTTGACAACACCAACCAGAGTGTTCAGAGCAGACAACTTATTGGAAAGAATGTCAGGGCTTTAAAGGAGAAAAACAGTCCTGAAAGCCCAGATGGTTTTGCTGAATGTCATATGTGGTAAGTTTGAGGGCTGCTTATGTCATATAGGATCCAGACGTTTCATGCATCAGCATGCATAACGGTATCACTGTTTGTTTAGCTCATTCTGACTAAACATTGCTGAAATATGATCTTTGGCCTCTGTCTCTACATTGCAAAACTGATTTCTATGTTTATGTTAATTCAGAGTATACAATGCTCCTTTCCTATGTGTATACCAAAAACAAAAATGTGTGAACCAAAAACCAAAAAAATCTCAGGCTTTTTTCATAGAAAAAAAAAAAAAAGATATCCTAACCAAAGCAAAGTACATGGTAGAAATAAAAACAAAACAAAGTACATGGCATGCCTGTGCTGCAGTAGAAATAGGTCACTGGTTTATAAGGTTGAACTGTTTTGGGGTTTCATTCATTTACCATGGAGATCATTTTGACCAAAAACCACATAAGCAATATGCTGCTGTCAGAGAACGACGTAGTTCATACTTGTTGAGCACAAAATTCCATCATTCGGGAAGGAATTGTAAGCCTTCCACCATGTGCTGGAACCTGAAAATGTGTTGTATTGCATATTGTTTACAGGAAAAAACCCTGAGCTCATTAAGTAAACGAATCCAGTAATTACAGTATTAGTGATATGAAGTATGGTGACCAGTGGAAGATAGAAAACCCTTCTTTTATTCCTCCTGGTGTTGGTATTTAATTGCACTTGTGTTTTTCCTCTGTAACCTTCTGAGTAATTTTTTGCACACGAATGAAGCATTATTACTAATTTCAAAAAGAACTCCAAAGCAGATTTTTAATGGTTTCTGTGATTTGGCAATGTGAATATCCTGTTTTGCACCAGAAGTGGTTGCTTAAGTTATTATGCAAACAGTTTATAGACTAGTTTCTAAAATCTGACTGGATGAAAATCAGCTTTGATTTGTGTCACGAGTGAAAGTCAGTTTGTTTTTCAAGGAGACATCTGAAATAAAAATGTTCTCGCAAACTAAAAATGTAGCTGGTTTGTGTAACCAAGAAAATATTCCAGAACAAGCAAAGGTCCTCTATTTATTAGTCTGGCTAAATTTAACCCTTTCATGCATACTGGTCACTTCAGTGGACAGCTATTCTACAGCTGTTCTCTTCTATATTCATGGGTTTTGTTGTTTTATTTGCATATCAGCCAACACAGTGGATACTGTCCTGTTCTTGATAAACCTGATCTGCAGGAGGGTCAAAACACGGTATTCAAAATCTCTCTGACAGGACATTTTTAGAGACAATTTGACAGATTAGTGTTGCTAAATGACCCACATTTTTACTTTTAAATTAATTTTTGCTTTAGTTGGACCATAAGTGATTATCCAAAACAAGAAGTTAGTTTATATTAAAATAAATGTTGGAATGGCAATCAGTTAAAGTTTGCTCTCTGACCGACATTACTGTGTTTTGACCCAGTAACATGTTTGAGTGTAAATCAATTACTAATTGTTATTAGACTGTAATTAACAGTTTTCTTACACAAAGAGTTTTTTTTTTTTTTTGCATATTATCTCCATGAAGTGAGTAATAACTAGTATGTTAAAATATGTGAAAACATCAGATTAGCTGCAAGAAAAATGTTTTTATTTCATAGTTTTCACACAGTTTATCACTTTCTGATGATGGGTTTTAAATACATGTTTCTTTGCTTCAAAACTTAAACACATTGTGTCCAGCTGAGTGGACATTTTTGTAATTCCATGAAAAATAGGTTAATTTAAAAAATTTCAATCGCATTGTTTTTTTCATGCCTAAAGAGGAATAAAAATACTCTGGGGAAAAAAATCTTGACTAAGGATTCTCATAATTCATGCATGAAAGGGTTAAGATGCGTATCCACACTTTCTCTCAGTTTCATTCTCTGATGTGTATGGGATAAAATTTTACTTAGATGCAAAGCTGACGACCATTTTTAATTCAATTGACAGGATGGGATTCTGGTGGGAGCTGTTGGAGCTTATGACTGGAATGGGGCAGTGCTGAAGGAAACTCGACAGGGAAAAGTTGTCCCCCCAAAGTCATCTTACATGCAAGAGTTCCCCGAGGAGCTGAAAAACCACGGTGCTTACCTAGGTAAGTAAGGAGCTCTATAATATGAACAGATATTCTTTTAATGAAAGGAAAGAGGGCGAACAGAGGCAGTACAATCATGTTATTTTAGTAAGCAGAGTATGCTTGAATGCTCTGTTTACATCATCTTTTTTTTGGTGGAGGGATGTATAGCTACACTGTTGGAGGATCAGTGGTTTCATGCTGATTGTCCTTGGTGCAGCCTCAGAGCTCTAACTCTACACATCACATCCAAGCCCCCCCCACCACCACCGCCACCACAGACCTCTGCTTTTACCATCAGCGGTTTGACTCTGAGCTTATCCACCAGGCTGCCAATGGAAGCCATTCTAGACTCAATAGTAATATGAGGTGGAAGCATAATTTTGGACAGGCTGAGAGAAAGTTAAAGCCGGGAAAAAGATGAGAGATTAAGGTGGAAAAGTAGACGGGAGTAAAGTGGAATTTTTAGAAGGAAAGATGAAATACAAGAGGAAATTTAAGAAACCTGAGAAACCAGAATATCCAGCTTTGCGTCACTACATGGTCACTGAATTTTAACTCCTCAAATGGTAAATTTTAACAAAGGTATTCTTGAGTCATACAAATCGTCACCAAGTGGCTGAAAAACGAAGCCAATGGTGAAAGCCACTGTTCTGCACTTTAGGCTGGATCCAAAAGCAGGCCAGTCCCCGACTACAGCACAAATAAATACAGGGGTTGGACAAAATAATGGAAACACCTTCACCTCAAGATGATAATGCCCCAATCCATACAGCTAGAATTGTTAAAGAATGGCATGAGGAACATTCTAATGAAGTTGAGCATCTCGTATGGCCGGCACAGTCCCCAGACCTCAACATTATTGAGCATTTATGGTCAGTTTTAGAGATTCAAGTAAGACGTCGATTTCCACCGCCATCGTCTCTAAAAGAGTTGGAGGGTATTCTAACTGAAGAATGGCTTAAAATTCCTTTGGAAACAATTCACAAGTTGTATGAATCAATACCTCGGAGAATTGAGGCTGTAATTGCCGCAAAAGGCAGACCTACACCATATTAAATTATATTTTGTTGATTTTTTAAGGTGTTTCCATTATTTTGTCCAACCCCTGTATGTCTCTGTAGGTAACTTCATTGCCCATGTTAACTGTACAGGAGTGAATTTTTATAAACTCATCCATTTAAATCATATTAAGTAGGGATGCACCGATACCACTTTTTTCCAGACTGAGTACGAGTACTTACATTTGAGTCTTTGCTGATACTGAGTACCGATACGAGTACTTAATAATCCCATTCCAGTTCTTAGTTCCTTTTGTAAATGTGCTTTATTGTCATTGTCATTAGTCTGACTGGAACAAAGTACTGCTACTGACATTTAATGTGTTGGAATGAGTGTTTGTCAATTAATCCACCAGGGGGCGCCGCTCTGAATTAACCATATTGGACAAATACCACGAAGAAGAGGAAAGTTTTTTGAGAAGAAGAAGAAGAAGAAAGTCAGTGATGGGTCTGTCCGTGCTATCTGCATTAAATTTTGGTGTCCCTGTTACGCGGTAACATGTATTTTGTCATTGGCCTTCCACGGTCTTACTGTTTTGCCTGCAGTACATGGGATTATTTGCCGTATGGATCTTCTTTCATGAAAAACTATTCTTTGAATCTTGTAGGATAGTGTAGAAGTATACCTCATACAATATGTGAAATTCCAATGAGCTAATAGTATTGTGCTTTATGCACTGGTTGGCTTAAATGTTATGACAAAATACATGTAATGGGGACACCAAAATGTGATGCAGAAAGCACAGACAGGCAATAATAACAAACATGGAGACGACAGAGGCAACACTACTGTGATTTAAAAGCTTAGCTCCAGCAGGTAGAATAAAGAGAAATTAGCAATAAGTTTGGTTTTCACTTCCGCTGGCGGCGGTATGCACCGCTCCGTACTCCTGCTGGTATTCTCCGTCTGGGTACTCATCCACCAGCACCTGGAAAACAGATGGAATGTACACAGAGGACGGGCAAAATGCTGCGTTCGTATCTGTCTGTGTCTGTAATGTTACTTTCAGTCAGCGTTACTTTTATCACCGTCATTTATTTGGTTAAATTTCCACTCTTCACACTCCACACACATTATTCCTCCTCCTCGTACCTGCCGCACTGAACTGGGAATGTCACACGGCCATAAGTGGTATCGGTGCATTTGTATCGGATTACTTTTACGAGTACGAGTACACACACTGAGTATCGGAGCCGATGGCCAATACTCGTAAAGGTATCGGTGCATCCCTAAAATTGCCTATTTTTATCCAAAACAAAAAAGATGTGAATAACTGGGGAAAAAATGAAATTTCTGAGGAAAAACAAGTACAATTTTATCAATATTCTGCCTCAACTTATGATTTCTACATGTGCATTACAGATCAGATCTACCAAGGCACAAAACAGGCAGAATATTGTTCAAATGGCACTTAATTTTCTTTAGACATTCCAGGTTGTTCATATTTGTTCAGGTTATTGACATTTTATTGTTAAAGGATATCAGAATTTAATGTTCTTTGCAATAAATCAAAGAGAAAAAAATTGGTGTTGCCATTATTTAGAGGCATAATGTTATATTATTTTTTCCACATTAAACCAAGAAGAACATTTGGAGTCATTATTTCTGGGTTATTATGCTGTTATTTTTGAGTTTAATGCCCTTGACTGTTAATATCTTCAGGGTAATTTTTGCATTTTACACTTTGTAAATTCATCTCGCGGACCAGGTTGGACCCTTTGATGGGCCGGTTTTAGCCCCCGGGCCGCATGTTTGACACCTGTGCTCTAAATGTTTTGAAGTAAAATTAATGTTTATGTTGTTATTTTACCAGGTTACACCGTGACATCTGTGGTGTCAGCCAAAAATGGCCGTCTACTGGTGGCAGGAGCTCCACGTTTTAATCACACTGGCAAAGTCATCATCTTCACTTTGAAGAACTCGGGAAACCTCACCATCCTTCACTCTCTCAAAGGGCAGCAGGTAACGACTAACAATTCACTGGTTTTGATGAAACATCTGTAGACCAATGACACACTGCTGCAGTCTGAAAGTTCCAAGAAAGGAGAGCAGACTGGAATTTGACCAAATCTATCATATAATACATTGAAAAGAAAAGAAAGGAAAAACTTCATATTTTGTGTCTTGTCATGATCTTAAGTGAAACAAAATCGCAACTACCTGTATGAAATATACTTTTAAGGAGAAATATCTTCACTGTGTCTGTTTTAAACATTTTGGCATCAGAATATCCACCATATTTAACTTTGAAAATGAAATTCACATACATATAAAATATAACAAAATAGTTGGAAAAATTATTGTGACACGCAGTATTTTTCTGTGGAAAAGGCCAATTGCCAAAAGTATTTGAATTTTGAAATGGAAATCTAATATAAATTTACTGTTCTCCACTGCTACAGTCCAAATGACATAAACATAACTGCACACATGCTGCTCAACATAAGGACAGATTCAGTGCGTTAACCCTTTCATGCATAGTGGTCACTACAGTGGACAGCTGTTCTCTTATATATTCATGGATTTTGTTGTTTTAGTTCCATATCAGCCAACACAGTGGACACTCACTCTGCAAAAATCTAACTCTGACCAAGTGTATTTTTCTCATTTCTAGTCCAAATATCTCATCACACTTAAAATCAGACAGAATCACCTACAGAGGAACTTTTCAGTGAGATATAAGAACTGATTTATAGACAATAGATCCGGAAAATCTGATTTCAACAAATCTTACCAAGACAATTTTCATTTGTTCCAGTGGCAGATTTTTTTTTTGCTTGAGTTAAACAAAATAATGTTCCTCTGTAGGTGATTCTGTCTTATTTTAAGTGTGATGAGATATTTGGATTAGAAATGAGAAAAACACACTTGGTAAGATTTACATTTTTGCAGTGCATGCACCATCCCATACACTGCAATTCATACCGTTAGTGTAACTCTACTTGATAAACCTGATCTGCACTAATATGTTTGAGTGGAAATCAATTGCTTGTTATTGTTTTTAAACTGTAATTAACAGGTTTTTTGTTTTTTGGGGTTTTTTTTTTTTGCATGTTATCTCCATGAAGTGAGTAATGACTAGTATTAGTGTATGTTAAAATGTGAGAAATCATCAGATTATCTGCATTAAAAATGTGTTTATTTCATAGTTTTCACACAGTTTATCAGTAAATACATGTCTTTGCTTCAAAAATTAAATGCATGGTGTCCAGCTGAGTGGACATTTTTGCAACTCCATGAAAAATGGGTTCATAAAAACAATTTCAATCAAATTAGGTTTTTTTTAACCCTTTCACACATGCATTATGACAGCCTTAATTAAGGTTTTTTTTTTTGTTTTTTTTTTTTCTGAGTGTTTTTATTCCTCTAGGCATTAAAAGAAAAACAATGCAATTGACATTTTTTTATGAACCTATTGTGTCGGCAGGTCAGATTTAAAGTGATAGTACAGGTACAAGTAACACTGACAAAACTCATTATAGAAAACTCTTTTATAATACTAAAATAATGTTTCTGAATACCCCATCAGGATTTAGTGACAAGAAAATACAACAATGATATTTTTAACCTGGTTACACAGGCAATGAGGGAATTAGGGAAGACCAGGACAAGACAGACAGAGGGCAGACAAAAACAGGAAGGAGACCACATCACCAAAATAAAACAGGAAGAGATAAAAAACCAAAAACCCTAAACTAAATCAACACAAATGACGATGCATGACACTGAGGCAGATTGGAACCTTTGGTGGGTCGGTTTTGGCCCACGGGCCGCATATTTGACACCCCTGCTATAGTACGTCTATAGACAGGTCCGTCCATCCCCACATCCACAGGCTGGTGTGGATCAGCGCCTTTCACTGCTGTAATGTCTCATAAGTCATTGGAAAGCACAATGTCTTTTCTTCTAGTGGGATTTAAAACTTTTTCGTGAACACTGACAGTCATGAACATCCAAATTGCACTTGTGCCTATACATACACATTAAAAGAGTTTTTCCTTTGAAAAACAATGAAAACCGGACATTTTCGCTAATTTATAAAAATTGCCAGGCAGGACGTGAAAAGAGGACATGTCCAGGCAAAAGAGGACATTTGGTCACCCTAGTCTTTGTCATAGTTTTGCTATTTTTTCACCTCCTCAAATAATCCTTTAATGGAATTGAATCAAAGTAAATGAATAACAGATTAATCAATTACAAAAATCAAGTGATTTGGACACATGGACGTGTCCAGGGACTCCAAAGGGTTAAATGGTCCTATTTAGGCAGCTGTACAAGCTGGCTTTAATGACTGACTTAGAGAGATTAACCCTTTCATGCATAGTGGTCACTGCAGTGGACAGCTATTCAAAGTTGTTCTCTTGTACATTCATGCATTTTGTTGTTTTAGTTCCATATTAGCCAACACACTGGACGTCTATGCATCATCCCATACACTGACATTCAGACCATTACTGTAACTTTGCTGTTCTTGATCAACCTGATCTGCAGTAAGATATGTGAGTGTAAACCAATTGCTAATTGTTATTAGACTGTAATTAACAGGGTTGTTTTTTTTTTTTGTTTTTTTTTTTACTTTTTTTTTTTTGGCATATCTGAGTGAGTAATAACTAGTGTCATCCTCCTGAGACCCAGGAAAGGAAAAGTTTTGGCTTTTTTACATTTAATAATTGTCTTGATTGGAAACAGCATGAAACAGTTTTTTCAGATGTTTTTTTTTGTTTTTTGTTTTTGTTTTTTTAATTTATGTAATGCCCATTGCAGTGGACAGCATATTGTTTTGTTTTGTTTTGTTTTTTTGTAATAATACAGCTGTAAAACTCTTGTCCTCTACAGAGGACAAAAATGCATTGCTGGGTTTCAGGAGGTTCTAGTTTGTTAAAATGTGAGAACAGATTAGCAGTATTTAAAAAAAAAAAAAAAAAAAGGATTTCATAGTTTTCACACAGTATGTCAGTAAATGATCATCAGGCTGCAAATATTTATAATTTGTAAATAAGAATCTGCTCTTAATTGCTTCCCTGGGTAAATAAAGGTTAAATAAAAATAAAAAATGCATGGTGTCCAGCTGAGTGGACATTTTTGTAACTCCATGAAAAATGGGTTCATAAAAAAAATTCAATCACATTGTTTTTTTCATGCCTAAAGAGGAAAAAATAAATCTTAATTAAGGTTTTCATTATTCATGCATGAAAGGGTTAAACAGACAAATGATAAACATTAAAGTGTAACTTATTTGAGCGTGTTCATGTCTTACAGATCGGCTCGTATTACGGCAGTGAGATTGCACCAATGGATATCGATGGAGACGGCATCACTGACAACCTCCTGGTGGCAGCTCCCATGTTTTTCAGTGGCGGTTTGGAGAAAGGAAAGGTCTACATCTACCGGGTGACAGAGCTGGTGTGTAGAAAACACACAGCGATAGGACGCATACATGTAGTTATCACCAGGTAGTATGTGCGCTAAATTGGGTCAACTCAACACCTGTTAAAAGTCCAGACGCTCCCAGTAATTTCTACCACACCACTTTGTTGCATTCCAGTTCCAACGTTCACACAATGACAGGCTGCAGGCTGACATTTGACACATGACCCTGTCCAGATCAAATGTTCAACATCAAATGAGGAAACTACACCATGCCAGTGCAGCGGTTTTATTATATGTGTAGAATGAACTCAACAGGAAAGTATTCTGCCCCTTCTAAACTCACTTCCAGCAAGCCAGTTGGAGGTGAGAACTTTCTTTAATAAAACCAAATTTCCCACTGTTCCATGTTAGTCTTGCTCATTGGAATAACAAATGTCTTCAGCTGTTTTGACTCCACTGAACATCATGGAACAGGTATTTAAATATCTGCTGAGGCCCACACCTACGGTGGCCCAGCGGTGCAACAGCCCAAAAAATTATCCACTATAAGAAAAAAAAGAGAACAGCCCAAAAAATTATCCACTATAAGAAAAAAAAAGAACAGCCCCCCAAAAATATCCACTATAAAAAAGAGAACAGCCCAAAAAATTATCCACTATAAGAAAATAAAGAGAACAGCCCAAAAAATTATCCACCATAAGAAAAAAGAGAACAGCCCAAAAAATTATCCACTATAAGAGCCTCAATTTGTGATCATATTGACCCCACCGGACTAAAATAATGATTAGGGAGAATCGAATTACACAAAATCCCTCATAAAATACTACAAATCACCTCTAAAAGCCTGGCTACATCTGACCAGAGGAATGAAGTCATTATGCTAAGCTAGGCTAAGCTAAGCTAATGGAGGGGCTGCAAGAACAAGGCAATCACTGCACTGCAGTGGAAACTGATTTGCCCACTTATTGAACTCATTAGTGCATGACAAATGAATTAATAAAAAAACAAGTGATGAACTCTTCCTTCAGGGTTTTCCAGGATGGTAGATCCCATCAGAATCGCCCACTGGAACAGTTTGGGTTGACTAGACTGCAGTGCATATTCTTCCACCAGCGCAGAATGTGTGCGTCATCACGACAGGACAAGACAACGAGCATGTGCAGAATGGAAGGAATAAAGTCCAAACGGAATAAAGGGTTTACATGTCCAAGGAATAATTTAGACCAGATTCAAAAGTGGATTAAACCAGTGACTTTAATCGGGTTTAAATTTAATCCCAACTTTTCTTTTTCAACTGGAATAAGGTGTTTACATGGGCATCTGAAATAGGATCTAACCTTCAATCAGATTAAACCAGGAACAAAAGTTGTCATGGAAATGCACGGATTGTTGTAATGGAGTGTCTCAAATGTCACTCAACCATCCTTTTTCTAGTGGTCCTTGTGAGGGTCACATACGTACATACATACATACATACATACATACATACATACATACATACATACATACATATACTGAACAAAAATATAAATGCACGACTTTTGTTTTTGCTCCCATTTTTCATGAGCTGAACTGAAAGATCTCAAACTTTTTCTGTGTACACACAAGGTTTATTTCTCTCAAATATTGTTCACAAATCTGTCTAAATTTGTGTTAGTGAACAATTCTTCTTTGCTGAGATAATCCATCCACCTCACAGGTGTGGCATATCAAGATGCTGATTAGACAGCACGATTTTTGCAGAGGTGTGCCTTAGGCTGGCCACAATAAAAAGCCACTCTAAAATGTGCAGTTTTATCACACAGCACAATACCACAGACGTCACAAGTTTTGAGGGAATATGAAATTGGCATGCTGACTTCAGGAATCTCCACCAGAGCTTTTGCCTGTGAATTGAATGTTCATTTCTCTGCCATAAGCCATCTCCAAAGCTGTTTCAGAGAATTCATGAAGAAGACTGTGCGAGGAAAATGGTGGTCACACCAAATACTGACTGGTTTTCTGACCCCCCTGGACCACCCAATACAGTAAAAGTGCACATTTTAGAGTGGCCTTTTATTGTGGCCAGCCTAAGTCACACCTGTGCAATAATCCTGCTGTCTAATCAGCATCTTGATATGCCACACCTGTGAGGTGGATGGATTATCTCAGCAAAGGACAAAGGAGAAGTGCTCGCTAACACAGATTTAGACAAATTTATGAACAATATTTGAGAGAAATAGGCCTTTTGTGTACATAGAAAAAGTTTTAGATCTTTGCGTTCAGCTCATGAAAAATGGGAGCAAAAACAAAAGTCGTGCATTTATATTTTTGTTCAGTGTACATATCTTAGTCATGAATTACAGCAGCCATGTCCTTTTGTCACTGTGGCACTTACTGACAGCTCTTATAACAATCCAATACACAGCTAATATATATCTTAATGAGCAAATATGTAATACATAATATGTGCATCTTAATATGACTTAAATGACTTAAATTTGATTCACTGTCTAACACTAATCAGAAAGTGCAGTCTGAGCTGTTTAACAGCCACCAGAGACTGACTGTGACCCTTCATGGCTGCTGCAAGAAGCATATGTTTCAAATTTAGGCACCACTGGATAGATTTTTTCCTCTTTTTTTTTTTTTTTTTTCTATCCGTCTTCCTTTTTGTCCCACATGCATTCATCAGGTAGCTCAGAAGTCAAGAGCTCTCTCCTCAAATCAACTCCCTTCCCATTTGTTCAACTGAAAAAACAAGTGATCTCATGTTACGTCTGCCGACAGTAAATTATATTACGTACTGGAACGCCAAGTGGAGCAATGATATGCATAACTACTGTTGGACCCAAGTATTTCACTTCATTTTTGTGAGAATGCTCTCTGACAAATTTTCCGAGTCATTGATCTCAAAGTTGGGATATTTTCCATCTGACTTATCAGTTGCTAAGAATAGAAGCAAACTTAAACTATACAACAGACCTTAATTTTTCATTTTTTTTTTTTTTTTTTTTAATAAGCCTGAGGTGAAATTCCCCACATTTCCTTTCACAGATGTTTAAGATACTTGAGTTCAAACAAGCAGAATTAAAGGATAATGCAAAAGGCGCAGAAGCCGATCCAAACTTTATCTTTGGTTTCATGAGAAGAAAAAAAAAAACAAATGAGAATTGTTGCTTTTTCTTGTATAAATGAGGAGATTAGTTGATTGGAGATGGTTTTTAGATGATTGAAACAACAAACGGAGCTGCATGGAGAGCAGGGAGATTAGGACAACAATCTGTTCTATGGTTCATTCAACAAAGAGATCAGCCCTTTGACCAGAAAACTGAGCTTTGCTTGGAGCCATAGATCTCCTTAATAGATATGACACAGGGCTTTTTTTTAACCACAGATGTGTATTGCTTTGAGAAATACCCTTTTGACATTTGCTGCTGTTTCCAATTGAGCTTCTGTCCTGCACACATTGTACTTTAGAATGTATTTATTGAAATGATGGATGTGCACAATGTCAAAGCTTTTTGTAAGCAGTCTAGCATGTGCATGTCATGTGCATATCCAGGCATTACATTCCTCTGTAATCTTCAACTCTCAAAGGGATGTTTGCAGAAGTGGTATAAAGTACTGCATTGATGCCTTGACATAACTTTGGCCATAGAGTTTAGTGGTTGATCTGGTACGAGTAAAAGGTAAGATTGGGTGGCAATATGTGGACATGTCTATAATGGAGAGTTTATGTGCAGTCAGTGTTTCTGACTCCTCAGTAGTAAACAGTGTTGGGAATAATGGCATTACTAATGCCGTTATTGTTTTCCAGTAACGGGTAATCTAATGAATTACTATTTGAAACGTTCCAACGCCGTTACCATTATCGGCAGTGAAATGTGGTGCGTTACTATGCACTGATATCTAACAGCTGTTATCCGTCCTGACTCGCTCAGCCAGGCACCAGAGGTGTGACGTTCGCCGACAAGTCAAGTCTTTAGAACGGCTCTTTAAAGTGAACGATAAGAACTGATTCGTTACGAGCCGTTCTTCTATTCAAATTACCCACACTGCCTTCATGCTTCACCTGTGTGTCCACAGGTTTGAGTTGTCCACGCTGCCTTCACCTGAACCACTAATGACATCTACGAGTTTGAGTTGTTCCAGCACACCACAGTCACTTGAACGCAACTATATGTGCAGCTAATTTAGGGGAGGAGTTATCAGTGAGTCCAACTGACTGGACTGAAGACATTTACTGCTGCATCAGAGAGGAGCGACTGAAAAAAGTGCAGATGTGGGATTAAGTGGAGGAGCATCTTCTTCTATAAATGCAGATATGTACTTATGCGGTGGAAAAGCTGGGCCCTGGTGGACCTCAGCCTGGCCCTGGTGGACCCCAGCCTGGCCCTGGTGGACCCCAGCCTCACCACAGTCCTGGTGTTCAGTACCTGTCTGCTGTTCTACTCTATGCAACGGGCCGTGAAACACTCAAAAAAAATCTGTTTCCTTTTACATATTTGAAGGTTTTTCAAAAAAGTCACGCAATAATTACTTTCCCTGGTAACTAATTACATTTATGAAGGAGTGATTCCGTTACTAATTTAATTACTTTTTTTGGGAAAGTAACTAGTAACTATAATTAATTACTTTTTAAAAGTAATTTGCCCAGCACTGGTAGTAAAAGTATCTATTCTATGTCTTAAAAATGTCCTAAAAGTAGACGCTACTAAATGACATCATCACTTAATTTGCATAACTGTAAATGTGCATGTAATTGCAATGAACAATGTAGGAAGGAGGAGTAACATTTTGTTAGAGACAAAATGTGAGTATAACCACACAAATATGTTTAGAACTATAAATTAATTATATTCTGTCAATTCTTGTTTGGTTTGGTATTTAACCTTACGGTCCACTTAGGAGCCTACAACAAGTCATGGTAATTTGTGAACATTTTTAACCAGAACATTTTTAATTATCAGTCAACATTAACAATCTAAATGAACCAAAAAGAGACAATAGAGAAAACTGTCAATGTCAATGAGAGTGATAAGTGCAGCGATTTGTTTTAGACAAACAACAATAGATGCTTTCATGTCACAGTCTACAAAAGTCTCCAATAACACCACAAAAGGTGATACATTTGTCACCAGTGGCTTTTTTGATAAAGAGCCTCTACAGGGGTCTGAAAAATCACCTAAATATATCAACAAAGGGCCGGATCTACTAAAGGTTTGTGTGTATTAAAATGTGTGCAAACTCCTTGCACACGCCAAAAAATGTACAAACTGATTTACTAACAGTGACACTAAGGGTTGTGTCTCTCAAAGGTGCAAAATAGCGCGTCTGATCCAGTTATTACATTTGACACAATGAATATGAAATATGGGGCGTTTACATGCAGTTGTGCGTGTGCTGGGGGAAGAAAATGTAAATATATTAATTTAGCACACACAAAGTGATTTATTAAACCTGAAAGCAATTTTGCATTTTTTTTAAAATTTTGAATGCATTTTGAATGCATTTTTCACCCTCGTGTGAACATTTTTGGAGTGACGGAAGAAAAAATAATTAAGTAAAATAATTACCCCCTCAAACACACACACACCTTTAAAATGAAAAACATGAACAGGAGAATTCGTAGGACCAGACACTGCACTGCAGTGCAGAGAGAATCCAACTGCACTTAGACCAGACCAGGGGTCTTCAACCTGTGGCTCCAGCCCACATATGGCTCTTTATCCTCTCTCTATGGCTCCTCTTGTCAAAAAAACATAAACATTTTGAAATGAACTGAATGGGCCTTTACTTTTTAACATTGTTATAGGCCTAAATCTATTCTAACTTTGTCCAGCTGCAAAAATATGCAGGCTTTACATGGAATAAAATAATTTTTTGACAGCATAAAAACCAAAAGGGATTATTTTCTTGCCAAATTCAATACAAGATGCCCAATTTGCATTTGTTTGTAGTTTGTAAGTAAGTCACTATACATGAAAGTTGCACTTTTTCTCCGTTACACAACATAATTATGTTTTGGAAATAATGTCCATCATTTAAAATTTTTTTTTTACAAATCTTGAATGTTTTCTTTCTCGTTGTATCATTTCATAAATGCACCAGACATTGTATTATTGTAATGGAAATACAAAGTTAAATAGCAAACTAATCAGAAATAGGCTACAGCAGAGCAGCCACTACATGGTAAAATGTAGATGGGTTTAAATATTTTTTTCATGGCTCCAGTCAGATTTCTTTCTTTTTCTTTGAGACAAAAACAGCTCTTTAGGTCGTAAAGGTTGCCGACCCCTGGACAAGACAGATGTTCTACAGGTGAAACTACAATGTTCTGCGTGCCTTGAATTGATCGCCCTATGTGTTTGCATATGTTTTAATGCAGACTATGAAAGATAACGAGGTGGAAAAACAAGGATTCATTTGTAGTTATTAACACTCTGCTTATTCTTAGCCTGATTCATCTGCATTTATTCCCTCATTTGCATTTGAGGATCAAGTTTTTATGTTGGCGTTTGCAAAGAAGCATAACTAATGCAAAGGTAAAACTGTATTTTACACCAACAGTCAGGTCTATATTCACCTTCTGTGTAGAGTTCAAATCATAATGACACAGACAGAAAATGTACATCCTGTCTGTTGTTTTTAGGAACAGCTGGGTCGTTACATCCAGTTGTGGAATGGTACTCTGTCCTCACCTGTTGTAAATGAATATTGAATATAGGAACTGAAACGAAGCAAAACAAACTGCCCCTGAGCTTTCCCACACTGAAACAAGCCAGTACTGGACAGGGCTCATAAATGACAGCTGCCATTGTATCCAACCCTATCTGACCCACTGCATTATCAGATAAATGGTTTGGACTGGGTCTGCCTGATCTAGGTTACACTGTAAAAAAAATCCTCTTGTTTTTACGGAAAAAAACTGTCAGCTGTGGTTACCAAAACAATGCTGTATAAAACACATCCAACTGTAAACATATTTACGGAGTAACATATAGATTTAATGTTTTAAACATGTAGATTTAACATTTTAAACACGTAGATTTAACATTTTAAACACATAGATTGAACATTTTAAACATGTAGATTTAACATTGGATTTAAATGGTAAATGGACTGCACTTATTTAGCCCATTTTCTCCACCTTCATGGTGTCCAAATCCACCAGGTCCAACTGGGACCAGTTTAAGGTTCAGTGTCTTCCATGGACTCTTTAACATATGGACAGTCGGAGCCAGGATTGGAACCACCAACCCTTTGGTTATTGGACGAGCCGCTCTACCAACTCTACCAACCCATTCATTTACAAGTTTAAAATGTTCAATTGTTAAATGTTTACTTTTTTATAATGTTTAAAAAAAAAAAAAAAAAAGCAAATACATTGTTATTTCAACATTAGGGCCTTGCAATTTAAACGGCACCACATTGGTTTTGAATTTACAGTTTTGTTTTCTAAAAATAATAGAAATATATCATTTCTACAAACAAATTTGGTTTTGTTCACATACTCTTCCTGTAAAAACTACAGCTATATTTGATTTAATCGTTAACACAAAAATCTTTTCAAATAAACAACTTTGCATTGTATTGTCACTTACAGTTTTTTTATGTTGCAATTTTACAACTTTTTGCTGTTAATTCTACAGTCATTTTTTACAGTGTAAGTAGAAATCAGTTTGAATGAGAGCTGTGCTCTGCCAAAACAAATGAACATTTGCTCCCAGGCAGATGCATCTGCTTCCCAGGCCAGGGACTCCCCACATAACACAAAACCTTCTCATCATTTTCCTGCATCACAAAGTCTTTCCCTTTGAGTAGTTTCCATCAGATATTTATAATTTGGAATTGAAAGACAAAAGCAAAAACTCTGAAGACAAATACTTAGAGGCTTTTCATTCAGTTCTTACTTGGCCATCAGACCTTGAAGACTGTAGAAAAGATTATAAATTCTTTGGTAATGGTACAAAACCATCTTTTTTTTTTTTTTGTTTGCCCTCCACAGAATCGATTTTTCCCTGAAGGAGCATTAGAGATCCACAATGGGGGCCAAAATGCTCGCTTTGGCTCATCCCTCGCTCCCGTTCCTGATCTGAACGGTGATGGTTTCAATGACTTGGTGGTCGGAGCTCCACTGGAAGATGACCACAAAGGAGCCATATATGTCTTCTTTAGTCAGCAGAACAGAATACTACGCAAATACAAACAGGTAGGAGGCTGTCAAAAAGCACTGCATCTTTGCATCTTCTGCATCCTGACTCTAAATCAAGTTTGTGTTGTATTAGAGTAGATTTTCTGCTGAAGTTTGACATTTTAAATAGATACAGCCACTGCTTCCTGCATGCTCTACATTCATTTCATTATGATGAGGAAATGTTGCAGATGCTAATATTCTGTAGCAGTTGGTTGTTTGGTTTAACACATAAAGACCCAGTGCTGCTTTTGTGGCAGTTCCCAAATTAATTTTTCTCTCAATTTCACCTTTCTTAAGTGATTTATCACTATTTGTTATAATAATATCATCTATAGTTTGCATTTTTCAGAATACATCATGTATTTTCGTATGTTTAATTCACAAATCACGTAGCTGTTAATGAAAAATTAATTTGTTTTCAGCAAATATATCAGTAACTGAACATAAAAACAAGTGTCAGTGATGGTGTTTCCATATTCACTACAAACGGCCTGATCACAATCAAGGGTACCAGAAAGGGTGCACATATAGATAAAAAATAATAATGCTCTATCAAAAAATCAGACAGGCCATTTTATTACCTCCGCCAAGGAGGTTATGTTTTTGCCAGGGTTTGTTTGTCTGTCTGTCTGTTTGTTTGTTTGTCTGTCCGTTAGTGTGCAACATAACTCAAAAAGTTATGGACAGATTTGGATGAAATTTTCAGGGTTTGTTGGAAATGGGATAAGGAAGAAATGATTAAATTTTGGTGGTGATCGGGGGTGGGGGGGCCCACGGGGGGGGGCCACTGATCAGCCTTGGCGGAGGTCTGCGCTCTCCGAGTGCTTCTAGTTTGTCTGATATTTCTCTTTTAAAGTCCAAAATATTTTTGTATTATGGTGTCTACTAAAAATTTCACAGGCTTGTACCCCTGTCAAATCAGAAATTATTGGGTGTATGGACACTACAGTCTAATAGCCTCCATATTTAATGCCTACAAAGATATACAAATGTTTCAGCACTCAGGATAATCATGCATTGTTTATTGCATAGATGTCGTGTCCAAAGCATGCGTGCTAAAAAATTCCATATATTGAAAGAAACAATAAAATTACACCCACATATTTTGAATATGGTGTCCGGACACTACTTGGTGTACGGACTCTACAAGATTGGAATGGAAATCTGGCTTACCACATGGTCGCATCTGTGTTAGATCTGTAACTAAGTCTTCCTGGTACAGGAGGAAATAAACATTTGTCAACAAGTTAGAACAATATATCTATAAGGCATATACTCCATATTATTGATGGAAGTATATTGGTGTACGGACACTACATGAATTTTGGTGAACAACGCGCCATTGAAAACATGCGGTTCGACGTAAACATCCGTTTGACACATTGTTATCAAATTTTCTGCAGCCAGGGAGCAGACCAAAATCTGTCTAGTTGTGCATATTTAGTCCTAATAATACTGAAATAACAGGTTCCCATTCTATTATTACAATTAAAGGGCTGTAAAAGAAGGGTTTTCAGAACAAAATGGTTGATTGTCTTAATACTGAAAATAAGAATTGATAATCAAACAGCTGTTCAACAAAAATGATCAATAAATGAAAAGCAATGTGATGTGTGTATTTTGTAATAAAAAAAAGACACAGGAGTTGAGTAGTAATTATTTATTGTGTTACAAAACATTATGGCCAATAATTTTGCTCTCTTATAACAATAAAATTGTGCACATGTTTTCACGCTCATTGGGTCGCCATTTTATCAGTTTTTATCTGATTTTCTTCAAATTTGGAGGATTGCAAGATCTAGTACTAAGATGGCCAAAGAAACATTTTGGGAATGGTTTTGGGGGGTATCTGTTTGCAATACTGATTAATACCTGATGCAAATATACTTGTACACCTTAATTGTGATCAGGCTGAAAGCCTCTGAGTGTCCTAATGGGTCATATCTGATGACCATGAAAAGATGACAAACTGTATTTTACCTAAATTATATATGCGTATTGATAGGATCAGTGGATCAACAGGTATTAAACATTTTAGATCATTAGTTGCTTTTGGTTGCCGGTGGATATTTGGGTCTTTGAGGGTTAAGAGTAATTTTCTGAACATGGAAAATTATCAATTTCTCACAGATGTGCAGCAATAAAAATTAATAGCTGGGGGATTTTTATAGAGTTGTGATTAAGATGATGGAGGATTTACATTCAATCACACCAGGATCAGGATCCTGTTTGTGTGCTTGTTGATCCAGTGTCACAGTTTACTAAGGTACGTAATGATATATTATTTATTCAGCCATTGCTAACATACTATGACAATGTCTGTTTTGATAAAATGTAGATGGTATACAGCAGGAAATGGCTGGTAGTGATGGCTGATCATAAAAGTTATAATGAGATTAGGGATGTAACGATATGAAAATTTCAGATCACAGTTATTGTGACCAAAATTATCACGGTTATCATTATTATCGCGGTATTATTGAAATTGTGCTCGAAATGTTCAAAAAGTACTAATACACACACTAAAATAATTTAATGAAGTTGTATTTTAAAAAAACAAAAAAAACAAAAAAAAAAAAACAACAACAAACAAATAAAATAATTGGCACAGTTTCTGTTGCTGTTGCAGAAACATTCAAATGTTAACCCTTAGTGGTCTGAGCCTTTTTTGTCCGTTTTTCAGTCCTTTTGATTTTGCCTTTATATACTATATAAACAAATGTTTACTATACCCATGTTTGGGATCTGTTTTTTTCAGCACAACTTCATCTATATCATCTGTCTATTATTTTTTTCACTTTAACCTACTATAAAAACATAAAAGGACAAAAAACACAAAAAATATATAAAATCCGATTTGACAAATGTATATAATTTCTTGCATAAATAACACAAAGCTGCTTAACGAACCTTTTCAAAGACTTTAAAAGTGAATATTGGTTCCAAATATTAGGTATAGAAAATTAAAATTGTAATAAATTAAAACTATACTCAAATATTTGACATAGAAGCAGATCTTTACAGAGGTGTTTTCTCCCCTAAAAGTGTGGTAATCAAACACGGTTATCATGATGATTAGAATTTAAACGGTAATACTAACCATCTGCAATTTTACTGCCGTTTATCGTTATACCGGTAATCGTTACATCCCTAAATGGGATGACTGTGTATTTCCAGCTGTAATTGTTGACTTCCTGTCCTTTCACTGTTCTCGTCTGTTTGCTTCTCAGAGGATAGCAGCTGCTGACCTGGCCCCTGGCCTGCAGTACTTTGGCCGCAGTGTCCATGGCATTATGGACATGAATGATGATGGTTTAGTGGACCTGGCAGTAGGATCTCTGGGTGCTGCTGTTCTCCTCTGGTTAGTATTTCACCCAGTTACATTTATCAACTCATATGACAGCTATTTCAGTTATTTCTGCAGAAGTAGGAGGCTGATTCATACTATGAACAAGTGATGTGTTAGGCTTTTGTTTGATGAATGTTTGGGATGAAGTTTATTTGAAAGTAGGGGTTTCATTCCACTGAAATTGTCTCCTTTTATACCACATGGGTTAAAGGTTTTGGAAGTTTTACCATAGACACAGACAAGAGAACATCGCTGAGAATTGTATTTCTCAATTGAACTGTAACTCTCATAACGCTGTTGTTTGGCTTCAGAAAGCCCAGTATTCCAGTAAAGCAGAAAACCATGTCCCAGCCTTTAACCCTTTTGTGCATACTGGTCACTACAGTGGACAGTTATTCCATAGCTGTTCTCTTGTATATTCATGGGTTCTGTTGTTTCAATTGCATATAAGCCAACACAGTGGATGCTTATGCATTATCCCATACACTGGGAAGTGCTTTTTTTTTTTTTTTTTTTTTTTTTACTTATAACGAAGATGGCCATCAAGAAGTAAAAAATGCTGAACATCCAAGGGATATATTGTAAATCCATCTATAGCAGGATACTCCTCAAGGAAGAAAAACTATGCTAGCATCAAGTAACATATAAGGATTAATATCACTGTTCAAAATTTCACATATTTATTTTATATTGGAAGAAATTTGAAAGTAATCCCATGACCATGAAATTGACACCATGCATCACTGGCTCTATTTTAACTGCAATTCATACCATTACTGTAACTTTGCTGTTTTTGATAAACTTGATTTGCTGTGACATGTTTTAGTGTAAATCAACTGATAATTGTTATAAGAGTGTAATTACCTCCGCCAAGGAGGTTATGTTTTTGCCAGGGTTTGTTTGTCTGTCTGTCTGTCTGTTTGTCTGTCCGTTAGTGTGCAACATAACTCAAAAAGTTATGGACAGATTTTGATGAAATTTTCAGGGTTTGTTGGAAATGGGATAAGGAAGAAATGATTAAATTTTGGTGGTGATCGGGGGTGGGGGGACCCACGGGGGGGGCGCAGACCAGAAAATTTAATCAAAATCTGTCCATAACTTTTTGAGTTATGTTGCACACTAACGGACAGACAAACAGACAGACAGACAGACAGACAAACAAACCCTGGCAAAAACATAACCTCCTTGGCGTGGGGGGGCCCACGGGGGGGGCCACTGATCCGCCTTGGCGGAGGTCTGCGCTCTCCGAGTGCTTCTAGTTAACAGTTGTCGTTTAGTTTTAACAAAAGGTATTTTATTTATTTTGCAGATTATCTCCATAAAGTGAGTAAATAATATTAGAATATGCTAAAATGTGAGAGAACATCAGATTATCAACATTAAAAATGTTTTTATTTCATAGTTTTCAAACAGTATATTATTACCTCCGCCAAGGAGGTTATGTTTTTGCCAGGGTTTGTTTGTCTGTCTGTCTGTTTGTCTGTCCGTTAGTGTGCAACATAACTCAAAAAATTATGGACAGATTTTGATGAAATTTTCAGGGTTTGTTGGAAATGGGATAAGGAAGAAATGATTAAATTTTGGTGGTGATCAGGGGTGGGGGGGCCCACGGGGGGGCCCATTTCCAACAAACCCTGAAAATTTCATCAAAATCTGTCCATAAGTTTTTGAGTTATGTTGCACACTAACGGACAGACAAACAGACAGACAGACAGACAGACAAACAAACAAACAAACCCTGGCAAAAACATAACCTCCTTGGCGTGGGGGGGGGCCCACAGGGGGGGGCCACTGATCAGCCTTGGTGGAGGTCTGCGCTGTCCGAGTGCTTCTAGTTTTCTGATATTTCATTGCTTCAGAAGTTAAACGTATGGTGTCCAGCTGAGTGGACATTTTTGTAAGTCCATGAAAAATAGGTTCATACAATAAATTTCAATTGCATTTGTTTTTTTTATGCCTCAAGAGAAATAAAACACGCTGGGAAAAACATCTTGACTAAAGTTCTCATAGTTCATGCATGAAAGGGTTAAGGTAAGGGGGTGTGTTACCCTGTCTGTGTTTACCTTTATGCCCTCCCAGGTCGCAGAGCGTGGTCCGGATATACACCACCATCCGGTTTGAACCCAACAAGATTAACATCTTTGTGAAGGACTGTCAGCGAGGTGGCAAAGACGTAACCTGTATGTCAGCCATTGTATGTTTCAACATCACTGCAAGGACAGCCATTCCTCCCACACAGGAAATTGGTAAGCCAGTAAAAATAATCTCCTTCTGGGGAGGCATCCTAGGAAACTCGACTTGGGTTGTCTGTCACATCAGCTTCTGTTTTGTCTGTACTACACTGTAAAACCGGATAGTTGAGTTGACTTCAAAAATCTCAGGTAACTCGTTGCCTTAAAAAATTTCAGTAATGAGTAATGAAAAGTTGAGTGTATTAAACTTAAATGCTTGATTTGAATGGAATTGCTATTTTAAGTCCAACACACTAAATGCCAAGTTAATTTAGCTTAAAATTTATTGCAATGTCAGTTGTTTTGTACAATCATGAGACTTAATATCATCAGTTCATTGAACTCAATTCCAAGTTGATTAAAGTTAAAATCTTATGCAATGTAAATGGGTTTATATAATTAATCAACCTAATATATTGTAGCGTGGATGGAAGTTGGGCAGGAAATTAGCTCAATGTAATTTGCCAGTACAGGAAATTCTGTTAATTTGGCAAAGCGGTAAAATTTCCATTGTACTAAAACTACTTCAGCTGAACAGTAAATCCATAGTTCTTCCTCTGGCTCTGACTGATGGTGCAGCTGTACAAAAATACAAAAACACACAAAAAGGCCAATAAACACTGACATACACACATTCAGTCCAAATTAACACTAACGGCACAACCCCGCTGAACCCCTGCACAGAAAAAGAACACATTTACAACAACATGAACAATACCCACAATGCAATGCACAGATAAAAAGGTGTGGTCAGAACTAAAACTGAGGGATTTAAATCCATTCAACTGAAACTTTTTCGTACTTTCAACTATGTCTACAAATTAGCAGAATATACTGAACATTTTATAGTAATGGAATAAAACTGAAATCATTGAAGTACGTTGGAATTAAAGCATTTTAGTGAATACAAAGTCTGGGCTTACAGTGTAAAGCAAAAAGTGTTGAATGTTTGTTTGGGAAAATTGGGCACAGCTGACTTTGAGAAATATTATATATATATTTTGGACATGAAGGTAAGCTCTTTTTTGGAGTTTTGTACACGAAAGGAAGAAATTGCATGAAAGAAATGGCATGGCATGAAAGTAAAATCGCCAATGTTTATATAACACTTAAAGAGTTAATTTTAACATACCTCAGTGAACATATGGTCCCTATCTCCAAAGTGTAAAATTTACCCTCAACATAGAGTTACATTTCCAGAGTCAACTTTACCCTAGTAAGAGTTAATATTTTTCACTACATTACACTAACTAGTGTCAATCAAGTTTTACACTATGTGAGAAGTAACACCCATAGTGTTATTCACATTCAACACTGAAGAGTTAAGTGTTAAGAAATAACTTTTCTGGTGTTAAGCCTACTTAACACTACATGTTGATAAATAAATTACTCCAAAGAGTGTTGATTTTTAACTGCCTCCTACCAGTGTTACATATGATGTACTACAGTCCCAGTGTCTGCAGGGGGGAAAAAAGACACAATTATTTCTGTTCCCAATTTATTCCAAGTAAAAATGAAATATTGCAATTAAAAGTAAACATAAAATGACATGTAAAATGAAAGCCGCCGACCTGATATCACGTTATCCGTTTGAAATTCGGTATTTGAAAACACGTACCCAACATTGACAATGACGATGTAACTTTATTCTTGCACACAGATTCTGCATGGATGAAATAACAAAAGCAATAGTTTATTTACACAAACTTACTGCAGTTTTTCGATGTGAGGAAGATGGCGATGCGAGAGTCCAACTTCTCACTCAGTTTGAGCATGGAGGTTGGTGGGCGGGGCTTTTCAGAGTCATTATTTTTTAACACTGAAAGGTATCTTGCTCTTATCGGTGTTGAATGAACTTTGAGAGAGTCAATTTTCTTTAACACTGAATATATGACAGTGACAGTGTAAAACCTCTGTTAACTCCAATTATTTTCACCAACACTGGATGTTATTTTGTTAAATTTTACTCTGTACATTGTTGGAATAACTCCAAAAGAATTAAAATACTTTGACACTGCATTTTTTACACTGGCAAATTTACTGTACATCCGTCTTGATGTGGTTCAAGTGCCCTTTTCAACGTGCTGCTTCCTATAAAAAAACTAACATGGTGATGGCGCCTGTCATTCAGAGCAACAAAGAAAAAGGTTTCTTGACTTGCAGTAGGAGATTATGATCTCATTGCTGTATACCAGCCAAAGTTAACGCTGCTGCCTTTAAAGCTGGTTTATCTGAGCCACAGCCACGCTATCATATAATCATTGGCTGGAATGTGTCTACAAGTTTATCTCCAAAATACCAAGACAGTTTGGACCGATGCCGACGAGAGGCTTTTGGCAGCAAATCATCTAATGCCCACATGCAGAAAGGTTCTCAGGTCAGAAGTGTTTTCAGATCTACTCTAACGGGCTCTGGTTTCACCTGGAAGCAGAGGTGTAGGGGAGCGTGTTCTGAGTTCACTTCTCAACCCTCCAACTACTTGATCAAATCCAGAAGACACAGCAAAACAGAGCAGAGGAAGAACAGACAGGGGCAGTTATCTTGTCTTCCCTGGTTACATGCAGTGAAACACGTTGATTTCATTTTCCTCCCGTTGTCGTGTCTGGTTGGTAATCCACCACAGATGTGCTGGTATTTGTAAGTTCGCTGTGGTCTGTCGCATAAAATACAACTGTTTTCTCTGTCTGATTTGAATTAACCCTATTTATATAGCTTTGTTTGTCTGTCTATTTACAGTATAGGACCGTTTTTAACCCTTTCATGCATGAATTATGAGAACCTTAATCAAGATTTTTTTTCCCAAGTGGTTTTTATTTCTCTTTAGACATGGGGAAAAAAAAAAAAACAGAACAAAACAATGCAATTGAAGTTTTTTTATGAACCTATTTTTCATGGAGTTATAAAAATGTGCCCTCAGCTGGATGCCATGCATTTCATTTTAGAAGCAAATCAAATCAAATTTTATTTGTATAGCGCCTAATCATAAAAAAAGTTATCTCATGACACTTTACATGTTGTGCAAAGAAACAAGATACACTGTGTGAAAACTATAAAACAAAAACATGTTAAATGCTGCTAATCTGATGTTTTCTCACATTTAATATACTGTAATACAAGTTATTACTCACTTCACAGAGATAATATGCAAATAAATAAATAAATTTTGTTTAAAACAAACAAAAAACCACCAGTTAATTACAGTTTAATAACAATGTCAAGTTCTTTAATAGGTTCACAGGTAGATATGGCAATATTGTCCCAAAGTTGTATGAAATTATTTGTATATTTACACCTAAGCTATCCATGAACAAGTAGAAAAGCTGGAGCAGTTTTGAAGCTGGACTTACGGTTTTACATTTTGACTCAGGTTATGTACAAAAAGTCTTGGGTGCCATGCCTGAAGCTAACTCATAATCATAAAGGAAAAAACCTGTATTTAGTGATGCTGATCCCTTAAACTGTGATGGTTGTATAGATTTTCTTCTTCTGGGTTGAAAATATGTGTGAAGTAACCATGGTTTAGATTTTTCAAATTTCTTACCGGTGCTATGCAACTATAAGGCAATAATTCTAGCTCCTTATGCCATGAAAACACAGGGCAGTAAAAGGAAACTCTCTAAAACAATGCGGCTGGGAAGTGAGTCATTTGTGACATCAGAGGACTTGGATTCTTGTGTACTGTATATTAGTGAAACATTCATTATACGTTCAGAGTAAATTTTTTTTTATTTTTATTTTTTTTATTTGCACATCATAAAACAGTAAGAAAGAAAAAAACAACACATCAAACAAGTAACATTATTGTACAGGAGAGGTTAGAAGCCAAAAGAGGTTTATATGAACACCACCCCAGAAATGAACAATACAAAAGAAAAAAGAATTAAAAGTACAATATAACTGAATTAATAAACTAAAGTAAAAACAATAAAAATGCAAATCACATTACAAATCATCAAATGATATACAGACTTACATTTTTTCATGAATTGCAATCCTTTTAAGATACGTTTTAAACAATGATGAAGAAGATGTCGAATGAAGTTCAGGTCGTAGATTATTCCACAGATTTGGTCCACCGTATTTCAGAGAATACTGACTGACAGAAGTTCGGAAGTACGGAAGATAAAATTTGCTTGAATATTGTGGAGGATAATTGTGAATAACAGAGGACAGCATGAAGAAATTCTGAAAAACTTTGGGAAGAATATGAGTAAAGTGACCATATTTGGACATGAAGACACGGGTCTGGGAAACGTTCACATCAAAAACTGAAAGAAGTTTGAATTTTTGGAAAAGAGGAGCAGATGAGTGGAGTCTGTTAGAAAAGCTGATCATTCTAAAAAAATTCTTTTGAATTAGGAGAATCTTATTGAGATACATGGGACAGATTGTCGCCCAAACAGTTCTGCAGGAAATAATGTAAGGACAAATGAAGCAATAATAAAAAGTCAAGAAACAGGACTGATTTATCAATGAACGGACTCTGCTCAAAATGTCAGTTTTTTATAGTAATTTTTTTACAGACAAGATCAATATGGGATTTCCAACTCAATTTTTCATCTACAATTACACCTAAAAACTTAATGTAAGAAACCTGGGTTATTTCAAAGTTATCTATGAATATTTAGTTGTTTTCCTTGTTATACTTCTTATCTTTGTTACAAAATATGATAAAATTAGATTTTGGGTTGTTGAGAGAGAGTTTATTCATCTGAAACCACCTAGAAATAGACAACAATTCAAAGCAATTATTGCATTGCACCACTATAGTGATGTCATTAACCACAAAGCGGAGGTGTCATTTGTCTATTTATGTGCAATTTCTGCATCTAAGAAAAGAAAACTAATCTACTTTTACATTTTAATCCAAATAAAGGAAAACCTGGCGCTGTTCCACACAAGTGTGTAATTTCATAAATCTTCCTTTTTCCTCATTCTAGGGATCAGATTTAATGTCTCGATTGCGGAGCGACGTTTCAATCCACGAGCTGTACTGGACAATCCGAACAAAGCACAGCCTCAAAACCTGACACTCCTGCCTGGGGAAGAGAAATGCCAACACTTCTACTTCCATGTTATGGTGAGTCACACATACAGTTTCACTTCAAACCAGTGGCGGCTCATTAACCCTTTCATGCATGAATTACGAGAACCTTAGTAAAGATTTTTTTCTTGAGTGTTTTATTCCTCCTTACACATGAAAAAAACAATGCAATCTTTTTTTTTTTTTTTTTTCATGGAGTTACTAAAATGTCCATACATTTAATTTTTGAAGTTAAGAAATGTGTTTAAAACCCAATATCAAAAAGTACGGAAGAGGATTAGGGCCACTGTACAAAAATACAATAAATTAAAATAAGGTCCAATATATATTTTTTATAATTATTATGAGAAAAAAGTCAGAATTCTGAGATTCAAGTCCAGTGGCCCTAATCCTGTTCCATAAGAAAGTGATATGAAAACAATGAAATAAAAACATTTTTAATGCTGCAAATCTGATGTTTTTTCCCATTTTAACATATTCTAGTCCTAGTTATTATTCACTTCATGGCGATAACATGCAAAAAAAATAAAAAAAAAAACCTTTGTGTCTAACAAATAACAGGTGATTTACACTCAAACATGTTAGTGCTGATCAGGTTTATGTACTTACAGTATCAGTTACACCAGTTACAGTAATGGTCTGAATGTCAGTGAATGGGATGATGCATGAGCATCCACTGTGGCTGATATGGAACTAAAACAACCAAACCAATGAATGTACAAGAGAACAGCTGCAGAATAACTGCCCACTGGAGTGACCAGTATGCATGAAAGGGTTAATAGAGGGTGCGAGGGTGCCACCCTACCTGTCTTACATGAAGAAGAGGACGATAGGAATCACCTGAAATAATTTTACAAAAACATTAATATTTGAGTAAACAACATATACATGATGCACCCCATGAGTACCATGTAGAATCTGTTTTCGAGTGTAGTTTAAAAATGGTTTCGTCATTTAG
Organism: Sphaeramia orbicularis; assembly: GCF_902148855.1. Taxonomy (NCBI): domain Eukaryota; kingdom Metazoa; phylum Chordata; class Actinopteri; order Kurtiformes; family Apogonidae; genus Sphaeramia; species Sphaeramia orbicularis. The sequence continues at coordinate 8,727,293 of NC_043959.1, read as the reverse complement.
TGAGCAGTCAAGTCACATGTTTCCTGTTTGGGGTGTAAAAAAAATTGCACCCAAGTACCACCCACCAAGGTTATTATCGTTAACGAAAACTAACGAAATGACGAAAACTAGAATTGTAAAAACATTTTCGTTAACTGAAATAAATAAAAACTATAATTAACAGAAGAAAAACCGATAACTAACTGAAACCGTATTGTGTGTTTACAGAACTAACTAAAACTTATAAGAATTCTGGATGAAATTCCCTTTGTTTTCGTCTTTGTCAATGTCGGATTGATACGAAATCGATTTATTTCCCTCAAGCAATTTTAGCTGCTGGCACCATGTGATATTTAATGGTCCATCACTTGTGTTCACTTGTGGTTTCCAGTCGTCTTCTGGTCCACACTCTACCTGGAAACATGGAGACTAAAGTTGGGAGAAAGCAGCAGAGTCCTGTCTGGGATTTATGTGAATATGACGGAGAAGAAGAGAAAAGATATAAAAAAAAAACTAAAACTAAACTAAAACTAAGCATTTAGAAAATAACGAAAACTAAAAAAAAACTAGAAAACCTGCTCTAAAAACTAATTAAAAGTAACTGAATTAGAGAAAAAAAAGTCAAAACTAAATAAAACTAAACTATAATGAAAAATCCAAAACTATTAGAACTGTGCCACCCACAGGATTAAACGTCACATCCCAAAAGAATCAAGACCTTCCTCAGAAATGGAATCAGAGTATAGGTCCGTCGGTCGTACTAATGTATGACTAAGTGGCTGGAAAGTTGAGTGGTTAACACAACTGGCTTCGAGGTGAGGGATTGATTCCTGGAACGAGTGGTATCAATGATTTGTTTTAGCTTTTACGTTGATTTTTTAAATTTTTCTAATGCCATGTGATCTGCTCGCACTACCTTCACCCCTGGTCTAAATGCATTGTTGATACTATCAGTGGAAAAGACACTTGTCAGAGACATGACCGGCTTTAACAGTAGATTCATAGAAGAATTTGCATGTTTGAAGCATAGACGGTGAAATTTACATATAAAAAAATGCATGACTGAAAACACATACCGTGTATTTTGATTTTAACCCTTTCATGCATGAATTATGAGAACCTTAATGGGTCAAAACACAGTAATGTCCGTCAGAGAGTGAACTTTAATTGATTGCCATTCCAACGTTAATTTCCATATTAAGTAGCTCCTTGTTTTGGATAATCCCTTGTGGTCCAACTAAAGCAAAAATGACTTTAAAAGTAAAAATGTGGGTCAAATTGTCTCTAAAATGTCCTGTCAGAGAGATTTTGATTACCGTGTTTTGACCCTAATCAAGTTATTTTTCCTGAGTGTTTTTATTCCTCTTTAGGCATGAAAAAAACAATGCAATTGAAAATTTTTTTATGAACCTATTTTTCATGGAGTTGCAAAAATATCCACTCAGCTGGACATCATGCATTTAATTTTTGAAGCAAAGAAACATGTATTTACTGATACACTGTGTAAAAACTATGAAATTTTTTTTTTTTTTAATGCTGCTAATTTGATGTTTTGTCACATTTTAACATACTCTAATATTAGTTATTACTCACTTTATGGAGATAATATGCAAAATAACCAAAAACAACTACAATCTAATAACAATAACAAGCAATTCATTTCCACTCAAACATGTAAATGCAAATCAGGTTCATCAAGAACAGCAAAGTTACAGTAATGGTATGAATCGTAGTGTATGGGATGACGCATAAGCGTTCACTGTGTTGGCTGATATGGAACAAAACAATAAAATCCATGAATATACAAGAGAACAGCTGGAGGATAGCTGTCCACTGGAGTGACCACTATGCATGAAAGGGCTAATTTAAATTAATATTTTAAACTAATGGTGCATGTACTTTGGTGTATCCTAGTGGTGATATGCAGATATAGTGCAGTTGAAAACTGACTTGGACACTGCACCCCACCCAAAAATAATTTCACCAGCTGCCACTGCTTATAACCTAAGTGTCATAGTCTTTGAAAGAGCTCTGATGGCATGTGAATGCAAAACAAATCTTGTCTTTTTCTTCCTTTGTCAACTTACTGTTGATTAACAGGAGACCACAGACTATGCAAGGCCCATCGTATTTGCTGCACAAGTGACGCTGCAGGATCCAGACCACGGACCGGTTCTAGATGAAAGCTGGCCTACAGTGGTGCGGACTGAGGTCAGAGGCCAGTAAAGGCTTATTTTGTTATCTTCATTTCCAAGTTATTAAACTGAACTCCTATACATTTTTTATTTGCTACCATCAAACTACAAGAAATGAGAGACAGGATGTTTTTTTTTTATAAATGTTTTGGCGGTTTAGCTGCCCTTCTGGAATGGCTGTGATGAAGATGACCGCTGCATGCCCGACCTCGCACTGCAGAGTATGACTGACCTGAAGACTCCAAAGTAGGTCGACAAAAAGCTACAACAACACACAGCCAATACGAGCAGACACACATTATGTACAGGGTGGGGAGGCAAAATTTACAATGAACATTTAGTTGTTTTTTCTCAGCAGGCACTATGTCAATTGTTTTGAAACCAAACATATATTGATGTCATAATCATACCTAACACTATTATCCATACCTTTTCAGAAACTTTTGCCCATATGAGTAATCAGGAAAGCAAACGTCAAAGAGTGTGTGATTTGCTGAATGCACTCGTCACACCAAAGGAGATTTCAAGCATAGTTGGAGTGTCCATAAAGACTGTTTATAATGGAAAGAAGAGAATGACTATGAGCAAAACTATTACGAGAAAGTCTGGAAGTGGAGGAAGCAACAAAAAACGTACCAAAGCTTTTATTAAAGCTCTCAAATCCAAAATCCTAACGGATCCAACCAAATCCATGAGAAAAATGGCAACTGAACTTGAGGTAGACAACAAGACCATTAGAAATGCAGTAAAATATGATTTGAAGTTAAACTCTTACACAAGAACACCAAAACACTTGTTGACAACAGCAACAAATCCAACTTTAGCAATTTTTGGGAATCATGTTTATGGCCGCCTTCTAGCCCAGATCTAAACCCTCTGGATTCTGCTATTTGGGACGTTTTAGAACATGCTACCAATAGAACATCACACAGCAATGTCAACTTTCTTAAAGATACTATTAAAGAAGAATGGGAGAAGTTGTCACCCGAATATTTGAAGAACACTTGCGCAAGTTTCAGGAAGCGTGTGAAGGCAGTTATTGAGAAAGAAGGAGGACACATAGAATAAAAACATTTTCTATTATGTCAATTTTCTTGTGGCAAATAAATTCTCATGACTTTCAATAAACTAATTGGTCATACACTGTC